>NC_133326.1:360908884-361267535 GCF_042186555.1 Aquarana catesbeiana | reverse complement strand
ACCAAAATGTATACTGCTACATATCTTTAGTAAAAATAACCCAAATTAGTTTATATAATTTGGTCTCTGTGAAAGTTATAGAGTCTACAAGCCATGGTGCAAATCATTGAAAATTGATCACATCTGATCACACCTGATCACACCTGATGTACTGATGTCATTTCTTGAGACCCTAACAAGCAAGGGAAGTACAAATACCCCCCCAAATGACCTCTTTTTGGAAAGCAGACATTCCAAGGTATTTAGTAAGAGGCATGGTGAGTTTTTTGAAGTTGTAATTTTTTCCCACAATTCTTTGGAAAATGAAGACATTTTTAATTTAATTTTTTTTTTACACAAAATTGTCATAATAACAAGTTATTTCTCTCAAACAGCACATGCATACTTGCAATGACACCCCAAAATACATTCTGCTACACCTCCTGACTATAGCGATACAACATGTGTGAAACTTTTACACAGCCTGGCCACATACAGCGGTCCAACATCCAAGTAGCACCTCCAGCATAAATTGACATCTCATTTGATGACAACCTATCACACTTTTGAAGGCCCTGGAGCACCAGGTCAATGGAAACGCCCACAAAATGCCCCATTTTGGAAAGATAACACCCCAATATATAATCTATGAGGCATAATGAGTCTTTTGAATGGTTCATTTTTTTTCCAGAAGTTTTTGGAAAATATGGGAAAAAAATTGAAAACACTTTTTTTTTACACAAAGTTGTCCATTTATAAGATATTTCCAACACACAGCATGTACATAGCAAAAATGACACCCCAAAATACATTCTGCTACTCCTCCTGAGTATGGTGATACCACATGTGTCAGACTTTTGCATAGCCTGGCCACATACAGAGGCCCAACATCCAAGTAGCACCTCTAGGCATTCTAGGAGCAAAAATAACATACATATATTTCTGCCAACCTATCACATTGTTGAAGGCCCTTCATATTTGTAACACATAGCATGTACTGTACATACCAATTACAAACCAAAATATAGTCTGCTGAGCAAAGGGTAAAGAAAATATTACCTGTGGTTTTAGTAGTGCACTGGTCCACAGAGGAGAGCATCAGTCCAGGCAGCAGGCAGGAACGTAGTCAGTGACAGCAAAACAGGCAGCAGGCAGGAGTACTGTCCAAAGTCAGTACAGGTAGAGATATTGTCAGCACAGCCAAAGCATTGGTCCAGGTAGCAGGCAGGGATGTGGTCCGCAGCAGCAAAAGGATCGGCCATGCAGCAGGCAGGAATACTGTCCATAGTTAGTACAGGCAGCAGGCAAAGATATGGTCAGCACAGCCAAAGTATTTGTCCAGGGAGCAGGCAGGACCATCAAGCTTAGGGCATCGGTCAGGAAAGAATGGGGACAAGGGGGCTTCTCCCACCCAAATCTCCTTGAATCCTCCGGACAACCAGACCCTGTTCTGGGAACACAGAAAACCAAAAACTGTTTTTCTCAACTCAGAACACTATTCTGGAGCCCCTCACATATATGAGACCCCTGTGTAGCAGGGTGAAAGATCAGGCCAAGGGGCAGGCAAAAACATGGTCAACAGGCCGAGGTCAGTGCAGGTAAAAGGCAGAAATAAACGGTAGGCAGAGACATAGTCGATAGTCCAGGGTCAGTTCACGTGAAAGGCAGAAACATGGCAGATAAACAATGCAGACGGCGGGCAGAGGCATAGTCGATAAACAGGCCAGGGTCGGTTCACATGGAAGGCAATGATATGGTTGGTTGAGGCACCAGGGAAATATTCAGGACAGAAATTGAAAATGGGGAAATATGAGCTAATGGTTTACAAGAGTGTAATAGTGTCTGAAGCATTCTCCGATGCAAAGGCCAGGTTGGGAGGGACATTGGAAACTGGTGTCTTTCCTAACACCTCTTTTGGTGCACACCCGAAATTTTTTTTGACTTCGTCTTCCGGATCCTGATGGTGGAATATGGTCAGGAAAATGGCGCTCATGTAGTCTGCTGACACAATTGGAGCGAATGCTTTCTGGGGGGGATACTTGTTGATATATCAGGGCAGTAACAATGTCTTCAATAAACTTTAGGAAGCTGTTGGGTGTTTCTGTTGATTTTTGATAGATTATGAAAGAATTATACATGGCCAAATGAAAAAAGTAAATTGCAACTTTTTTATACCAGAACAGGGATTTTCGTGTTGATAAATGGGGCTGCAACATTTGATCATTTAAATCCACCCCCCCCCCATGAATTTATTGTACTCGTGGATCAAAGAAGACTTTCAAACTGCAAAGTTCCACCGAGGTGTCATTATGGATGGTGGACATGATGTAACCATCTTTCCTATCCCTCCACTTCACAGTCAACACTTCCTCGTTCCTCAAGCTTGTCGATTCCCCCCTTTGTAGCGTTGTGGTGACTAGATTCTGTGGGAAGCCCTTTCTGTTTTTCCATGCTGTAACGCAGGCCAAAGTATTTTTCAGGTATAGGTGGCGGAAAAGGGGCAAACTGGTATAGTAATTGTCCATGTAAATCTGATACCCCTTTTGAAGGAGTGTGAATGCCAACTCCCAGACAACTTTTCCGCTTATTCCCATGTACGGTGGACACTCAGGGGGCTGGAGCTGGGAGTCTTTGCTTTCGTACACATGGAATGAGTGCACATATCCGGTAGAGCTTTCACAGAGCTTGTTGAGCTTCAATCCATACCTCGCTCTCTTACTGGGGATATACTGCTTAATTCCCAGCCAGCCTGTGAAATGGACCAGAGATTCGTCCACAGAGATGTTCTTCTCAGGAATATACATTTCGCAAACCTCCTGGAGAAAAAATCAATTAAGGGGCAAATTTTATATAATTTATCAGAGTCTGGGTGATTTGGGGGGGGGGGGCACTGTGAGTTATCATTGAAATGCAGGAAGCGCATTATAATTTCATATCGGGACCTGGACATGACAGATGAAAAAGTTGGCATGTGGTGTATAGGGTTGGTCGACCAATATTTATGCACTTAATTTTTTTGTAAGCCCCATGTTGAGCATTAGGCCTAAAAACAATTTAGGCTCCTCCACTTTTAGGGGTCTCCATTCAAAAAAGTGGGCATAGCTTGAGCTGGGGTTGTTTTCAATGAATTGTTGCGCAAAAAGATTGTCCACGATGCCTTGAACTAATTCGTCAGGGAATTGTCCACGATGCCTTGAACTAATTCATCAGGGAAAAATAAATAAAACAAATTAATTTTGTAAAAACCTTCAGTGTTGACTTGCACACCTGGCTGTGCTATGAAAGATCGTGGCTGACCCTGTGCTAGAAGGCAGCCACAATGGGTTTGCCAAGGCATCTGGAAGCTGGGTTTGGGCCCTAAATTCTTTGTGTGCAATTCCCGCACTTGTACTGGGCCTTTCCTCCTGGGGTCTAGCGCCGTTGGCACTGCTGGTAGCTGCCTGGTGTTCAGACCATCTTCTTTTTGGACGAACTACTTCCCCCTCTGATTCGGATCCTGATGTGCTGCCTTCAATGGGCTCATATTCCGAACCAGAATCAGAATCAGAACTGGGTGGTGAGAGCTCCCCGTTGCTCTCATCGGTCAGACTCAGAATTTGATATGCCTCTTCTGGAGTGTATACCTTTCTGGACATAGTGACATGATGGGCTGCATGTCAGGGACTAATGGGCTGAACGTTAGGGACTAATGGGCTGAATGTCAGGGACTAATTGGGCTGAATGTCAGAGACTAATGGGCTGCACCTTGGTAGCAATTTGCTGCAGACAGGTACTCCTGATGGGATCACGGGACAGGTACTCAGATGGAATGGATGACAGGTACTCTGACGGGGTGGATGGATGTCAGGTACTCTGATGGCAGGTACTCTGATGACAGGTACTCTGATGGCGGGTACTCTGATGACAGGTACTCTGATGGCTAGTACTCTGATGACAGGTACTCTTATGGCGGGTACTCTGATAGCGGGTACTCTGATGGAAGGTACTCTGATGGCAGGTACTCTGATGACAGGTGCTCTGATGGCGGGTACTCTGATGACAGGTACTCTGATGGCGGGTACTCTGATGGAAGGTACTCTGATGGCAGGTACTCTGATGACAGGTGCTCTGATGGCGGGTACTCTGATGACAGGTACTCTGATGGCGGGTACTCAGGTGACAGGTACTCTGGTGACAGGTACTCTGATGACAGATACTCTGATGACAGGTACTCTGATGGTGGGTACTGTGGTGACAGGTACTCTGGTGACAGGTACTCCTGATGACAGGTACTCCTGATGACAGGTACTCTAGTGACAGGTACTCTTTATTCGGGGGGCAATCTGGGCACAGTAGTACAAACTGTAATGTGTAACTCACTGTTAGCTGATCTCCTCCTCACACTGGATCGGTGTGTGGGGAGGAGAACCCAGCAACAGCTGTTACACTGGTGTTTGTTGACATTTGTGACCGGCTGTGATTGGACACAGCCGGTCACGTGGTAAAGAGCCAATTTCATTGGCTCTTTACCCTATTCGGGCTGGGCTTTGTCCGAGGGAAAAGCCTCAACCTCGATCGCCATGCTGCGCGCCTCTGAGTATGCATACGAACGGCATGCACGCCGCTCTGCATAGTGACTGGCTGTGATTGGATACAGCCAGTCACGCTGTTTCCCACGCTCCGCCACTCGCTCATTACCCTCATCGGGGAACACGCTGGGAAGCCGGGAAGCCGAGGACGTCATATGATGCCCGCCCAGGATGGGAGATCCCATCTGCAGGCGTCATTTGACTATGGCTTGGTAATGAAGTGATTAAGAAAGGGTGGGCTCCCTTCAGTCCATCTGCCCTCCATCTATCCATCAGAATGCATGTGCTTCCATTGTGGAGTCACTCATAAGCTAGTGATAGGACTACAGATACCAGGGTGCCATGGCGGGGCCTGTAGCTTATGCATGTATTTGCAAATGTGTGCAGACTAAACCCCTGTTTTTACCGCATACTGTTATGCCCTGTACACATGGTCGGATTTTCCGACAGAAAAAGTGCGATCGGATTATGTTGTCGGAAATTCCGTTCGTGTGTGGGCTCCATCAGACTTTTTCAGTCGGAATTTCCGACACACAAAGTTTGAGAGCAGGATATAAAATTTTTCAACAACAAAATCTGATCGTTTAAATTCTGATTGTGTGTACACAAATATGACGCACAAAGTGGCACGCATGCTCAGAATAAATTAAGAGATGAAAGTTATTGCTACTGCCCCGTTTATAGTCCCGACGTACACGTTTTACGTCACCGCGTTCAGAACGATCGGATTTTCCAACAACTTTGTGCGACCGTGTGTATGCAAGACAAGTTTGAGCCAACATCCGTCGGAAAAAATCTGATGGATTTAGTTGTCGGAATGTCCGATCAATGTCCGATCGTGTGTACAGGGCATTAGACAAGTTAATTTGGTTGTAAGCGGGCTGGTCTGTAAGTGAGCTTGGAGATTTCCTTGGATTTATCCTTGGCCTTTTTCTGAAAGTAGTAGATGGCTACCTTTTTATACCAATAGATTGGTCTCCTGGTGGCTAAGTAGGGAAGTAACATCTGTTCATTCATATCCACCCCCCCCACCCCCCCCATGAACTGGTTATAGTGGTGTATGCCTTTTGGTTTCTGGATGGGCCTTATTTTGTTTGAAGTTCCACCAAGGTGTTATCGTGGATTGGGGAAAAGATATAGAAATCTCTTTTTGTCTCTCCACTTTTAGGGCTAGCACCTCTTCATTATGCAAGCTGGCTGTCTCCCCGTTTTAGTTTTGTGGTGACCAAACTTTGTGGCCCTTGCAGTTGGCTCATGCTGTCCCACAGGCCACAGTTTGCTTTAGATCAGGGATCCTCAAACTACGGCCTTCCAGCTGTTGCGGAACTACACGTCCCATAAGGCATTGTAAAACTCTGACATTCACAGACATGACTAGGAATGATGGGAATTGTAGTTCTTGAACAACTGGAGGGCCATAGTTTGAAGACCATTGCTTTAGATAGAGATAGAGATGGGGGAATAGTGGGAAACTTTATCTACATACTGATGGTAACCCTTCTCAAATAGTGGTTCTAAAAGTTGCCAAACTATTTTGCCATTAGCCCCCATATAGGTAGGGCATCCAGGGGGCTGTAGCTGGCTGTCCATTTCCTCATAAATTTTGACGTTGTATGTATATGCCGTGGCCCTGTCGCATACCTTGTAGAATTTTACCCCATAATTTGCCCGTTTACTAAGGATGTAGTGTTTAATGCCAAGCCTTCCAGTAAAGTGGACGAGGGACTCATCTACATAAATATTTTTGTTGGGAGTAAACATTTCCTTGAACTAACTGCAAACAAAGTTAATTGGTGGCCAATAAGGATGAGCTCAGGCGTGTTCACACAGCCCACGTGCAGAGCCCTCCAGGAAGTCGGCATTTCCCGATGCGCGGCTGTAGAGATTGGGAAATGTCTCACTGCCTGTGATTAGCGCAGTGCTGACTTCCTGGCAGGCTCTGCAGGTGGGCTGTGCGAACACGCCAGAGCTCATCCTTAGTGACCAAAATTTGAACAGTTTATTGTAATCCGAATGATTTTAAGAAGGGCATTGGGTATTATTATTGAAGTGTAAAAATCTCTTATCATCTCATAGCATATTCTGGGCATAAAAGAAGAACAGACTGGCATGTGATGTATGGATTGGGTAGATCAGTATGCGTGGACTTTTTTTTCTTAGTCCCATATTCAATGTAAGTTCAAAAAAAACTTTACATTCCTCCACACTGATGCTTTTCCATACAAATGGGTGAGCATACAACAAATTAGGATTGTTGTCAATATGTTGGTTGGCATAAAGATTATACTGCTCCACAATAAAATTTAGCAAATCATCAGTAAAAAATAAATGAAAAAATAAAGTAGGCCTGGCTGCGCTGTAAAAGGGCAAATTAGGGGACAGCCATGTGGGATATAAAAATAAGTCTGGGAGGCTAGTATAGGCCCTACTTCATTGTTGGGGATGGGACACCCCTTTACTAGTAGGCCTATCATCTGGGAGTGCTGCACTGCTTGTACTCGCCACTGCACTAGGATTTACAGCGCTACTGGTTACAGCTGTTGATGATCACTGGTACACTGTGGCAGATGTTGGTGATCACTGGTACACTGTGACAGATGTTGATGATCACTGGTACACTGTGACATATGTTGATCACTCATACATTGTGACAGATGTGGATTTGACACTGGTACACTGTGACAGATGTTGATCACTGGTACACTGTGACAGGTGTTGATGATCACTGGTACAATGTGACAGATGTTGATAAACACTGTTATGCCCTGTACACACGATAGGATTTTCCGATGGAAAATGTGTGATAGGAGTTTGTTGTCAGAAATTCCGACAGTGTGTAGGCTCCATCACACATTTTCCATAGGAATTTCCGACACACAAAGTTTGTGAGCTTGCTATAAAATTTTCCGACAACAAAATCCGTTGTCGGAAATTCCGATTGTGTGTACACAAATCCGACGCACAAAGTGCCACGCATGCTCAGAATAAATTAAGAGACAAAAGCTATTGGCTACTGACACGTTTATAGTCCCGACGTATGTGTTTTACGCCACCACGTTCAGAGCGATCGGATTTTCCGACAACTTTGTGTGACCGTGTATATGCAAGACAAGTTTGAGCCAACATCCGTCGGAAAAAATCCATGGATTTTGTTGTCGGAATGTCCGATCAATGTCCGACCGTGTGTACAGGGCATTACACTGTGACAGATTTTGATGATTACTTGTACACTGTAGCAGATGTTGATCACTGGCACACTGTGACAGATGTTAATGAAAACTGGTACACTGAGAGATGTGGATTAGACACTGGTACACTTTGGCAGATGTGTTTACACTTGTTGGATGATCAGTGCGTGTAAAGCAGTAAAAAAACTGTAAACTCACTGATCCCCGGCTGGCAACATAGATCGGCTCTCCTCACTGGCAGGCTCTGAATGAAGAGAAGCAGTGTCAATCGAGTGACATGCTGCAATGTTTATATTACATGATGGCTGTGATTGGACACAGCCATCATGTGATCAGAAGGGCCAATCACAGAGCTTATCTGCCAATCGGTGGTGCGCTGTGTCCAGGGAACACGCGCACACTGGAAGCGCGCAGCTATGTGGCCATGCGAATGCCCATGAGTGCCCATGTTCCCACCCAGCGTTCTTGTGCAGTGGCTGAGTGGGAAGCATTTAAAAACAATACTTAGTGATTATTTAGACACTTCCTATTGTCTGTGACAAAGCTTTGCCCCTGTTTTCCAATTGTGATCCTGCATTGTCATCCTGTCACATGCATCCTTGGTGAAGACTACAAGCAGATTCCAGTGCACATTGCACAGGTAGGGTTCACTGCCACCATGAGGAAGCTGTTCCAGAGCAAGGATGTGCAGCAGACAATGGACTGAGACAATGGACAGAATTTGATGGAAAATACCATCATACACTGTGCTTTAGCAACATGAATGCCCTCTATTCAGGGTTAAGATCTACCTTAGGAACTGACCAGGATAGTCTCTGCCTTTCATATACACTTGGTTTCTCTGTGAGAGAAAATGCAAAAAAGGCATGATGATCTATCAGTAACACGTAATATGATCAGCAATTTAGGAAAAGAAAACAAAGTGGAAGACATATAAAATTATGACAGTCGTATAAACAGTCTTCTTAGTGGTAGGAGCAGCCACACAAACCACTGCACTAGTCAGTAAAAACAAAGCCTCATTAATCACTGTTCTGTTCCTAAGCCTTCACAATGATAAAAAAGATAAAAGCATGTATTTATTACCTTGGTTGAGGATAGTAATAGGTAAATTTGCCCAGGTTTGATTCACCAAGGATTCGGTGGCTACCGGTATTTTTCGTAATTTGGAAAACCTAAACTAAAAGGTGAATTGGATTAAAATCTATGGGGAGCAGATCATGTCATTCATTTCTAACCAATTTTAAAGCTAATAAGATAACTGCTGTACAAAAAAACTCATTGGATGAAGAGCACTGCCATAGGCAACATGTACCATCAAAAAAAAAGTACAAAATAGAAAGGTTTTTTACACGTGGCTTCAAAAAACATGCTTGGGGGAAACCTTAGAACTGTACGTAGTTGTAGCACCCTCCAAGGGTAATGTAAATTTAGGTTTTGGCTCCTACTGTAATCTAGGGAGCAGTGATAGTTTGGTCTGATCTGTGCAGGGTTTCACAGGCTGGAAGTTTAATTGCTTCACCTGTCTTTAAAAGACGTTTCTAGAACTCTAGAAGGGAGAAGTCAAACAAGCAGTCTGAATATTAATCAGGACCTGGCCAATCCTTGGGGAGGTGTGCCCAGATGGTGGCTGGAGAAGCCAATAAATAGGGATGAGCCAAACACCCCCCCCTCCCCCCCGGTTCGGTTTGCAGCAGAACATGCGAAAAGGCAAATAATTTGTGCGAACACCATTAAAGTCTATGGTATGCAAATGTGAAAAATCAAGAGTGCTCATTTTAAAGTCTTATATGCAAGTTATTTCCATAAAAAGTGTTTGGGGACCCGGGTCCTGCCCAAAGGGAACATGTATCAATGCAAAAAAAAGTTTTAAAAACTGACATTTTTTCATTTTTTCGGGAGAAGTGATTTTAATAATGCTTAAAGTGAAACAATAAAAATTAAATATTGCTTTAACCACTTAAGCCTCGGACCATTTAGCTGGCCAAAGACCAGAGCACTTTTTGCGATTCGGCACTGCGTCGCTTTAACTGACAATTGCGCGGTCGTGCGACGTGGCTCCCAAACAAAATTGACGTCCTTTTTTTCCTACAAATAGAGCTTTCTTTTGGTGGTATTTGATCACCTCCGAGTTTTTTATTTTTTGCGATATAAACAAAAAAATAGCGACAATTTTGAAAAAAACGCATTATTTTTTACTTTTTGCTATAATAAATATCCCCAAAAAATATATAAAAAAACTTTTTTTTCCTCATTTTAGGCCGATACGTATTCTTCTACATATTTTTGGTAAAAAAAAATCGCAATAATCGTTTATTGATTGGATTGCGTAAAAGTTATAGCGTTTCCAAATAGGGGATAGTTTTATGGCATTTTTCTAAATATTTTTTTTTTATTAGTAATGGCGGCGATCAACGATTTTTATCATGACTGCGACATTATGGCGAACAGATCGGACACTTTTGGAGTGATTTTGGGACCATTCACATTTATACAGCGATCAGTGCAATTAAAAATGCCTTGATTACTGTGTAAATGTGACTGGCAGTGAAGGGGTTAACCACTAGGTGGTGCTGTAAGGGTTAAGTGTGTCCTAAGGAGTGATTCTAACTGTGGGGGGCTGTGTGTGACACAACACTGATCACCGCTCCCAATTACAAGGAGCTTTGACCAGTGACAGTGTCACTAGGCAGAACGGGGAAATGCTTGTTTACATTAGCATTTCCTCATTCTTTCTCTCCATGAGATGATCGCAGGTATCCCTGTGGACATCGAGTCCGCAGGACCCGCAATCACGCTAACAAAGCTCCCGGCGGGTGCGCGTGCGTCCGCAAGCCGCCTCTTAAAGGGCAATGTACAGGTACATGATTCTGCCTGTATGTGCCCTTCTGCCGACGTATATCGTTGTTAGGCAGTCGGGAAGCGGTTAAATATCATGCCTGGGGGGTCTCCTTAGTCTGCTTGTAAAGTAGCACATCTTTCTCATGTTTATAACAGTACCACAGCAAAATGACATTTCTAAAGGAAAAAATTTAAAACTGCTTGCGGCTGTAATGTATTGTCGGATCCCGGCAATATAGATAAAATTCATTGAAAAAAATGGCCCCCCCTGTCCAATACCAGGCCCTTCGAGACTGGTACGAATATTAAGGGGTACCTCGCGCCAAAAAAATGGCGTGGATGTCCCCACCAAAATCCATACCAGGCCCTTCAGGTCTGGTATGGATATTAAGGGGAACCCCGCACCAAAACTGAAAGAAAAATGGCGTGGGGGTCCCCCCAGGCACCATATACTCTGAACAGCACTATATACTCTGCAGAAAAATTGGGCCTTAGCTGTTTGTGGTGCCACAACACTGTAACCCCTCACATTTACTCTTGTTGGGTGCAGAAACGGGCCCTGCTGTTAAATATTATATCAAAAACTGTAATTACATGCCCCTGTTTAACAGGGGCAGAAAAATTTGGCCTTGGGTGGTGGTGGTGATGCCACAACACTGTAACCCCTCACAGCAAATTAGCAAATTTAATCAGTTACATCAGCATCAGGTGCTTGATAGCTACTGATCCAAGACTGTTTAAGTTTTAGAAATGTGAGCTTATCAATGGAGTCTGTAGACAGGCGCACTCTTTGATCCATTACAAACCCTCCAGCAGCATTGAATGTGCGTTCAGAAAGCACGCTGGATGCAGGACAGGCCAGTAGCTTGATTGCATATTGAGCAAGTTCTGGCCAGTGGTCCATCCTCAAGACCCAGTAACCCAGTGGATACTCTGTTGAAAAGGTCTCCAAGTCTGCTCTTGCCCCTAGATATTCCTGCACCATATAATGCAGACGCTGGCGATGGTTGCTTGAACTGATCAGACCTATGTAACTATGACCTTGGAGCTGAGGACTGAAAAATTGTTTAAAAGCATCGTTCAGCCGGTCACCTTCTCCACCGCTCAGCAACACATTGTCCAGCACCAGGAAAAGGTAACCTCTCAGGGTATTCAAGGCCTCCTGAAGATGTTCTGCAACTTTAACCTTGTAATGTGGATCAAGAAGGGTTGCCAGCCAGTAATGATACCTCTTCTTGATACCACAAATCCTAGGGTCATTTCGCAGGCTTTGCATAATCAGGGATGCCATGCAGCGTAAGTTTGCAGAGGCATTCGATTCTGAGTCCTCTGGGTCACTAAGGATCACATTATCCATAACTACCTCCTCCCAGCCACTTACAACTCCTTGGGTTTCTGGGGACTTAAAACCATCCCTTGAAGACTGCTGCTGAGTGTTATCCTCTACATCCATGCTGACACAATCCTCCTCCTCCTACTCTTCCTGTGTTTGGTGGGCCTGCAGGAATGCTATCTGGATAAAGGGGGCCTTGAGAGGAAAGGAAGTCCTCCTTTTCTTCCCGCTGATCTGCCTCAAGTGCCTTGTCCATGATTCCACAAAGCGTGTGCTTCACCATGAAGACTAGAGGGACAGTGTCACTTATGCATGCATTGCTCACCATCCTTGTGGCCTCCTAAAATGGTGACAGGACAGTACATGCATCCTTGATCAGCAGCCACTGGCGTGGCAAAAAGAAGTCAAGCTCCCCTGACCCTGTCCTGGTGCCATACTCACAGAGGTACTCATTGATGGCACTCTGCTGTGTGTGCAGAGGCGGTTGGTGGGCAGGTCGCATTCCCTTTGAATGTCAGCCAGCCGAGCACTGGTATAGTATGACCGGTGGAAATTACCACAGACTTTTCTGGCCTGCCTCAGGAGATCTTGTAAGCCTGGGTACCTGGTCAAGAGGAAAATGGGTCAAGTGTCCTTTTCAGAGGGCGGAGAGAAGGTTGGTGCCATTGTCACATACAACCATTCCTGGCTGAATCTGGCGTCAACCACCTCTGAGCCTGCACCTGCAGAGCTGACAGAATCTCTGCCCCAGTGTGGCTCCTGTCCCCTAGACAGACCAGCTCAAGCACCTCATGGAATCTTTTAACCTTGATTGCTTGTGTAGCCCCTTGAATGCTTACGGAGCACTACTGGTTCAGAGGACAAATCTGCAGAAGAGGCCATAGAGGAAGAAGAAGAGGAGGAGATGGAGGAGAGAGCTGTGGCACAATCACCACTAGCATTTTGGAGGCGTGGTGGCGAAACAAGCTCCAACAACATTGAACCCTGTCCTGCATCCTTCCCAGGTGCCAGCAGAGTTACCCAGTGTGCCGTGAAGGAAAGGTAACATCCCTGTCCATGCCTGCTGGACCATGAGTCAGTGGTAACATGAACCTTACCGCTGACCGCCCTGTCCAACGAGGCTAAAACATTGCCTTCCACATGCCCGTAGAGAGCCAGAATTGCCTTCCATGAAAAGAAATGGCATTTTGGAACCCGTCACTGAGGTACAGCACATTCCATAATTCACAAAAGGGGGCAGAGTCTACCAGCTGAAAAGGCGGCAGTTGCAGTGCTAGCAATTTGACCAAGCTACAGTAGCATTTAGACCCTGAGCATGTGGATGGCTGGGACCGAATTTCTTTTTACTGTTCAGTAACTAGGGTAGGGAGATTTGCCTGCTAAAATCAATTAATGGTGTACTGCTAGCAGATTGGCTGCAAATACTTGGGACACCGATTGCTATACCTTCATTCCTCTCAGTGCAGGTTTTTGAGAGGACTGGAGGTATAGTAGGGATGGAGATCCCAGATGAGGAGCAAGGAGAAGTCTGCCTTTTTCTATGATGTGGCTCTTTCAAGTGCTGTTGCCAACGGACTGCATGGCATGTCGTCATATGTCTGGTCATGCATGGTGGTGATGCCCAAGCAGCTACTGTTCTGAACATGCTTGATCCGCTTCCTACATAGGTTGCAAACAGCAACGGTGCGATCTGCTGCACACATGACAAAAGAGCCCACACTAAGGAACTTTTAAAAGTCAGCGAGGAGTCAGCAGCACCCTGCTCCTGTGGAGCTCTGCGGTGTGATGCAATAGGGTGGCTACCCTTAAGCTGCCCCCTAGACATCCTGCCTCGTTGGAGTTGTGCCTCCTCTCGACTTTCCTCCTCTCTTCTCTCAGGCACCCAAGTACAGTAAGTGACCTCATCATCCCCTCCCTGCTCATCACTGGAGCAAACTTGGCAGTATGCTGCAGCTGGGGGAACATGACTGCCAGTTTCTTGTCCTTCTGTGGCACCCCCTCTCTCTAGGCTCACATTACTCCCTTGAGCCTAGAGGGGATCATGCTCTGCTTCAGTATGTCACAGTACATGTTGGCATTCATGTTTCCCTCAATGAACTGTAGCTCCCCAGTGCTGGCAGCACTCATGCAGACCATGACACTCCCACCACCATGCTTGACTGTAGGCAAGACACGCTTGTCTTTGTACTCCTCACCTGGTTGCCGCCACACACACTTGACACCATCTGAACCGAACGCGTTTATCTTGGTCTGATCAGACCAAAGGACATGGTTCCAGTAATCCATGTCTTTAGTCTGCTTGTCCTCAGCAAACTGTTTGCGGGCTTTCTTGTGCATTATATATAAACAAAAAAGTGTAGCGCTAAAGTAAATGCAGTGGAGAAAAAAGGTTTTAGAACAGGGAGAGGTCAATCCACATTTAAAGTGGCACGTAACCTCAACCAGGTCGGAACCAAATATGTGTGTACACAAACAGTATAATATCATCACCTAAATCAAAAAGGTGCAATGCTCTTTTCTTTTGAGGGAGGTGCGGATATACATAAAAGTGAAAATAAAGTGAAAGTAAATCAACAAATAGTAATCTCAAAAGTCCACATTTTTGGTAGTGAAAAAATATGGAATATGTCCACAATAATGGTGGGGAAGTATTAATCCCATGTGAATGATAAAGACTTATTAATGTAGTCTATATGTTGCATAGTGCAGTTGAAACAGAAGGGACCCAAGGCAGATATCTTCACAATAAAGAGACTCCAAATCAAAGTGAGAGGTAGAATACTCTTACCAACTTCCGTGGACTCACAAGCCGTGGGCGGTGAGTCAAACGAGCTTGTACTGTCTTGTGATGAATGACAGTGTAAAGATGGGTTGTACACCGGAAGGTATCCTCCTTGAATGGGGGGCCCGGAACCTGTCCTGAAGGTCTGCACGATCACCGTTTTTTGTCAGCATACATGGACCATATGGAAAAAAACGACAAGGAGCCTCCACATAGTGTAAATCCAAAAAATTACTTCTCAATTGGCATTTATTAGATCATTCACGATCATCAAGGCAATCCATAAAAGTTTTTGTTTAAAATAGAATCGATTCAAGTAAAATGGCAAAAAAATGGCAAAAAAATAAGCGTGGTGTGGGTGGCTGGGTGCAGCAAGGAGACCCGACGCGTTTCGTCTGAAGAGACTTCTGCTGGGGTATATGCCAACCTGCCACCACCACGCTTTTATACATATGTTATAATAATCACCCATGTGCAGCTGTTACAGCAACGTGCACGCTGACTTCCTGAACTGGTAGCGTGCGTTCCATTCAAGGTCACATGTTTATTGAATTCGCCAATAGGATGCCGGGTGGTAGATCCACCTCTAACATCCAAGCCTCGATGTGAGTATCATCTCAAAGTGCACACTCATAGGGTGAAGGGGCGCCTTTCTCTGTTACTCACCCAATGCAGATCATCGCCGTATTCGACGCGGACGTGACTGACATCACGTGATAGCGTCTGACGTGACCTTATGCGTACATCATTGCGTCAAACCAGGAAATGTAAACACACCGCGGAGGCTATTGGAGCGCTTATGCGTTCCAAACGGATCATCCGGAAAGGAAGTACTATAAACGAAAACAAGTACGGCAGTCATAAAGGTCCGCCGAAACGTTAAGTGTATGGACTTAATAAAATTAAATTAAATATCCTATTAATGAAAATATGGTATCCAATCAGGAAGTCAGTATGCATTGTAGCTACACTAGAAGGAAAGAACAACCATATGACAAATGGATATTCTTATTCTTAGTAATACATATAGGATAAGGAAATATTGGTGTCCATCCAAATCTAAGTCAGATCTCAGCGTATGTGAGGCCACTGTCCCATAAAGGACAGACGGTCAGACTACACTGTGTAAGTATCAGAATTTCATTTATTTGAGAAACCCAGATCTCGTTGAAAATCTGACTCAAAATAAAAATATAAAAAATACAAATATACAATACAAAAAATTTAAAATAGAATAAAATAAGAAATGTACTAAAGATATAGTATTAAAAATATGATATTAAAAATATGAAACCAGGACCTGATGGTGAGCAAAAAATAATAACTAGTAGAACTAATCTTGTATTAAGAGCCGCCTTAACCCTATAGGCCATAAACAGGGCCCAAATGCATCTTCAGGCAGGTTATGCTAGCTGATGTTGAAATTGATATGGATACGACTGGGGACAAAATTGATGGAGGGAACAAAAGGAAACCATTGCTAAGATTGATTAATAAATGAATTGATGTCCCATTCCACATTTAATCCATGTGGCGTGAAACATCTTAATTGGTGTATCCAGAAAGTTTCAAGCCTTGATACTCCTCTTATGCTTGATTCACCTCTCCAGTGGGGAGTAAACTTGTCTATTATTTCGAACTTAGTGCCAGTGGGGTCCCGATTATGATGTATTAAGTAATGATTAGGTACACTATGATTTGTACGTCCCTTTTTAATAGACTTGATATGTTCGTTGACCCTTATAGCGAAGGTACGGATAGTCCGCCCTACGTACTGTTTCCCGCAAGGGCAGGTGATGAGATATACGATATACCTCGTCGAACAGATGACAAAGTGTTTCACAGAATATTCTCTCCCTGTAGTGGTTGATCCAAAAGTGTCGATCTTCCGGGACTTATGTGTATTATATTTGCACACCCTGCATCTCCGGCAAGGGAAGAAACCCTTCATATTTTGGAAAAAAGAGGGAACAGAAGGGGGGGTCTGTTACATTAGGCGCTATCTGTCCCCTCAGGGGCATAGCACCTCTATAGATTACTCCTGCTTGTTCTGGGAGGACTGGTCCAAGGACAGTGTCATTTTTTAGAACCTTCCAGTGCTTATGGAGGATGTCCCTGATCTGTCTATGTTGAATAGAGAAGTTCGTAAGAAAAGACCATTTATGTTTATTTTCTACAATAGGTTTAGGTTGTTCAGAAATGAGAGAATTCCTATCTATTAAGGAGACGCTGTGGATAACTTTATCTATTTCTAGTGCATCATAACCCTTGTTCACAAATCTCGACTTCAAGGTATCAGCTTGATCATAATAGTCGGTGAGTCGTGAACAGTTGCGTCTGATTCGTAGCATCTGACTTCGGGGAATAGACTTTAGCCACGCTGCGTGGCGGCAGCTGTCGATCGGAATGTATCCATTCCGATCCGTGGCCTTGAAGAAAGTCTTGGTAGAAAGGTGGTGGTCAACCACCGAGATTTCAAGGTCCAGAAAATGAATGGTCGACTGACTGGCTTCATAAGTTAACTCTATCCCGATTTGATTGTTATTCAAAATGCGTATAAATTCGTCAAGAGACTGCATGTTCCCTTTCCATAGGAGGAGGATGTCGTCAATGTACCAAGGGGTTTGAGGTGGAATATCCACCCCCAACAAGGCGAACTTGACCTCTAATCTTGGTTTCGGTTTTTTAACGAAGCAGGTATTTCTCTACTTGGGTTTTTGATTGAAAGAAAACGCCTGAGGAGAATAACCTTGGACACAGAAATCAAAGAAATCAGGGATAAGCTCCTCCCACTTAAAAAATTAGCCGAATATAATTCGCTCTCCACAAATCTAAAAGACCACTTAGAGAAGGAAGAACGCGAACAAAGGGTTAAAAAACAAAAAAAATACACAAGGGACATCTGTGATTATAAGAATGGGTGTGTGTTCAGTTGGCAGGACAAAAATCCATCAGTCACGGCCCCTGAGATGGGACAAGCACCCACTAATAACTCAAGTTTAGCCCCTTTAAATTCACAACTATCATCGAATAGGGTGGAACCCTCTATTCAGGATGTTTATCACCCTCCCATTAGACCCCTCACACCTACACCCCATCAGAAGAACTCATCCTCCAATTATGGGGGAAGGGGGAGGAACAATAGAGGTAGATCTAGGGGAAATAGAAATCAGAGACCACATTATGATCACCCCAGACAGGATTCGTCCCCTTGGAGAAGAGGTAATGATCATTATGACCAATATTCAGATTATCATTACCCCCAGAGAACCCCGATTCACACACAGAATAGGTTTTCACCTCTCAGAGAGAGAAGATTCAATAATGATGATCAGGGTTCTAGATACCCCTATTCTGATAGGGATGAGGGATACCATACTAGATCACCCTTTAATTATAATCAGAACCTACCAGGACCACCCATGAGGAGGGATTTTCACAGGGAAGGGGAAAGCCATGTAAGAAATCCAAATCCGGGCGCGGCTCCAGAGGGGGGTGGCGCGCCAGGAAAAAGAAAACGTGTCCAGTAGACAGTGGCATTTTCAATTTGAGCAATGTAGAACTAACCAAAGCCGAAAAATCAGTATTAGATAAAGGGTTGAAATATGTACCTCCTAAAAAATTAAATAAATTTTCAACTTTCATAGATGTACACAAATACATCAGAAAGTTGAATGTTCAGAGATACATTATGTCTAATCCCATTAGACCGAAGACTATGGATATTACGTCACATGCAGTACATTCCGGCCTGGCTAACCCATCGCTGTTCAACCCCCCCTGCTCAGTGGCACCTTCTATCAAGGTCTTTCGGGATCTGGTCCTTAAAGACCTTGACAGGTTACCGGATAAAAGAATATATAGTGATCCCAACCTAAAAACTGGGCTAAAGTCCCTTTGTGAACGGAAAAACCTTGTCATCCACCCAGCTGACAAGGGCGGTGGGATCGTTATTCTCGATAAAGCAGACTACCATACGGAGATGACTAAAATTCTCAGCGATACAGACACCTACCTCAAATTAACCAAAAATCCTACATCTGATTTCAAAAAAGCTTTGATAGATTTGATAGACACTGGGTCCCAATTAGGAATTCTTGACAAAAAGGAGAAGAACTTCTTAGTCCCGGTTGCTCCACGTATTCCTATAATTTACTACTTACCGAAAGTCCATAAGAATGTCACACAACCTCCTGGCCGCCCTATTATTAGCGGCATAAATTCTATCACGTCCCGCATCGGGAAATATATTGATTTCTTTCTTCAACCGTTAGTGAAATCCACACCATCTTATTTAAGGGATACCAAGGATACTATTGCTAAACTTGAATGTGTCACATACAGTGAGGACCTTATTCTGGCTACAGCCGACGTCAAGGCACTGTACACTTGTATACCCCACGATTTGGGATTCGAAGCAGTCAATTCTTTTCTTTCTAGGAACGACACAATTCCGGGTACTCAGAAGAGGTTCATTATGGACCTACTGTGCTTTGCCACCAAACACAATTACTTCTGGTACAATGGAGATTATTATCTCCAGAAGAAAGGGGTAGCGATGGGGGCGAAATTCGCTCCCAGCTTAGCCAATATATTTATGGCCAAATGGGAGGAGGATGTCGTCTATGCCCTAGACCCACCGCAATTGGTGTTGTGGGCTAGGTACATTGACGACATCCTCCTCCTATGGAAAGGGAACATGCAGTCTCTTGACGATGTTGTGGGCTAGGTACATTGACGACATCCTCCTCCTATGGAAAGGGAACATGCAGTCTCTTGACGAATTTATACGCATTTTGAATAACAATCAAATCAGGATAGAGTTAACTTATGAAGCCAGTCAGTCGACCATTCATTTTCTGGACCTTGAAATCTCGGTGGTTGACCACCACCTTTCTACCAAGACTTTCTTCAAGGCCACGGATCGGAATGGATACATTCCGATCGACAGCTGCCACCACGCAGCGTGGCTAAAGTCTATTCCCCGAAGTCAGATGCTACGAATCAGACGCAACTGTTCACAACTCACGACTATTATGATCAAGCTGATACCTTGAAGTCGAGATTTGTGAACAAGGGTTATGATGCACTAGAAATAGATAAAGTTATCCACAGCGTCTCCTTAATAGATAGGAATTCTCTCATTTCTGAACAACCTAAACCTATTGTAGAAAATAAACATAAATGGTCTTTTCTTACGAACTTCTCTATTCAACATAGACAGATCAGGGACATCCTCCATAAGCACTGGAAGGTTCTAAAAAATGACACTGTCCTTGGACCAGTCCTCCCAGAACAAGCAGGAGTAATCTATAGAGGTGCTATGCCCCTGAGGGGACAGATAGCGCCTAATGTAACAGACCCCCCTTCTGTTCCCTCTTTTTTCCAAAATATGAAGGGTTTCTTCCCTTGCCGGAGATGCAGGGTGTGCAAATATAATACACATAAGTCCCGGAAGATCGACACTTTTGGATCAACCACTACAGGGAGAGAATATTCTGTGAAACACTTTGTCACCTGTTCGACGAGGTATATCGTATATCTCATCACCTGCCCTTGCGGGAAACAGTACGTAGGGCGGACTATCCGTACCTTCGCTATAAGGGTCAACGAACATATCAAGTCTATTAAAAAGGGACGTACAAATCATAGTGTACCTAATCATTACTTAATACATCATAATCGGGACCCCACTGGCACTAAGTTCGAAATAATAGACAAGTTTACTCCCCACTGGAGAGGTGAATCAAGCATAAGAGGAGTATCAAGGCTTGAAACTTTCTGGATACACCAATTAAGATGTTTCACGCCACATGGATTAAATGTGGAATGGGACATCAATTCATTTATTAATCAATCTTAGCAATGGTTTCCTTTTGTTCCCTCCATCAATTTTGTCCCCAGTCGTATCCATATCAATTTCAACATCAGCTAGCATAACCTGCCTGAAGATGCATTTGGGCCCTGTTTATGGCCTATAGGGTTAAGGCGGCTCTTAATACAAAATTAGTTCTACTAGTTATTATTTTTTTGCTCACCATCAGGTCCTGGTTTCATATTTTTAATATCATATTTTTAATACTATATCTTTAGTACATTTCTTATTTTATTCTATTTTAAATTTTTTGTATTGTATATTTGTATTTTTTATATTTTTATTTTGAGTCAGATTTTCAACGAGATCTGGGTTTCTCAAATAAATGAAATTCTGATACTTACACAGTGTAGTCTGACCGTCTGTCCTTTATGGGACAGTGGCCTCACATACGCTGAGATCTGACTTAGATTTGGATGGACACCAATATTTCCTTATCCTATATGTATTACTAAGAATAAGAATATCCATTTGTCATATGGTTGTTCTTTCCTTCTAGTGTAGCTACAATGCATACTGACTTCCTGATTGGATACCATATTTTCATTAATAGGATATTTAATTTAATTTTATTAAGTCCATACACTTAACGTTTCGGCGGACCTTTATGACTGCCGTACTTGTTTTCGTTTATAGTACTTCCTTTCCGGATGATCCGTTTGGAACGCATAAGCGCTCCAATAGCCTCCGCGGTGTGTTTACGTTTCCTGGTTTGACGCAATGATGTACGCATAAGGTCACGTCAGACGCTATCACGTGATGTCAGTCACGTCCGCGTTGAATACGGCGATGATCTGCATTGGGTGAGTAACAGAGAAAGGCGCCCCTTCACCCTATGAGCGTGCACTTTGAGATGATACTCACATCGAGGCTTGGATGTTAGAGGTGGATCTACCACCCGGCATCCTATTGGCGAATTCAATAAACATGTGACCTTGAATGGAACGCACGCTACCAGTTCAGGAAGTCAGCGTGCACGTTGCTGTAACAGCTGCACATGGGTGATTATTATAACATATGTATAAAAGCGTGGTGGTGGCAGGTTGGCATATACCCCAGCAGAAGTCTCTTCAGACGAAACGCGTCGGGTCTCCTTGCTGCACCCAGCCACCCACACCACGCTTATTTTTTTGCCATTTTTTTGCCATTTTACTTGAATCGATTCTATTTTAAACAAAAACTTTTATGGATTGCCTTGATGATCGTGAATGATCTAATAAATGCCAATTGAGAAGTAATTTTTTGGATTTACACTATGTGGAGGCTCCTTGTCGTTTTTTTCCATATGGTCCATGTATGCTGACAAAAAACGGTGATCGTGCAGACCTTCAGGACAGGTTCCGGGCCCCCCATTCAAGGAGGATACCTTCCGGTGTACAACCCATCTTTACACTGTCATTCATCACAAGACAGTACAAGCTCGTTTGACTCACCGCCCACGGCTTGTGAGTCCACGGAAGTTGGTAAGAGTATTCTACCTCTCACTTTGATTTGGAGTCTCTTTATTGTGAAGATATCTGCCTTGGGTCCCTTCTGTTTCAACTGCACTATGCAACATATAGACTACATTAATAAGTCTTTATCATTCACATGGGATTAATACTTCCCCACCATTATTGTGGACATATTCCATATTTTTTCACTACCAAAAATGTGGACTTTTGAGATTACTATTTGTTGATTTACTTTCACTTTATTTTCACTTTTATGTATATCCGCACCTCCCTCAAAAGAAAAGAGCATTGCACCTTTTTGATTTAGGTGATGATATTATACTGTTTGTGTACACACATATTTGGTTCCGACCTGGTTGAGGTTACGTGCCACTTTAAATGTGGATTGACCTCTCCCTGTTCTAAAACCTTTTTTCTCCACTGCATTTACTTTAGCGCTACACTTTTTTGTTTATATATTCTACACAGTCCCAGTCGTTCTCTAGTGTTGGCTGCTGTTTCAATTTATTAGATTGGCGCGGTATTTTACTTATCCATTTTCTTGTGCATTATCTTTAGAAGAGGCTTCCTTCTGGGATGACAGCCATGCAGACAAATTTGATGCAGTCTGCGGCGTAAAGTCTGAGCACTGACAGGCTTACCCCTCACCCCTTCAACCTCTGCAGCAATGCTGGCAGCACTCATATGTCAAATTCCCGAAGACAACCTCTGGATATGACGCTGAGCACATGCACTCATCTTCTTTGGTCGACCATGGCGAGGCTTGTTCTGAGTGGAATGTGTACTGTTAAACCACTGTATGGTCTTTGCCACCATGCTGAAGCTCAGTTGCAGGATCTTGACAATCTTTTTATAGCCTAGGCCATCTTTATGTAGAGCAACAATTCTTTTTTTTCAGATCCTCAGAGAGTTCTTTGCATGAGGTGCCATGTTGAACTTCCAGTGACCAGTATGAGAGAGCAATAACACCAAATTTAACACACCTGCTCCCCATTCACACCTGAGACCTTGTAACACTAACGAGTCACATCACCGGGGAGGGAAAATGGCTAATTTGCCCCAATTTGGACATTTTCACTTAGGGGTGTACTCACTTTTGTTGCCAGCGGTTTAGACATTAATGGCTGTGTGTTGAGTTATTCTGAGGAGACAGCAAATTTACACTGTTATTCAAGCTGTACACTCACTACTTTACATTGTAGCAAAGTGCCATTTCTTCAGTGTTGTCACATGAAAAAATATAATAAAATATTTACAAAAGTGTGAGGAGTGTACTCACTTTTGTGAGATACTGTATATACTAGACTGACTGTATATATATATATATCAAATACACTGCCACTGACTGAATAACTTGCCTGCTTAATCTAACTCCAGCTATCTCTCTGTCCACGCCAACAACACTACACATGGCCGCTATGTAAGCAGCCTTATATAGTGTGGGGCGTGGACTTGCACCCTGCCTTTGGCCAATTATGGCTCTCTCAGCAGAGCACACTGTGATTGGCTAAAGCATGCAGGTCAGGTGCATGCTTTGGCCAATCATCATACAGCAATGCACTGCAATCTCGCAGTGCATTATGGGGCCTTCCGCGGCGCTCAAATTTCCTGCAAACGCCCCATAATGTTCGCTGTTCTGCAAACGGGCGAACACCCGACCCTAGACCCGAATATTAAGCTCATCCCTACCAATAAATAGTTTGAAGCCCTGAAGAGATTGTCCTTGCCCAGGGAGGAGAGTTCCAATCCTTAAGGGGCTATTGCGAGGTCTCAGCAATGGCAGAGCTGGGACCTGGATATGATCTGGAACTGACTGCAGGACTTCACCAAGGTGATCTGGTCTTGAGAAGGACTGTTTAATTCACTTAACTGTGTCTGGAGGAAGCTCAAAGGGTGGTGACTTTCATGGGGACTGGTGAGTAATAACCCTGGATTGATTCCTGGTAGCTGTATGCTTTTGGGATAAAAGTGGCAGAGGTTGCTTAGACTGAGTGTTATCAAAGGGTCTCAGATTCTAGACATTCCCTGTCCTCACCAGAATCCTACACTGTGAGTAGGGATGAGCCGAACACCCCCCGGTTTGGTTCGCACCAGAACCTGCGAACGGACCGAAAGTTCGCACGAACGTTAGAACCCCATTGACGTCTATGGGACTCGAACGTTCGAAATCAAAAGTGCTCATTTTAAAGGATAATTTGCATGGTATTGTCCTAAAAAGGGTTTGGGGACCCGGGTCCTACCCCAGGGGACATGTATCAATGCAAAAAAAACTTTTAAAAACGGCCGTTTTTTCGGGAGCAGTGATTTTAATGATGCTTAAAGTAAAAAAAAAAAAAGTGAAATATTCCTTTAAATATCGTACCTGAGGGGTGTCTATAGTATGCCTGTAAAGTGACGCGTGTTTCCCGTGTTTAGAACAGTCCCTGCACCAAATGTCATTTTTAAAGGAAAAAATCTCATTTAAAACTGCTTGCGGGTTTAATGTAATGTCGGGTCCTGGCAATATGGATGAAAATCAGTGAGACAAACGGCATGGGTACCCCCCAGTCCATTACCAGGCCCTTTGGGTCTTGTATGGATATTAAGGGGAACTCCGCACCCAAATTAAAATAAGGAAAGGTGTGGGGCCACCAGGCCCTATATACTCTGAACAGCAGTATACAGGCTGTAGGTTTGTTGTTAAGTAGAATCTCTTTGTAATTTTGAACGGGTACCTTTTTAACGTGTTTAGCTCCAGCCAAAAAATCTTTTTTAAGCTTTTTGGAAAACATAGGGAAGGGTTATCACCCCTGTGACATTTGTTTTGCTGTCTTTCCTCCTCTTCAGAAGATTTCACCTCACTTTTTGTCCCAATGGATTGGAAAGCATCAGTGGAAAGGAGAAATGTTTTTCCCATATTAACTCTTACAGGAGAGAATTTCCCTTCCTAGGGGTAGATTTATTCTCACTTCCTGTTGTCTCCTTCCGTTTGCAAGTAGGAGTCGTTTGTAAGTTAGTTGTTTGAAAGTAGGGTCCTGCCCTATATACTCAGCAGAAATTTGGGCCTTAGGTGTTGCTGTGGCCACAACACTGTAAGCCCTCACAGGGCTCTGCTGTGAAATATTAGATCAAGAATTGTAATGACATGCCCCTGTTGAACAGGAGCTGAAAAATTAGGCCTGAGGCACTGGTGCTGGTGCCACAACACTGCAACCCCTCACAGACACTCTAGTTGGAATGCAGGAACGAGCCCTGCTGCAAAGTATTGCATCAAAAATTGTAATTACACGCCCCTGTTAAACAAGGGCTGAAAAATTGGGCCTTAGGCACTGGTGCTGGTGCCACAACACTGCAACCCCTCACAGACACTCTAGTTGGAATGCAGGAACGAGCCCTGCTGCAAAGTATTACATCAAAAATCGTAATTACACGCCCCTGTTAAACAGGGGCTGAAAAATTGTGCCTTAGGCACTGGTGGTGGCACCCAGAACCAAAAATGTTCTTACAAGCTATCAGCGTGATGATTGAGGAGGAAGAGGATAATTACTCAGGGATAGTCACTCAGCATCAGCATAGGCAGTCTTTGAAGGGATCTGAGATTTCAAAAAAAATTATTCGGTTACATCAGCATCAGGTGCTTGGAACTGGTGGTGATCCAAGACTCATTCATTTTTATGAAGGTCAGTCGATCGACCGAGTCAGTGGACAGACGCACCCTGTGATCGGTTACCACGCCTCCAGCAGCACTGAATGTGCGTTCCGAAAGAACGCTGGATGCAGGACAGGCCAGTAGCTCAATTGCATACTGTGCAAGCTCTGGCCAGTGATCCATCCTCAAGACCCAGTAACCCAGAGGATTTTCGGTGGGAAAGGTGTCCAAGTCTGATCTTGCCCCTAGGTATTCCTGCACCATGTAAAACAGATGCTGGCGATGGTTGCTGGAACCGATCATACCTTGGGGCTGCGGACCAAAAAATTGTCTGAACGCATCGGTCAGACGGCCACCTTCTCCACCGCTCCTTCTTTGACTGACCGAAGCCTCAGCAACACGTTGTCCAGAAACAGGAGTTTGTAACCTCCCAGTCTCTGGGAACGCGTTGCACAGACCTTTCTGCAAGGCCTTCCGAAGATGTTTCATCCTCTGCTCCCTCTGCGATGGCAAGATAAGGTCCGCAACCTTACCCTTGTAACGTGGATCAAGGAGGGTTGCCAGCCAGTATTGGTCCTTCTCCTTGATACCACGAATACGAGGATCCTTACGCAGGCTTTGCAGGATCAGGGAGGCCATGCAGTGTAGGTTTGCTGAGGCATTCGGTCCGGAGTCCTCTGGGTCACTAAGGACGACATGGTCCGCAGCCACCTCCTCCCAGCCACGTACAAGTCCATGTGTTTCTTGGGACTGATCCCTTAAAGACTGCTGCTGATGCTGAGTGCCAGGCTCCACCTCCATACTGACACAATCTTGTAGGTTTAGCTGAACACTGTGAGCAGGACGCACCCCACTAACTTGTAGGTTTAGCAGAACACTGTGAGCAGGACGCACTGCACTAACTGTAAATAGTCTAGCTGCCTGACTGTGGTACTAATAGGATCAAAAGAACACCAGCAATTTTCTTCAGGTAGCTGTATTTACTGTAACAAGACAAGCCTGCCTGTCAGTAAGAAGATAACAGAAACGGATCTAGCTGAACACTGTGAGCAGGACGCACCCCACTAGCTTGTAGGTTTAGCTGAACACTGTGAGGTGGACGCACCCCACTAACTTGTAGGTTTAGCTGAACACTGTGAGCAGGACGCACCCCACTAACTTGTAGGTTTAGCAGAACACTGTGAGCAGGACGCACTGCACTAACTGTAAATAGTCTAGCTGCCTGACTGTGGTACTAATAGGATCAAAAGAACACCAGCAATTTTCTTTAAAATACTGTAACAAGACAAGCCTGCCTGTCAGTAAGAAGATAACAGGAACGGATCTAGCTGAACACTGTGAGCAGGACGCACCCCACTAGCTTGTAGGTTTAGCTGAACACTGTGAGGTGGACGCACCCCACTAACTTGTAGGTTTAGCTGAACACTGTGAGCAGGACGCACCCCACTAACTTGTAGGTTTAGCAGAACACTGTGAGCAGGACGCACTGCACTAACTGTAAATAGTCTAGCTGCCTGACTGCGGTACTAATAGGATCAAAAGAACACCAGCAATTTTCTTCAGGTAGCTGTATTTACTGTAACAAGACAAGCCTGCCTGTCAGTAAGAAGATAACAGGAACGGATCTAGCTGAACACTGTGAGCAGGACGCACCCCACTAGCTTGTAGGTTTAGCTGAACACTGTGAGGTGGACGCACCCCACTAACTTGTAGGTTTAGCTGAACACTGTGAGCAGGACGCACCCCACTAACTTGTAGGTTTAGCAGAACACTGTGAGCAGGACGCACTGCACTAACTGTAAATAGTCTAGCTGCCTGACTGTGGTACTAAAAGGATCAAAAGAACACCAGCAATTTTCTTCAGGTAGCTGTATTTACTGTAACAAGACAAGCCTGCCTGTCAGTAAGAAGATAACAGAAACGGATCTAGCTGAACACTGTGAGCAGGACGCACCCCACTAGCTTGTAGGTTTAGCTGAACACTGTGAGGTGGACGCACCCCACTAACTTGTAGGTTTAGCTGAACACTGTGAGCAGGACGCACCCCACTAACTTGTAGGTTTAGCAGAACACTGTGAGCAGGACGCACTGCACTAACTGTAAATAGTCTAGCTGCCTGACTGTGGTACTAATAGGATCAAAAGAACACCAGCAATTTTCTTGAGGTAGCTGTATTTACTGTAACAAGACAAGCCTGCCTGTCAGTAAGAAGATAACAGAAACGGATCTAGCTGAACACTGTGAGCAGGACGCACCCCACTAGCTTGTAGGTTTAGCTGAACACTGTGAGGTGGACGCACCCCACTAACTTGTAGGTTTAGCTGAACACTGTGAGCAGGACGCACCCCACTAACTTGTAGGTTTAGCAGAACACTGTGAGCAGGACGCACTGCACTAACTGTAAATAGTCTAGCTGCCTGACTGTGGTACTAATAGGATCAAAAGAACACCAGCAATTTTCTTCAGGTAGCTGTATTTACTGTAACAAGACAAGCCTGCCTGTTAGTAAGAAGATAACAGAAACGGATCTAGCTGAACACTGTGAGCAGGACGCACCCCACTAGCTTGTAGGTTTAGCTGAACACTGTGAGGTGGACGCACCCCACTAACTTGTAGGTTTAGCTGAACACTGTGAGCAGGACGCACCCCACTTACTTGTAGGTTTAGCAGAACACTGTGGGCAGAACGCACTGCACTAACTGTAAATAGTCTAGCTGCCTGACTGTGGTACTAATAGGATCAAAAGAACACCAGTAATTTTCTTTAAAATACTGTAACAAGACAAGCCTGCCTGTCAGTAAGAAGATAACAGGAACGGATCTAGCTGAACACTGTGAGCAGGACGCACTGCACTAAATGTAAATAGTCTAGCTGCCTGACTGTGGTACTAATAGGATCAAAAGAACACCAGTAATTTTCTTCAAAATACTGTAACAAGACAAGCCTGCCTGTCAGTAGGAATATAACAGGAACGGATCTAGCTGAACACTGTGAGCAGGACGCACTGCACTAAATGTAAATAGTCTAGAAGATAACAGGAACGGATCTAGCTAAACTGAATACAGTGTATATATATATATATATATATATATATATATATATATGCAACACCTGGGATGCATATATATACACAATACACTTTAAGTGCAGCTAACTGACTGACTGTCCTGCCTAATCTAGCTAACTCAAATGAAATGACACTGTCTCTCTCTCTCTCTAAGCACACCGGAACACACTGCACAGGGCCGCCGTGCAGGCAGCCTTATATAGTGTGGGGCGTGTACTAAATCCCCTGAGCCATAATTGGCCAAAGCCTCCTTGGCTTTGGCCAATTATGGCTCTCTGTTAAGGCGGCGCTGTGATTGGCCAAGCATGCGGGTCATAGTGCATGCTTGGCCAATCATCAGCAAGCAATGCACTGCGATGCCGCAGTGAATTATGGGCCGTGACACGCCACACGAATTTGGTTCGAACGGCCCATATCGTTCGCAATTCGGCGAACGATCGAACAGCCGATGTTCGAGTCGAACATGGGTTCTACTCGAACACGAAGCTCATCCCTAACTGTGAGCTTAGAGAAGAAAGCCTGTACAGTGTTCCTGAGAT
The DNA here is from genome assembly GCF_042186555.1 of Aquarana catesbeiana. Taxonomy (NCBI): domain Eukaryota; kingdom Metazoa; phylum Chordata; class Amphibia; order Anura; family Ranidae; genus Aquarana; species Aquarana catesbeiana. Next base: position 361,238,281 of record NC_133326.1, on the reverse strand, counting down.
TACACAGGGTACCAAAATCTATGCAATGATCCAAAGTGACCAAATGCCAAAAAGACTTGCCCCATGATCTTCAGCTGTGAGGGAATAGACTGTTTATTGTCACATTAGCTTTAGGAGAAAAATGCCCTCTAATTGCTGTTTGCTATTCCTTTTGGAGTATCTCATGCCCTAATCCCTCTCCTATTACAATTTTTATCAGCAATAATTCACAAAAGGGCAAACCCTAGGCTGTTTATTGGAGCTGGAGTGAATGGACTGTTGCTTGGGTGGCTGGTAGCCTTTGTGCTACTTAGGCATGAATCAGGTAAAATCAGCAGCCCCTGCAGGGGTAGCACCACACAATGTTAAAGAACTAACTTATTTTTAGAGTTTCAGAGACAGTTTACCCTAGCAGCACAAAATGGGTGTGGACTTTGTTTTCTTTTACAATTATCTTGGCTTTAATACAGCAGCAACTGCAATCTGATTCTTTTCAGTTTGAAAAAACTTTTTTTTTCACGTAGATTTAGCAGGGACACATGTTTTTTGGCAATTGGTAAGAGGCCTCTATTGACCAGCAGATTGGAATTATACCGTAGTAAGCCTATTTCTATCAAACCTTCATTAAGAATTTAAAACTATAGATCAGGGGTGCCCAACCAGTGGCCGGGGGGCCACATGTGGCCCACGGAGCCCTCTGATGTGGCCTGCGACCTTCTTCTCTGGGATGATGGGTTGGCAAGCCCAGAGTGTTCTGTCCCCGGGACAGCTAGCTAAACCTACTTATCCCAATAACTGTAGATACCATATTTCTTTGATCTCAGTTTTATTAGAACAAGCCAGGTGAAACTACAAAATAACAGAAATAGACTTCAATAAGTATAATATTGCATACAATACAGCATACATTGCAGAAACAACGATGTACAATACAAGATGTGATAGTAAAAACTTACTTTTTAAGTTCTCTAAGGAGCGATGGAGATAGATTGCGAAAGACATGACTTGCTTCCTGCAATGTGTTGAAAAAGAATGGTGGATGGTTCACTTCCTGCCAAGATTCTACCCAGAATTCCCTGCTTGCTGACAACTTCCTTATTTACACATATAATAAACAATTAAACAGAACTGCAGCAATACCAAAAAAGAACGCTAGATGGAGCCTGCACACCACATATGATTGTCTTAAGTAAATTACACATTTTGCATGTAAATTTAACAACACAGGTACAAATAACCAGTATAGAACATCTGATGGACAGAACACTCCCCGCCTGACATCAAGTGATGTCACTAACAGAGTCCTCCGTAGAAAGCAACAGAATAAGTTCGATCACTGGTCTCAAGAATACTTTAACCTCATTCTGTTGAAAGATCTTGACCTCGAACTTACGGACATGATAATCCTTGCTTGACAGTACTTTGCTGATCAAACCTAAAGGCCACATATTCCTTAGTGCCTGGCAATCTTTCATGAGCACAACATCACCAGGTTTAAGCTTAGGCTTTTCAGTGTGCCACTTTCTCCTTACTTGTAGAGTAGATATATATTGTTCCCTCCACCGGTTCCAGAAGGTATTGGCAAGGGTTTGTACTTGTCTCCATTGATGTTTGTAAAGGTCCTTCTCACAAACTCTCCAGCTGGAGCACCGACAAGACTAGTCTTTTGTGTGAGTAACATGGCAGGTGTGAGGACCACTGGATCTTCAGAGTCACTTGAAATGGATGTCAAAGGTCTGGCATTAATGATAGCTGTGACCTCTGCCATACATGTCACTAAACATTTGTGAGTAAGCCTTGCAGTTCCTACTTGTAGGAAGATAGAGTCAAGAATTCTTCAGGCTATGCCTATCATTCTCTCCCAAACACCTCCCATGTGAGAAGAGTGAGGTGGGTTAAAGTTCCACGTGCAGTCTTGTTCACTCAAGTATCTTTCTACTATGAGAATGTCCAAGTTAGAAGGAATTTGAAGTTCTTTTACTGCTCCTACAAAGTTAGACCCTCTGTCAGAGCGAATGAGTTTCACTGGGCCTCTGATTGCAATGAATTCAGCTAGTTCTGTGGCTAATACTGTAGCACAAAGTTCCAGCCTGTGTATGGTGTGTTCGGGAAGTGGTGCAAGTTTTGCTTTCCCCATTACAAACCCTATGTGGCATTGTCCTTTAGTGTCTATGGTTTTCAGGTAAGCTACAGCAGTAATTGCTTTAACAGAAGCATCCGAAAACACACAAAGTCTTTGCATCTAAACGTCAGCAGATGACAGAGGAGCATATGGTTGTGGAATTTTAAGGTTGGATAGAGCTGTTCGTGAGTCCTTCCACTCTAGCCATAGGTTCTTCCTGTCAATGGTAAGAGGGTGGTCCCAATCTAGCGACTCACAGGTTAAGTCTCTCAGTAGTGCTTTACCCTGGATGGTTACAGGTGCTGCAAAGCCTAAGGGATCATACAGGCTGTTTATGGTAGACAGGACACCTCTACGGGTAAAAGGTTTTTCTTCTGTGTTTACTTGGAAAGTAAACGTGTCAGATCTTAAGTCCCAAAGCAAACCAAGACTGTGTTGCATGAGAAGTGAGTCTGTGTTTAGATCTAAGTCCTTTAACTCGTCAGAATAATCTTGGACAGGAAAGGCTTCTAAAACTTCTCTGCTGTTGGAAGCAATCTTGTGGAGTCTTAACTTGGAACATGCAAGCATTGCTTGAGTTCTTTTGAGGAGACTGATTGCGGCTTCATTTGTGAGTAGTGATTTCAAGCAATCATCTACATAGAAATCCTTGTCCACAAACTGTCTGACATCTGACCCATACTCTGACTCTCCCACTCTAGCAGAATGTCTGAGGCCATATATAGCAACTGCAGGGGAAGGACTGTTGCCAAATATGTGCACCCTCATGCGGTATTCTGTGATGTCTCCAGAGGGGTTGTTGTCCCTGAACCAGAGAAACCTCAGAAAGTTTCGGTGTTCCTCTTTAACAAGAAAGCAATAGAACATTTGCTGTATGTCTGCCATGAATGCGACTGAATCTTTACGAAAGCGGAGAAGTACTCCTAATAGTCTGTTGTTAAGGTCAGGGCCAGAGAGAAGGACATCATTTAGAGAGACACCCTCATGTTTAGCGCTGGAATCGAACACCACTCTAATCTGTCCTGGCTTCAAAGGCTCGGTTCACACTAGGATGACTTGTCAGGTGACCTAGGTCGCCTGACAAGTAGCGTCCCGTTCAGTACAATGGAACCGTTCTAATCGGAGCGACACAAGTCGCTCCGACTTAGAAAAAGGTTCCTGTACGACTTTGGGGGCGACTTGGGGCGACTTGCGTAGACTTCTATACAGAAGTCGTTTTGTAAGTCGCCCAGGCAGTCGTGTGCAGGTCGCCTCGGTGAGGTGACCTGCAAGTCGTGCCGCCTCTGGTGTGAACCGAGGCTTAGGGTGTTAGACGCCAAATATGGGTAAGTACCAGCATTCCTCTGAGTCTTTGAGGTTTGGGTCTATCTCAGCATGACCATTCTGGAATATTTTCTCCATGAAGGAAAAGAAATGTTCTTTCATCTCTGGTTTCCTTTGAAGATTGTGTCTTAGGGAAGTGAGACGTTTATATGCTAGTTCTCTATTGTTAGGCAAACGTCGTCTTTGTGGTCTAAAGGGAAGAGGTGCAACCAAGCTATTAGTCCCGTCTTTCTCCATACTCCTTTCCATAACTTCTAGGAAGAGCCTATCCTCAATGAACATTGCTACCTGGTTGCCTTCCTTTGTTCTCCTGAACACTGTGCTTCCTAAGTCGCTTTGGTCTTCATCATAGGTATTGCTGTCACAGAGGGGACTTAGGAAGGGAAGAGGTACAGGGTTGTTGTGTGGTAGCTCCTTTATGAGGATGTGATTTTGACAGGGTTGAAAAAGAGTAAGACGACCATTCTCGAGGGTACTAGTGAGCAGGTTATTAACAGATGCAGGTTTGTGTGCACCTCCCAGGCAAACATCACCTATAATGACCCACCCGAGATCCAGTTTTTGGGCATATTGGGCATTTTTAAGACCGTTGATCAGTTTTCTTACTTTGTGGACTTGCAAGATATCCCTTCCTAGGAGTAAGATTATCTGAGTCTGATCATCTAGTTCTGGTATGAGATGTGCTATGTGATTCAAGTGAGTCTGGTGAGCTGCTGCGTCTGGTGTGGGAATCTCTGATCTGTTGTCTGGTATCTGGTTGCACTCTATTATGGTCGGTAAGGGAAGGCATGTCTTACCATCCATAGATTCAATTTGTAGGCCGTCAGCTCTTCTCCCCGCCGTTTCCACTGTACCCGCACAAGTCCTAAGGGAGTAAGGACTGCTGGGGCCTTTAAGGTTTAGAATGTCAAAAAACATAGATCTAGCTAGTGACTTGTTACTCTGATCATCCAAGATGACGTAGAGCTTGACTGCTTTGTCCCTGCATCCTTTTGGGTAAACTCTCATGAGACAGATTTTAGAGCAGGACCTGCCACCTGTACTTCCTTTGCAAACTTCAGTGCACTGTGAAGTAATTGCCATGGCGTCTGTACTAGAGTCTTTGGTCTCCCCGCCTTGCTCCTTGTCCCTATGAACAGGTGGGAAAGTTCTTGGAGTAGGCCTTGGGTGTAGAGCTGTGTTGTGCTCTGTGCTGTCACATTCTGTACATTTGACACTGACCTTACAGTCCTTGGCGAAATGTGTGGACGAAGAACAGCACTTGTAACAGATATTGTTCTCTTTGAGCAAAGCTTTACGATCCTTGATGGTCTTTGTCCTGAAGGCTCTGCATTTCAGAAGAGGATGTGGCATCTTATGTAGAGGGCAGAACTTAGTAGGGTCGCTGTCTTGATCTTCTGGCTGAGACTCTGCAAATCTGTGGGAAGAAATGTTAGTTTTGTGCACTGCTACTGGAGCTCTGAGCTTTTTAGGGCCAGAAGAGGTGGTATAAGACACTGGAAAAATGAAGCTGGGGTCATCTTTCATTCCTGCTTGTCTGTCTACAAAGTCCACAAACTCACTAAAGGGTGGAAAAGGCACATTGTGTTTTCATTTGTAGTTACAGCCATGAGTAATCCATCTTTCGTGTAACTCATAAGGAAGTTTTTGTGCTAAGGAGTTAATACCTCTAGCAGAGTCAAGATAAGAAAGGCCATGTAAGTCTCCTTCTGCTTTAGCAACTTGTAACTCCATACACAGGTCACTGAAGTCTTTGGTAACCTCTTCTAGGTATTTTTGGGAAGTCTTCTATCCTTTTAAACAGTGTACTCTCTATAGCCTCTGGTGAGCCATAACATCTATCCAGTCTGTTCCAAATGTTTGCAAGGTCTATCTCAGGGTGGTTTATGTTAATGTCTCTGATCCTTTTGGCATGTTCAACAGAATCATTGATAAGCCACTTTACGAGGAGGCACTCTGGAAAGAGGATCGCCACGCCCTGTAGTGTTGGGGGCGATCATTGAATTTGACAAGTCCTTGGGTAACTAACTCTCTTTTGGCCAGGAACATGGCAAAGTCTACAGTAGCCTGATTGGCATTGGGGTAGGCTGCTGGTGTATTGTGGTGCGGTGTAAAGGCATACCTGGTAAAAGTCTCTTCTTTAGGCGCTGGGTTCAAACATGCATAAGGTTGGCAGTTCGTACCGGCTCATTGCTTGTTCACTCCTTTGGTGTTGTTGATGTTTGTATGAAGGCTGGGTACCTTGTGGAGTAGAAGGTTTGGTAGGGACTGGAAAGTCTGGAACTCTGTCAGATCTTTCTTGCTTGTAGCACTGGGGTCCAAGGTCGTCTTGTTGCTGCTTTACTTGATGTGACTCACTGACATCATGTTTAATTTCTTGTTGTGGGATACTGCTTGGGTAAAAGTGCTGGTAGACATAATCTGACGTGCATTGTGAAGAATCTTGGTCGTCCTCTAGACCTGGTATGCTGCTGCCTACTCTTGGCTCATCGTAGACGGCTGCTTCTAAAGCTTCTGCCTCTGCAATGGTGGCGGCAGCGTCTCGGTCCACTGCCAGCTTCTCCGTGTTAGCTTCTAAGATAGCTTGCTGCAATTTCAGAGATGCTTCCTGCTGGGCTAGCTCTTCCTCCAGGCGTATTCTTTCCTTCTCTCTCTCTTGCTCCATGCGTACTCTTTCTTGTTCTTTCTCTTGCTCCCAGTGTACTCTTTCCTTCTCTCTCTCTTGCTCCAAGCGTACTCTTTCCTTCTCTCTCTCTTGTTCCTGTCTCACCTTTTCTGCATCAAGGTGGGCCTTTTCTTTTTTCATCTGCAACTCTTGGTCTGCAAATGCGGCCCTGGCTTTTGCTGCTTCGGCTTTTGAACGGGCAATAGCTGCTGCATTTGCAACAGATGACTTAAGGCTTCTGACTGTATGGTTACTGCGTAGCCCCGGGCTGTACAGACTTCCTAAGTCAGCTTATCTTCCTTCAGAGGTCAGCTTAAAAATTTCACCGTTCTGTCTATGGGACAGCTAGCTAAACCTTCTTATCCCAGTAACTGTAGATACCATATTTCTTTGATCTCAATTTTATTAGAACAAGCCAGGTGAAACTACAAAATAACAGAAATAGACTTCAATAAGTATAATATTGCATATAATACAGCATACATTACAGAAACAACGATGTACAATGCAAGATGTTATAGTAAAAACGTACTTTTTAAGTTCTCTAAGGAGCGATGGCGATAGATTGCGAAAGACATGACTTATGCCGTGTACACACGGTCGGACTTTTCGTCTACAAAAGTCCGACGGACGCCGACGGACTAAAGCTGGCTGACAATCCGATCGTGTGTGGGCTTCCCCGGACTTTCAGCTGACTTTTCCAGCCTCAAATCTGACGGACTTTAGATTTGAAACATGCTTCAAATCTTTACGTTGTAACTACGCCGGACCCCGAAATCCGCTCGTCTGTGTGTTAGTCTGACGGACAAAAAACGACGCTAGGGCAGCTATTGGCTACTGGCTATCAACTTCCTTATTTTAGTCCGGTGTACGTCATCACGTATGAATCCGTCGGACTTTTGTGTGATCGTATGTAGGCAAGTCCGTTCGTAAGAAAGTCTGCCGCAAGTCCGCCAAAAGTCCGACAAAAGTCCGTCGAAAGTCTGTCGGACAGGCTGTCGGACTTTTGTAGACGAAAAGTCCGACCGTGTGTACGCGGCATTACTTCCTGCAATGTGTTGAAAAGAATGGTGGATGGTTCACTTCCTGCCAAGATTCTACCCAGAATTCTCTGCATGCTGACAACTTCCTTATTTACACATACAATAATCAAATAAACAGAACTGCAGCAATACCAAAAAAGAATGCTAGATGGAGCCTGCACACCACATATGATTGTCTTAAGTAAATAACACATTTTGCATGTAAATTTAACAACACAGGTACAAATAACCAGTATAGAACATCTGATGGACAGAACACAGAGCATCAGTGTTTTGAAAAAAGGCGGTAAAGGAAGCAAGCTGCTGCACAGCAGAGCCACATAAGCTGATGCTTCCTGTAGGGGTGAGCTCGATGTTTGAGTCGAACATTGAATATTATGGGGTGTTTGCGGCAAATTAGAGCGCAGTGCATTGATATCTGATAATTGGCCAAAGCATGCACCTGACCTGCATGCTTTGGCCAATCACAGCATGCTCTGCTGCGAGAGCCATAATTGGCCAAAGGCAGGGTGCCTTTGACCAATCATGGCCCAGGGGGACTAAGTCCACGCCCCACACTATATAAGGCTGCTTACATAGCAGCCGTGTATAGTGTGTGATTGTGGATGGAGATAGATTGAGCTAGATTAGGCAGGCAGGTTCGATAGTTAGTGCCAGTGTATTTAATATATATATACAGTATAGATATATATATATATTCAGTCTAGTATATATACATATAAGTATATATATATATATATATATATATATATATATATACACACACACACACACACACACACACACACACACACACACACACACACACACACTGCATTTAGTGTAGTCTAGATATTCAAGCGGGGTTCCACTCTCTCTGATAAATTTTTTTGTCCAAATGACATTGATTACTATATAGCAATAGGGAACTCACCTGTTCCATTTTTCAGTGACATTGCTGTTTGTTTTGGCTTAATAAATGAACTTTGATAATGAAATCTTGATGGTTGTCATCTTGCCTGTGGGCATGTGAAGCCCACAGGCATCCTCTTCCGGGATACAGTGCTGCTGATCGACCAGCATGCACCGCCTGTTCTTTTGAGATCTCGCGCATGCGCATTAGACTGAAATCGGAGCGCCTTCAACAGCTGACGTCACTCCCACTATGGAAATCTCTCGATGACTCCTGGAACAGGCCGCCGCACTGACTCCTGGGAACAATGACACAAGCTCCCAGGAGCCAGTGCGGCTTACAGGAAGTGAGTAATTAGCCGCTCTAGATACGCCCCTAACCGCAGCCTGTGCTTCCTGAAAAAAACGAACGAAAACGAAGAGAGCTTCAACAACAAAGGTAAAGCCTGCAAAAAAAAAAAAAAAGTGCCGTTTTGTCATAAGGACATTGGGGTAATCAGCTGCAGTTAGTGTAGAAAAATCGGGTGGAGCTCCGCTTTCAGTGTAGACTCTATATTCAGTCAGCACAGGCAGTGTAGTATATATAACACAGTGTATCGAAGTGGTTAAGTGGAACCCCGTGCCAAAATTTAAAAAAAATGGCGTGGGGGTCCTCCCAAAATCCATACCAGGCCCTTCTGGTCTGGTATGGATTTTAAGGTGAACCCCGTGCCAAAATATAAAACAAAAATGGCATGGGGGTCCCCCCCAAAATCCATACCAGTCCCTTCAGGTCTGGTTTGGATTTTAAGGGAAACCCAGGCCAAAATGTAAAAAAAATGGTGTGGGGTCCCCCTCAAAATCCATACCAGACCCTTGTCCGAGCTAACAGCCATGGCAGGCCAAGAAAGGGGGGGACGAGTGAGCACTCCCTTCCTCCTAAACCATACCAGGACACTTGACCTCAATATGGGGAGGGTGTTTTGACCGGTGACGAAACCAGGTGACCCGCCCCCTTCTGACGTCACGTGATGTCACATGATGTCAGAGGGGGGCGCGGGTCACCCGTTTACGTCCCCATGTGGCCCTGCCCTTGCCTATATAACAGCTGTCAAAGCCAAGAGACAGCAGTTGGCGGGACGCCTTCGATCGTGGTAGAGCTTTTTTTGTTTTTCTTTTTTTCGGGTCTGTCGGGCGCCATGATTGAAGATGGATGGAAATCATGGGACACTTTTTTTTTCTAATAAAGGAGTTGTTGAAAATTGTCTCCTGTTGTTTTTACTTTTTTGACACTTTTTTGGTGAATTGGTAGGGGTACATTGTATACATAGGGGGGGGCAGGAACTGGGGGGCCCCCTTGTTAAAGGGGGCTTCCAGATTCTGATAAACCCCCTGCCCGCAGACCCCCACAACCTCTGGGCAAGGGTTGTGGGGATGAGGCCGTTGTCCCCATGAACATGGGGACAAGGTGCTTTGGATGGGACCCAAAGCACCCTTCCTATGTTGAGGGCAAGAGGCCTAGGGGGGCACTCGCTAGTCCCCCCTTTTCCTGGCCTGCCATGGCTGCTTGCTCGGATAAGGGTCTGGTTTGGATTTTGGGGGGACCCCATGCCTTTTTTTTATTCACGTTGGTGAGGAGTTCCCCTTAAAATCTATACCAGACTCAAAGGGCCTGGTATGGATTTTGGAGGGGACTCCACGCTGTTTTTCAAAAAATGTTGGTGTGGCGTTCCCCTTAATACCCATACCAGACCCAAGGGGCCTGGTATGGACTGGGGGGGACCCTCGTGGATTTTTTCATTGATTTTTATCTATATTGCTGGGATCCAGCAATACATTACAGCCTTGAGCAAGTTTAAATGACATTTTTTCCTTTGGAAATGTCATCTTGCTGCATGAGAAAGATGCACCATTTTACAGGCAGACTAAGGGGACCCCCCCCCCCGGGCACGATATTTAAAGGAATATTTTATTTTTATTGTTTCACTTTAAGCATTATTAAAATCACTCTTCCTGAAAAAAACTGCAGTTTTAAAACCTTTTTTTTGCATTGATACATGTCCCCTGGGGCAGTACCTGGGCCCCCAAACACTTTTTATGGCAATAACTTGCATATAAGCCTTTAAAATTAACACTTCAATTTTTCACGTTCACTTTATCGGTGTTTGCACAATTTTTTTCTGTTCGCATGTTCTGGTGCGAACCGGGGGGTGTTCGGCTCATCCCTTCTTCCTGTATAGCACTGGCTTCTGTCACAAGCGGAGTGATACCAAATGCACTCTGTTATTAACTGTGAGTTTGGTGCACTTTCAAAAAGTGTACAACACTTGCAGGATATAATAGAAATTTATGGCAAAGTGTGGCTAACCTGCAGGAAAACCACAGGTACACTGTGCTGCACCCACGGTGTGGCTAGATCACAGAGCATCAGTGTGAAAGCAGCCTTAGACCTCTTTCACACAATTGGTTTGACCCAATCGGACCCTTCATTCATCTCTATGGAGCAGCAGATGTAAATGGACTTCTGTCCATTTACACCCACCTACCTCCAATCTGATCAGTTGAACAAAGCAGAAGGGGATCTGTCCCCTTCCGTATGGGCGGATCGGAGGGCCCATAGAGTAGAGTAGAGCAGGCTGTGTCCGTATCCGCTCTGCATATGCAGATTTGACTTGGACTTGTCATCAGCCTGCTACACTCATCGTGGCCCAAAACCGATTACCAATTCGCTTAAGTGGCCCTCGCTCTTCAAAGGGTTGGGTACCCCTGCTATAGATGATGCAGCAGTTTAAGAAAATAAAACTCAAAATACCACTCCCGATTCAAAGAGAAGTCCAATGTTCCTTTACCCTTTGCTGCAACTATTACCAATGTACTTTGGAAAAGTGAAAATAGATAACAGTTACCTTAAAGTGTTGTTCCACCCAAAAGTGAAAACTCTGCTGATCTGCCCCCCCTTCCGCTCCGGTGACACATTTGGCACCTTTCAGAGGGGAGGGGGTAATGGGGACCTGTTTTTGACAGGTACCTGTTCCCACTTCTGGGAGACTGTGCTGCGGTGCCGTCCCTCTGAAGTTCAGCTCCCCTCCTCCTTCCTCTGCCGCCGGTCCAGTTAAAAAGAGCAGCATGCTTCGTGCATGGGCAGTAGGGAACCAGCTGTGAAGCCAAAAGGCTTCACTGCAGATTTCCCTTTACAATGAATGGCGGCGGCAGCACCTGAGACCCGATCGAAAAATCGGCTGGGGTGCTCAATACCGTGGGCTTCCTGAACAGGTAAGTGTCCTTATATTAAAAGTCAGCAGCTACAGTATTTGTATCTTCTGACTTTTTTTCCCCCCAAGCTGGAACACTACTTTAAAGAGACTGTTTTCTAAATAAAATAAAAAAACTGCAGTTCCTACACATAGCCGCAGCAGCATATTATACCCTCTGTTTCTGAGCCACGCAGGACCCCTTCATCAGGCATGTGACCAATGTGACACATGCGTTGTATAAAAATGTTACACTCACCTAGTTAATTAAAAGGGTTTATTCCTTGAGCACTATATAGCTTAAAGAAGTATTAACTGCTTCCCGCCCACCCTTTTGTCAATGACCACCGAATGGGAGCTCTCCCAACCTGGGTGGACGTCATGGGATGTGCTCCCAGGATCAATCCTGATCACTTCTCCAGAGTAGTACAGCATCACTATGGTAAGACTGTACTGCTCTGGTCACAGTGTGTAAAAAAAATTCTAAAAAGAAGAAGAAAAAATTAAGAAAAAAAGAAAAGGGTTTTAAAAATGTGAAAAATGTATTTAAATTTTTTTTTTCTTTTTTTACATACCGTCACCAGTCAGTGTCCCTGATCATCACCACATCAGTCATATGGTGACACTGTACTGCTCTGGGGACAGTATGTAAACCAGATTCATGAAATTTGACCTAGGCACATATATCTGTAGTGTTTACTTATCTCTCTCCAAAGCCCTGAGTCCCATGTCTTTCTGCTGCTCCTTTCCTCTGTTATCAACATGATAACTTCTGACAACTTCTCCAAGACGGGAGATAAAACCAGCCGGAAATTTGTGTCAGGGTGGGTGCTATAAATAGATTTATAGAGAGCTTGTCTTGTGGAGGGGGGGTGCCTTTCCTTAGCTTTCACACAGTGTATTCCGAGACTACACTCTTATTGCTGAATGAGGAAGTAAAAATTCTAACACGATGTAAGAATTCTAAAGAATATAGCAAGCTGAAGACAGCAAATATACATGTAAAACTTTTGTAGGGAGATTTGTTTCATCTCTGTGTATCATCTGAGCCTATTCACTTCACTGAGTATTGAAAGGAAATAGTAGGTATTCTGGAAGACCACCCTTCTTGTAGGTACACCAACAGGGCCCTCAGATATCTGGAGACATCGAATTAAACGAGAGGCAGGTTGTGCATTCGTAAGATGTCTGCCTTTATTAGGTGCGTATACAGCTTATATATGGTTCAACTTACCAATCAAAAGAGGGGAAAGGGGAGTGGTTAGTAAATGATGTATTTGTATAAAATATATGGTTATACAAGTCAGTGACCCTTAAAATGCATTTATCATGAGTTCACAAAGTCAACAGACCATCTGGTTATGAGTCACAAGTCATGCATCCTGTCCCATGGCCTACAGAACAGGGAACAAGAGAGGAAAAACCAACCCACAATGATATATATATAGAGTACAGTTCTTCTGCAAGCATTTTTCTAAGCATTCTTTCATAGTTGCAGATTTAAGCTAAAATGACAAGATCTTGTATACTGAAATGGCAAAGCATATCAAAATGGAGTCACAATGGTTTGGGCATATTATTACAATCCTCTCTTTTGTCACAAACCCTGTTGCCCCCAGTATGCCCCGACATTCACCTTGACTACTTTGGGCTGGCACATCTGGATCTCTCTCTCGTGATGCTCATTGGAATTTCGTAGACCTTGGGCGTGCGTCATTTGGCTAACCCTCAAGGTGTCATTCCCAGGAACATTTTCCAGCAGGAGTCCGCCTCATCTCAGCACCTCCCATGGCATTTGAACAACAAAGATAAACAACGAAGAATTCCATGTAAAAGCTGTAGTCATCTCCTTAGCCGGATAGGTTCTAGGGTAGGGTATGAATGGGGTATAGGGTATGAATGGGGTGGGCATTTCTTCATGTGCAAAAAAAAAAAAAATTATATCCCTCATTGACTCAAACATAAGTAAAGCATGCAAAAATAAAAATGTTTCTCAGCAACAGTCTTAAATATATTGAATCTATATACAAACAAAACATTGATGGATAAACAACATTATATCATTAACACTTCACAATTGACACTCTGGGAATTCAAAAGGTAAATATATCCAGAATAGTCATTCTGACTGTTATTCAAACAAACTTTCCCCTCAATATTTTACTATCTCATGGACTCAACACATGCAGCAATGTATTTTGGTCCTGGAAACTTAATTTTGGTAACTCTTCAAACATTTATAATTTTGTCCCTTTTTTTCTTTACTAACCACAATTCCTCTGGCATAGCGCCTGGAATACAAAACTTAATTATTCTTTCCATGGCATAGATATATACTTTTTTAATTATAAAACTCTTACACTTGTATTTAACCAAAAAAAGATAAACATTTTAAAATCCCCAATCATTGTTAATACAGCTTAAACACAATTAAAACCATTTGCACAAATAATCGTTCCCTAGTCTTGTAACAGGCAATGTCCTTATACAATGAAAAGCTCCCATTTTTTTCAACTTCAATAATGTAAGGACAGGCAATTACAATTAAAACAGTCCTTAAAGTCAGTCTCCAACTGAAATAATCATAATTCCCTATACATAAATTGAAATGCTACTCTTAAAAATTTGTATCTGATCAGATGCTTCAAAAAAAAAACATTTGGTACCAGCGCATACATGTAATTTATCAGTGACGTGTCACATTCCCCTTTTAATGCTTCCAATTAACTATGCATTAGGCATGGGCTTAATATGTGAATAGACAGACAGTAGTTGCAACATTTTAACAATAATCATGTATTTTTAATCTATACAGATAACTTTTCTGAATTAAATCCTTCTTTAACATTCACTCTCCACCTCAGCAAGTCTCTCGGACTTGCGGAATATGGAATGCATATATATCAGTATGCTTTGCACAAAAGCGGTGGCGAAGGAATGGTCGGCGGTTTGATCCCTTTTTTCACTTGAAACAACATAGCAGATCTATGCAAGCGGATATGTACCTTTGTGTATTGTGCTAAACAATACTTTGGATAGGAGGAATCACTCAAATAGTAACTTGCCCACTTTAGCAACGCTCTCCGTCTTGGCCGTATCATAGGACATATATCAACTACCTAACAAACCATTTGCATTCAGAAGAAAAAAACAACTTATGTCCCGTACACACTATCGGACTTACCAACAAAAAAAACATGGATTTTTGTTCGAAGAGTGTTGGCTCCAACTTGTCTTGCATACACATGGTCACACAAATGTTGGCCAACAATTACGAATGTAGTGATGTACAAGACGTATGTGATATCTCCATTACGAATGCTAGTTTTACAAAACTGAGCGGACTTGTGTAAACATGATCAGAAAGTCAGACAACAAACATTTGTTGGCGGAAAATTTGAGAACCTGCTAGCCAACATTTGTTGGCAGAAAGTCCGACAACAAATGTTCGATGGAGCATACACACGGTCGGACTTACCGCCAACAAGCTCACATCCAACATTTCTCGTCGGAAAATCCGATCGTGTGTACGGGGCATTATACTCTAAATTGGAATTCCAAGACAAGACAAAAATTCACATGCACATAAAATTAAGCATTTCTCTCTGAGCAGGTGGAAGAGAATTCCCTATACTAACAACAACTTTCCCTTACCTAATAACCAGTAATTCACCAGTAGTTCACAAGCTTTAAAAAATGCTACCAGTGATACCACTTGTGTGTGTCCTGCACACATACACACTCCAAAGCTCTGCTATACAATACCTCTTACATTTAAGCTATGTTCGGGTTAACCTCTTAACTCTTACCTTTCTGTTCCAACCTTCATTATTGAATTATCAGAACAAAGATGGCAATATTATATGTGTTAAAACACTTGTGTTAAAATGATCTGTCTTTATAACAATATTATGCTGAATGGCAAGTTCCCCCTTTCTTAGTTTTAATACTAATATATATATACATAGGCTTACACAGATCGCAAAACTTCTTAATATCTACTACTGGATTAAAACTGGCTGTAAAACATTTTCTTACCTTAACTGCTTAAAACCTTGGATCTTGACTGTCCTTGAAGATCATCCCTGATCATCCCTTAAATATACTTCATAATCAATAAATACATGAAAATAAATATTCCTGCTTTGCTACAGGAAACATGGACACACGCCAGGCTTGGTATGCATCGCCATTGATGTGGTCCAACGTTCAACGCCCCCCTTTAAATCTCAAACAGCTCCGAATGTCACTTCCCATTTTTAAAACTATTTTATTTCTCATTTGTCTCTAAACTGCATTGAATCGACTTGTACAATGGAAATCTTTATAAGATATACCAGTAGCTACCTTTGATAATGGATCTTAACTGGGGATCTTAACTGACACAGTGTTCCCAAGCTTCTAGATGTGAGCTCCACCTGGCCCTAGGAATGGTAAGTTCTATTAACTTTTCCACTGCAATCCCTCAACCTTAATACTCAGAGTTTTTCTTTGCTGCTCTCTTTTTTTTCTAATTTAATGTAACTTTCATTTATAAAAAACTCCTCTTTCCCTCTTCACCTTCAAAACTTAACTTGCTTTACCCTCTACAATGTAGGATGTTTTCATTAAAAACACCTTTAAACTCACTTTATCCCCATCACAAAGTGGGGTGTTCTCAGAACATTCCCTTTCCTTACACAAACCCCCAGCACACCTAATACATTCTTTTGCAATCTTCAAAATACTATTCTTTTTACCTTCAAAGAGTCATCAAAACATGTATTTAACATGTACTTCAAACAATTACACATCTTGCAAACAAATTAAGCACTTAAAATTACAATTATATAAACAAATAGTTATTAAAGGGGAGACCTCATATAACTCATATACTATTGTACTTTTACTGTACTGACTGGCCGTTTAATATTCATTCTCTTTATGCACTGTATGTCTATTTTGTTCTCTTAAGATATTTGTTCACACTCAGCAAAAATATAAATATCCGTTCCAAATTTTAATCGCATAGCCAAAACCTATTTTTTTACAAATGCACCACAGCAACAACATTTCTTAATTTCTTTAGTCTTTTTAACACAATTTTCCCCATACCTTCTTTCATTCTTTAAAGAAAACTTAGCAGATTATATGAACATACATACACCCATAATGCAAAATACTGTAGACCACTTTGACTGTCCTACCTTACAGTCAGCGTATCTACACAACAAATTATTTTATTACTTCTATGCAACAGAAAGAGAAGCAAAGATTTAGCGAGCGCTGTTGGTTACCTAAATACCCTTCCCAAAAGGATACTGAACTGCAGTTTCTAATATATAGAGTCTTAAATATAGACTCAGGTCTCCCACAGACCCTACAATTTATTTTATTTTGTTTATTTATTTATTTCAGGTACTTATATAGCGCCGTCAATTTACGCAGCGCTTTACTTATACAGTATCTCACAAAACATTTTTGTAAATGTTTTATTATATATTTTCATGTGACAACACTAAAGAAATGACACTTTGCTACAATGTAAAGTGGTGAGTTTACAGCTTGTAAAACAGTGTAAATTTGCTGTCCCCTCAAGATAACTTAACACACAGCCATTATTGTCTAAACCGCTGGCAACAAAAATGAGTACACCTCTAAGTGAAAATGTCCAAATTGGGTCCAAAGTGTCAATATTTTGTGTGGCCACCATTATTTTCTAGCACTGCCTTAACCCTCTTGGGCATGGAGCTCACCAGAGTTTCACTGGTTGCCACTGGAGTCCTCGTCCACTCCTCCATGATGACATCACGGAGCTGGTGGATGTTAGAGACCTTGTGCTCCTCCACCTTCATTTGAGAATGCCCCACAGATGCTTAATAGGGTTTAGGTCTGGAGACATGCTAGGCCAGTTCATTACCTTTACCCTTAGCTTCTTTAGCAAGGCAGTGGTCTTCTTGGAGGTGTGTTTGGGGTCGTTATGTTGGAATACTGCCCTGTGTCCCAGTCTCCGAAGGGAGGGGATCATGCTCTGCTTCAGTATGATACAGTACATGTTGGCATTCGTGGTTCCCTCAATGAAGTGTAGCTCCCCAGCATCGGCAGCACTCATGCAGCCCCAGACAATAACATTCTCACCACCACTGACTGTAGGCAAGACACACTTGTCTTTGTACTCCTCACCTGGTTGCCGCCACACACGCTTCACATCATCTGAACCAAATAAGTTTATCTTGGTCTCATCAGACCACAGGACATGGTTCCAGTAATCCATGTCCTTAGTTTGCTTGTCTTCAGCAAACTTTTTGTGGGCTTTCTTGTGCCTCATCTTTAGAAGAGGCTTCCTTCTGGGATTACAGCCATGCAGACAAATTTGCTGCAGTGTGTGGCGTATGGTCTGAGCACCATACGCTCAGGGTCTTGACAATCTTCTTATAGCCTAGGTTATCTTTAGGTAGAGCAACAATTCTTTTTTTCAGATCCTCAGGGAGTTCTTTGCCATGAGGTGCCATGTTGAACTTCCAGTGACCAGTATGAGGGAGGGAGAGCGATAACACCAAATTTAACACACCTTCTCCCCATTCACACCTGAGACCTTGTAACACTAATGAGTCACATGACACCGGGGAGGGAAAATGGCTAATTGGCCTCAATTTGGACATTTTCACTTAGGGGTGTACTCACTTTTGTTGCCAGTGTTTAGACATTAATAGCTGTGTGTTGAGTTGTTTTGAGGGGACAACAAATGTACACTGTTATACAAGCTGTACACTCACTACTTTACATTGTAGCAAAATGTCATTTCTTCAGTGTTGCCACATGAAAATATATAATAAAATATTTACAAAAATGTGAGGGGTGTACTCACTTTTGTGAGATACTGTACATTGTACATTCACATCAGTCCCTCAAGGAGCTTACAATCTAAGGTCCCTAACACACATTCATACATATACTAGGACCAATTTAGACAGGATCTGATTGACCTACCAGCATGTTTTTAGAGTGTGGGAGGAAACCGCAGTACCCGGAGGAAACCCACGCAGGCACGGGGAGAACATGCAAACTCCAGGCAGATGGTGTCGTGGTAGGGATTCGAACCAGTGACCCTTGCTGCTAGGTGAAAGTGCTACCCACTACACCACTGTGCTGCCTGTGACAATATTAAACTTCCAAGAGTGTGTCTATTAAGGCGTGGTCCGTCCTTCCTTTCTCTTCAAATTTAAAAGGCTAAGACTTTATCAGAGCCAGGGTAAGGAAGAACTCGTCAAAATAGACAAAGGTCTACCCACCATGGATGATTGTCTTATCCTGGACACAAGCCCCCATTTGAAAGGAAATAGTAGGTATTCTGGATGACCACTCTTCTTGTAGGTACACCAACAGGGCCCTCAGATATCTGGAGACACCGAATAAAACGAGAGGCAGGTTGTGCCTTCGTAAGATATCTGCCTTTATTAGGTGCGTTTACAGCTTATATATGGTTCAACTTACCAATCAATAGAGGGGAAAGGGGAGTGGTTAGTAAATGATGTATTTGTATAACATATTTATCATGAGTTCACAAAAGTCAACAGACCATCTGGTTATGAGTCACAAGTCATGCATCCTGTCCCATGGCCTACAGAACAGGGAACGAGAGAGGACAAACCAACCCACAATGATATACATAGAGTACAGTACTTGTGCAAGCATTTTTCTAAGCATTCTTTCATAGTTGCAGATTTAAGCTAAAATGACAAGATCTTGTATACTGAAATGGCAAAGCATATCAAAATGGAGTCACAATGGTTTGCGCATATCATTACAGGTATATGTGATGGTTTACATGCACTTTAATGTCTTAATTTTCCCCCAAAAAAGGTGACAAAAAAATACCAACTTCAAAAAACTCACAATGACTCTTATCAGATACTTTGGACTGTCTACTTTCCAAAAACGGGTCATTTGGGGGTATTTGTACTGTTCTGGCATTTTAGGGCCTCAAGAAATGAGATCCATCAGTACATCAGGACTGATCGATTTTCAAATATATTTCAAACATGTATACCACGTAGAAGAATACATTTTGGCCTAAATTTATGAAGAAAGATTATTTATTTGCAAAATTTTATAACAGAAACAAAGAAAAACTTATTTTTTTTTAGCAAAAAATGACCGCTCAATTGTCATTCCAAGTGTTGTCATTTCTAATGCTGAAAATTAGCCTGGACCGGAAGGGGGCGAAAGTGTCCCATATTGAAGTGGTAAAAGTAGTAATAAAAGAATATTTTTAAAAAAATGCTGACAGGTAGGTTTAATGAAATGATGAGGAGAGACTCTATCAGTCTCTTCTGTTTTAAATGTTTATTCCTGCTGTCATGTAAACTGAGCCATACATGAGCAGCTCAGCATACATTTATGGCAACCGGTTTGTGCCGCAAGAACCCGTAATGAAGACTGGGCAAAAGTGGAAGCACCTGGGACCCACAGACTTGGTGACAGTGCAGAGCTGGAGGGCACATTATGACAGATGCATACTAGCACATTATGGCATAAATCACCTGGGGGCCCATGTAATAAAAAAAAAAGAGTTTAATACTACTTTAAAGCATATTTGAACTCCCAGATATATATATATATATATATATATATATATATATATACATACACAGTAAGGTCCATAAATATTGGGACATCGACAAAATTCTAATCTTTTTGGCTCTATACACCACCACAATGGATTTGAAATGAAACGAACAAGATGTGCTTTAACTGCAGACTTTCAGCTTTAATTTGAGTGTATTTATATCCAAATCAAGTGAACAGTGTAGGAATTACAACAGTTTGTATATGTGCCTCCCACTTTTTAAGGGACCAAAAGTAATGGGACAGATTAACAATCATCCATCAAACTTTCACTTTTTAATACTTGGTTTCAAATCCTTTGCAAGTCAATTACAGCCTGAAGTCTGGAATGCATAGACATCATCATACACTGGGTTTCATCCCTGGGGATGCTCTGCCAGGCCTCTACTGCAACTGTCTTCAGTTCCTGCTTGTTCTTGGGGCGTTTTCCCTTCAGTTTTGTCTTCAGCAAGTGAAATGCATGCTCAATCGGATTCAGGTCAGGTGATTGACTTGGCCATTGCATAACACTCCACTTATTTCCCTTAAAAAACTCTTTGGTTGCTTTCGCAGTATGCTTCGGGTCATTGTCCATCTGCACTATGAAGCGCCGTGAAGCATTTTGCTGAATATGAGCAGATAATATTGCCTGAAACACTTCAGCATTCATCCTGCTGCTTTTGTCAGCAGTCACATCATCAATAAATACAAGAGAACCAGTTCCATTGGCAGCCATACATGCCCACGCCATGACACTATCACCACCATGTTTCACTGATTAGGTGGTATGCTTTGGATAATGAGAAGTTCCTTTCCTTCTCCATACTCTTCTCTTCCCATCAATCTGGTACAAGCTGATCTTGGTCTCATCTGTCCATAGGATGTTGGTTCAGAACTGTGAAGGCTTTTTTAGATGTTGTTTGGCAAACTCTAATCTGGCCTTCCTGTTTTTGAGGCTCACCAATGGTTTACATCTTGTGGTGAACCCTCTGTATGCACTCTGGTGAAGTCTTCTCTTGATTGTTGACTTTGACACACATACACCTACCTCCTGGAGAGTGTTCTTGATCTGGCCAACTGTTGTGAAGGGTGTTTTCTTCACCAGGGAAAGAATTCTTCGGTCATCCACCACAGTTGTTTTCCGTGGTCTTCTGGGTCTTTTGGTGTTGCTGAGATCACCAGTGCATTCTTTCTTTTTAAGGAAGTTCCAAACAGTTGATTTGACCGCACCTAATGTTTTTGCTATCTCTCTGATGGGTTTGTTTTGTTTTTTCAGCCTAATGATGGCTTGCTTCACTGATAGTGACAGCTCTTTGGATCTCATATTGAGAGTTGACAGCAACAGATTCCAAATGCAAATAGCACACTTGAATTGAACTCTGGACCTTTTATCTGCTCCTTGTAGATGGGATAATGAGGGAATAACACACACCCGGCCATGGAACAGCTGAGCAGCCAATTGTCCCATTACTTTTAGTCCCTTAAAAAGTGGGAGGCACATATACAAACTGTTGTAATTCCTACACTGTTCACCTGATTTGGATGTAAATACCCTTGAATTAAAGCTGAAAGTCTGCAGTTAAAGCACATTTTGTTTGTTTCATTTCAAATCCATTGTGGTGGTGTATAGAGACAAAAAGATTAGAATTGTGTCGATGTCCCAATATTTATGGACCTGACTATATATATATATATATATATATATAAACATATATATATATATATATATATATATATATATATATATATATATATATATATATATATATATATATATATATATATATATATATATATATATATATGAGCCCCTGGAGGTTTTTGCTAGTGTGCTAGTATGCAAAGTATGCAAAGCATATTAGCACATTATGGAAAATGTCACTGTTGAACTAAGGCAGTCAGCACTCCAGCTGGTCCCAGGCACTTTCATCATCTCCCGGTCTATCTTTTGGGTTCACTCTGTTCAGCTGCTTGAATGACCAATCTGTGATGACATCACTCCTGCGCATGTGCACGGGAGTCACTTCATCACAGTATAGAGCAGTGCCATAAATGTACTTTGCTCTGTGTACTTGTGCTCCGTGTACATTACCACTGACAGGCAGGCAATCACACAAGCAGGAACTTATGTTTCTGGGGGACATTCTGTATACATTCTGTGTACAGAACACCTCCAGGTAGCCATATTGCATTGCACTTTACAGAAAATTGCAGAGCTGGAGATTGAAAAGGAAAGGTCATGTTTAATAACAGTTGTCACAATTGTATATCATATATACTTTATATATATATATATTTTTTTTATTTGCTATTTTTTTCCCCCTATGAAAGTGGCGTTAAAAAAAGGGAACATTCACAATAGAAATGGTAAGGTGTTAATTGTGAACTAAAAACCATGATCCACCACTGAAATAGTCCATTTCTTTTTTTTTTAAATTCCCATAGCAAAAAGATGAGGTGGAGTAAATATAATTTCAGGATTGGGCCAATCCTCATAATATTAAGTCCACAATCAATCTGCGCTTGTATTGGAAAAGTCTTTCTGGACTTAGCTAGTTTTTTAGTTTCCATAGGGACTTGTTACAGATCTGGAGAGTTAGTCAAAGATTAGTGTGCACAGTGTCAATTATTGCATCCACAGTAGAGAACATATGTAGCTCGTACCTCAAGAAAAACAGGGTGGGGGAATTCCCTGCAACCTCTGTTACAAAATAAGGGTCCTCAATGGAGATGGGCCAAACACCTCCCTATTCGGTTCGCAGCAGGATTCTTGAACAGGGGAAAAGTTCTAACCCAAACGATGAACCCAATTGAAGTCTATGGGAGCTGAACAGGAAAAATCAAAAGTTCCTATTTTGAAGGCTTATATGCAAGTAATTGGCCATAAAAGGGGTATAGGGGTTGGGGTACTGCCCTGGGGGACATGTATCAATGCAAACATTTTATTTTAAAACAATCATTTTTTTCAGGAGCAGTGATTTTAATGATGCTTAGAGTGCAACAATAAAAATGAAAAATTCCTTTAAATATAATGCCTGGGGTGTCCCCTTAGTCTGCCTGTAGACTGGTGCATCTGTAGCATTCATAGTACATGCTTCAGCAAAAATGACATTTCTAAAGAAAAAAAGAATAAACAAGTCAAATGACATTTAAAATGACTCACAGTTGCAATTGCCAGCACATGGCTATTGAAAAAAATAAAGAAAAAAACAACGTGGGTTCCCCACCATAATCCATACCAGACCCTTATCTGAGCAAGCATCCCGGCGGGTCAGGATGAGCAAGCACCCCCCTCCTGAACCATACCAGGCCACATGCCTTCAACATGTCAGAGTGGCTGCTTTGGGGAGGGTGGCTTTGCCCTCCCACCCCAAAGCACCTTGTCCCCATGGTGATGGGGACAAGGGCCTCATCTCCACAGCCGTGGTTGGTGGTTGTTAAGGTCTATGGACAGGGGGCTTATTGGAATCTGTAAGCCCCCTTGAACAAGGGGGCCCCCAGATCCCGGCTTCCCCCCCATGTGGATGACTATGGCTATGTACCCCTACCCATTCACCAAAAAAGTGTCAAAACGTAATAAAAACACAGAGACAATTTTTCACAATTCCTTTATTAAAAAATAAAACCCTGTCCCCCGCTGTAAATTCATCATCAATCACGCCGCACCCAAAAAATAAAAAAGATAAAAACGCTCCCACTGACATGAAGGCTCTTTGTCTTCATGTTGGCGGAAGCGGTTTTATCCTTTTTATTTTTCAGGTGCAGCATGCGGCGTGATTGACATTTCTTGTATAAGTAAATGGCGGGGCCACTTAGCTATGTTATCTGGTGGCACTGCCCCATGTCACTGGCCCAACACGCACCGGAACATGACATGGTTAGTTTCCTGTGGCCTGTCTACAGAATGAATGCTTTTCATCCCTTCAGATTCCTTGTGCTTGTGATACATCATTGCTTTATTGAGAAGACTCCAGAGGGGTACTCATGGAGTTGTGTATGTCTAGATAAAGGAATCACTATAACCCATGCACTGACCATATTCCTGTTGCAGTGTCTCTGTAGAAGATTGCAGCAGGAATGCAGCAACATGCTGTGTGCATGCCATTTGGCTTGGGAAAAGGGACTCCATTCTGAAACAGATTGCTCTTACCATCCACATGTGGCAGTCTACAAAACAATTCTCCTGCGCTTGGGTGCTGGGTCTATAAGTGTGTGGAGCAGTCAAACCTTTTTATTGTATGGAATGTCACTGGTCTTGCTGCCCTCCTCAGAACAATGGGTGCCCTTAGAGCTGAAACAAATAAAAAAGAAGAGAGGGTGCACTGACCTTGTCCTTTCCTTAAAATAATAATTTAAAAAAAGATAAACAGCAATGATTATACTCACATACAAATGTGGTATACAAGCTTATAAACGCAACAGCAATGATGAGCAGTAACTCTAGAGTCTGCAACTGGAACCAAAGTCGTCTGGAGGACCAGATGGTATTGCAGGGTGGCTTATGCGATTCGAGGTAGGACTTCCTTGGAGCCAAAGTGATGAATGACTGGCCTCTTCTAACTGTCTCTTTATATACACATAAATGCACCTATGTACATGCCCATATTATAGCAGATCTTACCACACCCATCCACATAGGCCCCACCATTCCTATGAACAAATGGAAAATGTGTACCACCATCAAGTATCTCAGGTCCACCCTTTCCATAATAGCAGTTTCTGCGTGGGGGTACAGTGTAGCAAACCCCTTATAGAGCATGTGTGAAGCAGTGTGGCAATCTGAGATCAAACCACATAGGAGAGGCTTTGTAACCACTAAATACCTGACAATCTCAATGTCATATTCTCAAAATCATATTCTAACCTGTCAGTGTGGGAGCATTTTAACATCTTCAGGTGCTTCCTTCTTGTGCTGATGGATGACGTGCTCCCATGTGGCAGAAAGTGGCCTCATGTGGCAGGGAGTGCTCAGCGGAATGCCCATTACTCTGGATGTGTGAAACGCACGTCGCACTTAGACCAATGGATGTTGTTTGGAGATACTGTATGCACAATCTTAATGTCCTATTCATTCATCTGTGCAGCTGAGGCTACAGAGAAAGGGACTGATAAATATATGTCCTTGGTCACTGTTGGCCAGGGGAAGGGGGCCCTGTCAGGTAGGGGTCCTGTCAGGTAGGGCCCCTTGATTTATAACAGCTGCCCTGGGGCCCTGTCAGGTAGGCCGTACGGGGCACTATGAAAAAGTATGTTAACATTAAATGAAAAAAAGTCACATTTGATAACTGTGACTCTTTACCTTAATCAGCCTTGCCCTAGTTTCCCGAATAGTAGTAGTCGAGTATTGCACCATGTTAGCCATAACTTAGAACTTTTCTTTGGACTTTATAGCCTGAAGACTTACATCTTTAAAAATTTAAGTTAGTCAATAAAGGGTATCACTTAAACGTCAAACTTTCTGCTCTAGTTTTCTGAGTGATAGCATTTTGGTTTTGTTCAGCTGTGTACCTAAGCAAAGAGCTACGACTTTTTCTATGTGCACAAAAGGCCTATTTCTCTCAAATATTGTTCACAAATCTGTCTAAATCTGTGTTAGTGAGCACTAGGGATGAGCCGAACACCCGCCGGTTCGGTTCGCACCAGAACCTGCGAACGGACCGAAAATTCGCACGAACGTTAGAACCCCATTGACGTCTATGGGACTCGAACGTTCGAAATCAAAAGTGCTCATTTTAAAGGCTAATTTGCATGGTATTGTCCTAAAAAGGGTTTGGGGACCCGGGTCCTACCCCAGGGGACTTGTACTGATGCAAAAAAAACTTTTAAAAACGGACGTTTTTTCGGGAGCAGTGATTTTATTGATGCTTAAAGTAAAAAAAAAAAAAAAAGTGAAATATTCCTTTAAATATCGTACCTGGGGTGTGTCTATAGTATGCCTGTAAAGTGGCACGTGTTTCCCGTGTTTAGAACAGTCCCTGCACAAAATGTCATTTTTAAAGGAAAAAATCTCATTTAAAACTGCTTGCGGGTTTAATGTAATGTCGGGTCCTGGCAATATGGATGAAAATCAGTGAGACAAACGGCATGGGTACCCCCCAGACCATTACCAGGCCCTTTGGGTCTTGTATGGATATTAAGGGGAACCCCGCACCCAAATTAAAATAAGGAAAGGTGTGGGGCCACCAGGCCCTATATACTCTGAACAGCAGTATACAGGCGGTGCAAACAAGACAGGGACTGTAGGTTTGTTGTTAAGTAGAATCTGTTTGTAATTTTTAACGGGTACATTTTTAACGTGTTTAGCTCCAGCCAAAAAATCTTTTTTAAGCTTTTTGGAAAACATAGGGAAGGGTTATCACCCCTGTGACATTTGTTTTGCTGTCTTTCCTCCTCTTCAGAAGTTTCACCTCACTTTTTGTCCCAATGACAAATGTTTTTTGAAAATTTGGGGTTTTTTGTGGAACAAGGATTGGAAAGCATCAGTGGAAAGGAGAAATGTTTTTCCCATATTAACTCTTACAGGAGAGAATTTCCCTTCCTAGGGGTAGATTTCATCTCACTTCCTGTTGTCTCCTTCCGTTTGCAAGTAGGAGTCGTTTGTAAGTTAGATGTTTGAAAGTAGGGGCCTGCCCTATATACTCAGCAGAAATTTGGGCCTTAGGTGTTGTTGTGGCCACAACACTGTAAGCCCTCACAGGGCCCTACTGTGAAATATTAGATCAAGAATTGTAATTACATGCCCCTGTTGAACAAGGGCAGAAAAATTGGGCCTTTGGTGGTGGTGGTGCCACAACACTGTAAGTCCTCACTCGCTCTTGGTGGGTGCAGAAATGGGCCCTGCTGTGAAATATTAGATCAAGAATTGTAATTACATGCCCCTGTTGAACAGGGGCTGAAAAATTAGGCCTTAGGCACTGGTGCTGGTGCCACAACACTGCAACCCCTCACAGATACTCTAGTTGGAACGCAGAAATGAGCCCTGCTGCAAAGTATTGCATCAAAAATTGTAATAACACGCCCCTGTTAAACAGGGGCTGAAAAATTGGGCCTTAGGCACTGGTGCTGGTGCCACAACACTGCAACCCCTCACAGATACTCTAGTTGGAACGCAGAAATGAGCCCTGCTGCAAAGTATTGCATCAAAAATTGTAATTACAGGCCCCTGTTAAACAGGGGCTGAAAAATTGGGCCTTAGGCACTGGTGCTGGTGCCACAACACTGCAACCTCTCACAGATACTCTAGTTGGAATGCAGAAATGAGCCCTGCTGCAAAGTATTGCATCAAAAATTGTAATTACATGCCCCTGTTAAACAGGGGCTGAAAAATTGGGCCTTAGGCACTGGTGCTGGTGCCACAACACTGCAACCCCTCACAGATACTCTAGTTGTAACGCAGAAACGAGCCTTGCTGCAAAGTATTGCATCAAAAATTGTAATTACACGCCCCTGTTAAACAGGGGCTGAAAAATTGGGCCTTAGGCACTGGTGGTGGTGCCCAGAACCAAAAATGTTCTTACAAGCTATCAGCGTGATGATTGAGGAGGAAGAGGATAATTACTCAGGGATAGTCACTCAGCATCAGCATAGGCAGTCTTTGAAGGGATCTGAGATTTCAAAAAAAATTATTCGGTTACATCAGCATCAGGTGCTTGGTAGCTGGTGGTGATCCAAGACTGATTCATTTTTATGAAGGTCAGTCGATCGACTGAGTCGGTGGACAAACGCACCCTGTGATTGGTTACAAAGCCTCCAGCAGCACTGAATGTGCGTTCCGAAAGAACGCTGGATGCAGGACAGGGCAGTAGCTCAATTGCATACTGTGCAAGCTCTGGCCAGTGATCCATCCTCAAGACCCAGTAACCCAGAGGATTTTCGGTGGGAAAGGTGTCCAAGTCAGATCTTGCCCCTAGGTATTCCTGCACCATGTAAAACAGACGCTGGCTATGGTTGCTGGAACCGATCATACCTTGGGGCTGCGGACCAAAAAATTGTCTGAACGCATCAGACGGCCACCTTCTCCACCGCTCCTTCTTTGACTGACCGAAGCCTCAGCAACACGTTGTCCAGAAACAGGAGTTTGTAACCTCCCAGTCTCTGGGAACACGTTGCACAGACCTTTCTGCAAGGCCTCCCGAAGATGTTTCATCCTCTGCTCCCTCTACGATGGTCCGCAACCTTACCCTTGTAACGTGGATGAAGGAGGGTTGCCAGCCAGTATTGGTCCTTCTCCTTGATACCACGAATACGAGGATCCTTACGCAGGCTTTGCAGGATCAGGGAGGCCATGCAGCGTAGGTTTGCTGAGGCATTCGGTCCGGAGTCCTCTGGGTCACTAAGGACAACATGGTCCGCAGCCACCTCCTCCCAGCCACGTACAAGTCCATGTGTTTCTTGGGACTGATCCCTTAAAGACTGCTGCTGATGCTGAGTGCCAGGCTCCACCTCCATACTGACACAATCTTCCTCCTCCTCCTCCTCCTCCTCCTCTTCCTGTGTGATCGGCCGAACACTGTCTGGATAAAGGGGGGCTTGAGAGCTAAGGAAGTCCTCCTCTTCCTGCCTCTGTTCTGCCTCAAGTGCCCTGTCCATTATTCCACGCAGCATGTGCTCCAACAGGTGGACAAGAGGGACAGTGTCACTGATGCATGCACTGTCACTGCTCACCATCCTCGTGGCCTCCTCAAATGGTGACAGGACAGTGCATGCATCCCTGATCATGGCCCACTGGCGTGGGGAAAAAAAACCAAGCTCCCCTGACCCTGTCCTGGTGCCATAGTCGCACAGGTACTCATTGATGGCCCTCTGCTGCGTGTGCAGCCGCTGCAGCATGGCCAACGTTGAGTTCCACCTGGTGGACATGTCACAGATTAGGAGGTTCTTGTGCAGGTTAAACTCCTTTTGGAGGTCCGTCAGCTGAGCACTGGCATTATATGACCGGCGGAAATGCACACAGACTTTCCTGGCCTGCCTCAGGACATCCTGTAAGCCCGGGTACCTGCCCAAGAACCGCTGCACCACCAAGTTAAGGATGTGAGCCAAACAGGGCACATGGGTCATTTGTCCCTGTCGGAGGGCGGAGAGGAGGTTGGTGCCATTGTCACAAACCACCATTCCTGCCTTAAGTTGGCGTGGCATCAACCACATCTGAACCTGCCCCTGCAGAGCTGACAGAACCTCTGCCCCAGTGTGGCTCCTGTCCCCCAAGCACACCAGCTCAAGCACCGCATGGCATCTTTTGGCCTGCGTACTTGCGTAGCCCCTTGAACGGCTACGGAGCACCGCTGGTTCCGAGGACAAAGCACAGGAAGAGGCCATGGAGGAAGAAGAAGAGGAGGGGGTGGAGGAGAGAGGTGTGTCACAATCATTAGCATTTTGGAGGCGTGGTGGCGGAACAACCTCCAACACTACTGCACCTTGTCCTGCATCCTTCCCAGCTGCCAGCAGAGTCACCCAATGCGCCGTGAAACTTAGGTAACGTCCCTGTCCATGCCTGCTGGACCATGAGTCAGCGGTAATATGCACCATACCGCTGACCACCCTGTCCAGCGAGGCATGGACATTGCCTTCCACATGCTGGTAGAGATCCGGAATCGCCTTCCGTGAGAAAAAGTGGCGTTTGGGTACCTGCCACTGAGGAACCGCACATTCCACAAACTCACGGAAGGGGGCAGAGTCTACCAACTGAAAAGGCAGCAGTTGAAGTGCTAGCAATTTTGCCAAGCTAGCATTCAACCGCTGGGCATGTGGATGGCTGGGAGCAAACTTCTTTCGGTGGTGCAGCAGCTGGGGCAGGGAAATTTGCCTGGTACAATCTGACGTCGGTGTACCAAAATCAGATTGCCCACAAGTACGTGGCTGTGACACACCTAATTCTACACCTTCATTCCTCTCAGTGCAGGTCTCAGAGAGGACTGAAGGTCTAGTGGGGTTGGAAATCTCAGCTGATGAGGAGCAAGCAGAGGTCCTCTTTGTTCTTTGGTGTGGGTCTTTTAGATACGCTTGCCAACGAACTGCATGGCAGGTCAACATATGTCTGGTCAAGCATGTGGTACCCAAGCGGGAGATGTTTTGGCCACGCGAGATACGCTTGAGACATATGTTGCAAATAGCAGCAGTGCGATCTGATGCACTCGTCTCAAAAAAGGCCCACACCAAAGAACTTTTTGAATAACGCGCAGAGACTGCAGCGCCCTGCACATGTGGAGCTTTGGGGTGTGATGCAGTCAATGTGCTGCCCTTAGGCTGGCCCCTGGAGGGCATCCTGCCTCGTTGGTGATGTGCCGCCTCCTCCTCCTCCTCCTCTCTCCTATCAGGCACCCACGTTGAGTCAGTGACCTCATCATCCCCTCCCTCCTCATCACTGGAGCAAACCTGGCAGTATGCTGCAGCAGGGGGAGCATGACTGCCAGATTGCTGTCCTTCTTGGGCACCCCCTCTGTCCGTGCTCACGTTACTGCCTTCATCGAGCTCAGTATCATCATCAGAGCCTTCCAAACGCTGGGCATCCTCCTGGAGCATGTACCCAACACTGTGGTCAAACAGTTCGAGGGAATCCTCAGGAGGACATGGTGGGGCTAGGGAAGGAGTCACTGATGACATTGAGCCAAGGGAAGAGGCCGCTGCTTTGCCAGACAAAGTACCCTGGGCATGGGTGAGAGAGGATGAGGAGGATGAGGACGGCTTTGTCATCCACTCGACCAAGTCTTCCGCATGTTGTGGCTCAACACAGCCAGCTGCAGAAAAAAAGGCCAAGCGTGTCCCACGGCCACGTGCTAGTGAGGATGTACCGTCTCCATGACCAGCACTAGACACAGAGCCTGCTTGCCCTCTCTTATTGGCATGTGACTGTCTGCCTCTCCTTCTTGGCCTTCCAGACATACTAATGGCCTGTAGCTGCACAAAGCTGGGATATATATATATATATATATATATATATATATATATATATATATGTACTGATACTGCAGCTAGCAAAATCAACTGCCTGCCTGTAGTATGAGAACACCACCAACCTTCTACAGGTAGCTTTAGCTGAACACTGTGCAGAGCTCTCAAAAAACTAACTTGTAGCTTTTTTAGCTGCCTGCGGTAGTGATAGGATCAGGAAAACACCACCAACCTTCTACAGGTAGCTTTAGCTGAACACTGTGCAGAGCTCGCAAAAAAATAACTTGTAGGTTTAGCTGGACACTGTGAGGAGGACGCACCACACTAACTTGTAGGTTTAGCTGAACACTGTGAGGTGGACGCACCGTACTAACTTGTAGTTTTAGCTGAACACTTGAGGTGGATGCACCACACTAACTTGTAGTTTTAGCTGAACACTGTGAGCAGGATGCACAGCACTAACTTGTAGTTTTAGCTGTACACTGTGAGCAGGACGCACCGCACTAACTTGTAGGTTTAGCTGAACACTGTGAGGTGGACGCACCACACTAACTTGTAGGTTTAGCTGAACACTGTGAGCACGATGCACTGCACTAACTTTAAATAGTCTAGCTGCCTGACTGTGGTACTAATAGGATCAAAAGAACACCAGCAATTTTCTTCAGGTAGCTGTAAATACTGTAACAAGACAAGCCTGCCTGTCAGTAAGAAGATAACAGGAACGGATCTAGCTGAACACTGTGAGCAGGATGCACTGCACTAACTTGTAGCTTTAGATGAACACTGTGCAGAGATCTCACTACACTAACTTGTAGGTTTAGCTGAACACTGTGAGCAGGACGCACAGCACTAACTTGTAGTTTTATGTGAACACTGTGAGCAGGACGCACCGCACTAACTTCTAGGTTTAGCTGAACACTGTGAGGTGGACGTACCCCACTAACTTGTAGTTTTAGCTGAACACTGTGAGCAGGACGCACTGCACTAACTGTAAATAGTCTAGCTGCCTGACTGTGGTACTAATAGGATCAAAAGAACACCAGCAATTTTCTTCAGGTAGCTGTAAATACTGTAACAAGACAAGCCTGCCTGTCAGTAAGAAGATAACAGGAACGGATCTAGCTGAACACTGTGAGCAGGACGCACCGCACTAACTTGTAGTTTTAGCTGAACACTGTGAGCAGGACGCACTGCACTAACTGTAAATAGTCTAGCTGCCAGACTGTGGTACTAATAGGATCAAAAGAACACCAGCAATTTTCTTCAGGTAGCTGTAAATACTGTAACAAGACAAGCCTGCCTGTCAGTAAGAAGATAACAGGAATGGATCTAGCTGAACACTGTGAGCAGGACGCACCGCACTAACTTGTAGGTTTAGCTGAACACTGTGAGGTGGACGCACCACACTAACTTGTAGTTTTAGCTGAACACTGTGAGCAGGACGCACCCCACTAACTTGTAGTTTTAGCTGAACACTGTGAGCAGGACGCACTGCACTAACTGTAAATAGTCTAGCTGCCTGACTGTGGTACTAATAGGATCAAAAGAACACCAGCAATTTTCTTCAGGTAGCTGTAAATACTGTAACAAGACAAGCCTGCCTGTCAGTAAGAAGATAACAGGAACGGATCTAGCTGAACACTGTGAGCAGGACGCACTGCACTAACTTGTAGCTTTAGATGAACACTGTGCAGAGGTCTCACTACGCTAACTTGTAGGTTTAGCTGAACACTGTGAGGAGGACGCACAGCACTAACTTGTAGTTTTAGCTGAACACTGTGAACAGGACGCACCACACTAACTTCTAGGTTTAGCTGAACACTGTGAGGTGGACGCACCGCACTAATTTGTAGTTTTAGCTGAACACTGTGAGCAGGACGCACCGCACTAACTTGTAGGTTTAGCTGAACACTGTGAGGTGGACGCACCGCACTAACTTGTAGTTTTAGCTGAACACTGTGAGGTGGATGCACCACACTAACTTGTAGTTTTAGCTGAACACTGTGAGCAGGACGCACAGCACTAACTTGTAGTTTTAGCTGTACACTGTGAGCAGGACGCACCGCACTAACTTGTAGGTTTAGCTTAACACTGTGAGGTGGACGCACCACACTAACTTGTAGGTTTATCTGAACACTGTGAGCAGGATGCACTGCACTAACTTTAAATAGTCTAGCTGCCTGACTGTGGTACTAATAGGATCAAAAGAACACCAGCAATTTTCTTCAGGTAGCTGTAAATACTGTAACAAGACAAGCCTGCCTTTCAGTAAGAAGATAACAGGAACGGATCTAGCTGAACACTGTGAGCAGGACGCACTGCACTAACTTGTAGCTTTAGATGAACACTGTGCAGAGATCGCACTACACTAACTTGTAGGTTTAGCTGAACACTGTGAGCAGGACGCACAGCACTAACTTGTAGTTTTATGTGAACACTGTGAGCAGGACGCACCGCACTAACTTCTAGGTTTAGCTGAACACTGTGAGGTGGACGTACCCCACTAACTTGTAGTTTTAGCTGAACACTGTGAGCAGGACACACTGCACTAACTGTAAATAGTCTAGCTGCCTGACTGTGGTACTAATAGGATCAAAGAACACCAGCAATTTTCTTCAGGTAGCTGTAAATACTGTAACAAGACAAGCCTGCCTGTCAGTAAGAAGATAACAGGAACGGATCTAGCTGAACACTGTGAGCAGGACGCACCGCACTAACTTGTAGGTTTAGCTGAACACTGTGAGGTGGACGCACCACACTAACTTGTAGTTTTAGCTAAACACTGTGAGCAGGACGCACTGCACTAACTGTAAATAGTCTAGCTGCCAGACTGTGGTACTAATAGGATCAAAAGAACACCAGCAATTTTCTTCAGGTAGCTGTAAATACTGTAACAAGACAAGCCTGCCTGTCAGTAAGAAGATAACAGGAATGGATCTAGCTGAACACTGTGAGCAGGACGCACCGCACTAACTTGTAGGTTTAGCTGAACACTGTGAGGTGGACGCACCACACTAACCTGTAGTTTTAGCTGAACACTGTGAGCAGGACGCACCCCACTAACTTGTAGTTTTAGCTGAACACTGTGAGCAGGACGCACTGCACTAACTGTAAATAGTCTAGCTGCCTGACTGTGGTACTAATAGGATCAAAAGAACACCAGCAATTTTCTTCAGGTAGCTGTAAATACTGTAACAAGACAAGCCTGCCTGTCAGTAAGAAGATAACAGGAACGAATCTAGCTGAACACTGTGAGCAGGACGCACTGCACTAACTTGTAGCTTTAGATGAACACTGTGCAGAGGTCTCACTACACTAACTTGTAGGTTTAGCTGAACACTGTGAGCAAGACGCACAGCACTAACTTGTAGTTTTAGCTGAACACTGTGAGCAGGACGCACCGCACTAACTTCTAGGTTTAGCTGAACACTGTGAGGTGGACATACCCCACTAACTTGTAGTTTTAGCTGAACACTGTGAGCAGGACGCACTGCACTAACTGTAAATAGTCTAGCTGTCTGACTGTGGTACTAATAGGATCAAAAGAACACCAGCAATTTTCTTCAGGTAGCTGTAAATACTGTAACAAGACAAGCCTGCCTGTCAGTAAGAAGATAACAGGAATGGATCTAGCTGAACACTGTGAGCAGGACGCACCGCACTAACTTGTAGGTTTAGCTGAACACTGTGAGGTGGACGCACCACACTAACTTGTAGTTTTAGCTGAACACTGTGAGCAGGACGCACTGCACTAACTGTAAATAGTCTAGCTGCCTGACTGTGGCTACTAATAGAATCAAAAGAACACCAGCAATTTTCTTCAGGTAGCTGTAAATACTGTAACAAGACAAGCCTGCCTGTCAGTAAGAAGATAACAGGAACGGATCTAGCTGAACACTGTGAGCAGGACGCACTGCGCTAACTTGTAGCTTTAGATGAACACTGTGCAGAGGTCTCACTACGCTAACTTGTAGGTTTAGCTGAACACTGTGAGGAGGACGCACAGCACTAACTTGTAGCTTTAGATGAACACTGTGCAGAGGTCTCACTACACTAACTTGTAGGTTTAGCTGAACACTGTGAGCAAGACGCACAGCACTAACTTGTAGTTTTAGCTGAACACTGTGAGCAGGACGCACCGCACTAACTTCTAGGTTTAGCTGAACACTGTGAGGTGGACATACCCCACTAACTTGTAGTTTTAGCTGAACACTGTGAGCAGGACGCACTGCACTAACTGTAAATAGTCTAGCTGTCTGACTGTGGTACTAATAGGATCAAAAGAACACCAGCAATTTTCTTCAGGTAGCTGTAAATACTGTAACAAGACAAGCCTGCCTGTCAGTAAGAAGATAACAGGAACGGATCTAGCTGAACACTGTGAGCAGGACGCACTGCGCTAACTTGTAGCTTTAGATGAACACTGTGCAGAGGTCTCACTACGCTAACTTGTAGGTTTAGCTGAACACTGTGAGGAGGACGCACAGCACTAACTTGTAGTTTTAGCTGAACACTGTGAGCAGGACGCACCACACTAACTTCTAGGTTTAGCTGAACACTGTGAGGTGGACGCACCACACTAACTTGTAGTTTTAGCTGAACACTGTGAGCAGGACCCACCGCACTAACTTGTAGGTTTAGCTGAACACTGCGAGGTGGACGCACCGCACTAACTTGTAGGTTTAGCTGAACACTGTGAACAGGACGCACCGCACTAACTTCTAGGTTTAGCTGAACACTGTGAGGTGGACGCACCACACTAACTTGTAGTTTTAGCTGAACACTGTGAGCAGGACGCACCGCACTAACTTGTAGGTTTAGCTGAACACTGCGAGGTGGACGCACCGCACTAAGTTGTAGGTTTAGCTGAACACTGTGAGCAGGACGCACCCCACTAACTTGTAGGTTTAGCTGAACACTGTGAGCAGGACACACCCCACTAACTTGTAGTTTTAGCTGAACACTGTGAGCAGGACACACTGCACTAACTGTAAATAGTCTAGCTGCCTGACTGTGGTACTAATAGGATCAAAAGAACACCAGCAATTTTCTTCAGGTAGCTCAGCTGTAAATACTGTAACAAGACAAGCCTGCCTGTCAGTAAGAAGATAACAGGAACAGATCTAGCTAAACTGAATACAGTGTATATATATATATATATATATGCAACACCTGGGATGCATATATATACACAATACACTGTAAGTGCAGCTAACTGACTGACTGTTCTGCCTAATCTATCTAACTCAAATCAATTGACACTGTCTGTCTCTCTCTCTCTCTATCTATGAACGCCGGAACACACACTACACAGGGCCGCTGTGCAGGCGGCCTTATATAGTGTGGGGCGTGTGCTAAATCCCCTGAGCCATAATTGGCCAAAGCCTCCTGGGCTTTGGCCAATTACGGCTCTCTGTTCAGACTGCGCTGTGATTGGCCAAGCATGCGGGTCATAGTGCATGCTTGGCCAATCATCAGCCAGCGATGCCGCAGTGAATTATGGGCCGTGACGCGCCACACGAATTTGGAGCGAACGGCCCATATCGTTCGCAATTCGGCGAATGGGCGAACAGACGATGTTCGAGCCGAACATGGGTTCGACTCGAACACGAAGCTCATCCCTAGTGAGCACTTCTCCGTTGCCAAGATAATCCATCCACCTCACAGGGGTGGCATATCAATATGCTGATTAGACAGCATGATTATTGCACAGGATGCCACCAAACGGCTGTTTGGAAGTTAAACAGTGGGGACCTTGAGTGGAGAGTGAACAAGTCTTGCTTTTTGACTGCTGGTGATTGCTGGGTTGCATTTTTAGGTTTATTTTAGGGCTTTTCCTTGTAGCTTTTTAACACCTTTTTTCTGACACTTTTTAAACAGCTTTTTTTTTCTTTGCTTCCTTCAGCCTACTAATTAAAGGGAGTGGTTAATTAATCACAGGTGCTTGAGGCCTATATAACCTTGTGTAGAACTTATTGTGAGCCTGCTCATCTTTGAGTCTGCTGGAACTCTGTCCAAGTGGAACTGGTCTAAGTGGTGAGTTAAAAACCAGAGTTAGTGGAACTGGTCTAAGTGGTGAGTTAAAAACCAGAGTTTAAAACAGGAGGTTATAACATGGGTCATAGTACCTGTGTAGTGTGAGTACCTGAGTGTTGTCTGAGTAGTGTGTGTGGATCGTTAGTACTTGTGTATTGTAAGTGCGCATAGTTCTGCAAGTGCACGTAGTCCTGCGCATGCGCGTAGTTCTGCGAGTGCACATAGGTCTGCGAGTGGTCTGTGAGTGCATGTAGGTCTGCGAGTGGTCTGCGAGTGCACGTAGGTCTGCGAGTGCACGTAGTTCTGCGAGTAGTCTGTGAGTGCACGTAGGCCTGCGAGTGCACATAGGTCTGCGAGTGCACGTAGGTCTGCAAGTGGTCTGCGAGTGCATGTAGGTCTGCGAGTGCATGTAGCTCTGCGAGTGGTCTGCGAGTGCACGTAGGTCTGCCAGTGGTCTGTGAGTGCACATAGGTCTGCGAGTGGTCTGCGAGTGCACGTAGGTCTGCGAGTGGTCTGCAAGTGCACGTAGTTCTGCGATTACCTGTGTATTGTCTTGTTGAGTACCTGTGTATTGTCTTGTTGAGTACCTGTGTATTGTCTTGTTGAGTATTAGTGTCAGGAAGCTAGTTGTTAGGTAATTTGGACAGAGTATAATCCCCAATCCTCATTAAATTTAATAGGTACGATGCCCGGCGGGGGTGGAGAGGCGACTCATTGTACATCTTGCGGCATGTATGCATTCCTTGATCATCCGATCAAGGATGAATACTGCTGTGCAAAATGTAAGCGCATTGTTTCCCTGGAAGCCCAGGTTCTGAATCTGGGGAAGCAACTGTCAGCACTGAGAAGTCCCTCCATACTAAAGGAGAGCCATGAACGTTCACGGCAGGTGCCAGCAGGGGCCAGCACAGAGGTGGGTGGAGACAAAGAGGTGCAGGCACTAGCAAAGAATAGATGGGTGACAGTCAGGAAGGTAGAGGGGGAAGTGCCAGGGAGACCGATCCAGGGTTGGAGCATCCCAATAAGTACGCTCCATTGGGTGACATTGGTGAAACCAGTCAGGGACCAGCACTGCTGGAGCTGAGGGACTCTCCTAGCTGCCGGGGGAAGAACTCCTCCAGTGAGAGTGGGGGGGAAGTGAAGGGAAAGGAAAGACAGATGCTGGTGGTAGGGGACTCTATTCTTAGAAAGACAGAGAGGCCAATCTGTAACAAAGACCTGAAGCGCCGAACAGTATGTTGTTGGGCGCTCGGGTTCCGCACATCACGGATCTGGTGGACAGATTACTGGGAGGGGCT
The DNA here is from genome assembly GCF_042186555.1 of Aquarana catesbeiana. Classification (NCBI taxonomy): domain Eukaryota; kingdom Metazoa; phylum Chordata; class Amphibia; order Anura; family Ranidae; genus Aquarana; species Aquarana catesbeiana. The sequence continues at coordinate 361,200,221 of NC_133326.1, read as the reverse complement.
GAGGAAGACCCAGCTGTCATGGTGCACGTTGGCACCAATGACAAAGTCAGAGGCAGATGCAGTGTCCTAAAGAACGATTTTAGGGACTTAGGAGCTAAATTGAGGAAAAGGACCTCCAAGGTAGTATTCTCAGGAATACTACCAGTAAATTGAGCCACACCAGAAAGTCAGAGGGAGATTAGGGAAGTAAACAAGTTGCTGAAGAGCTGGTGTAGTAAGGAGGGGTTTGGGTTCCTGGAGGACTGGGCCAACTTCTCAGCCGATAACCGTTACTATAGAAGGGACGGACTGCACATAAATGGGGAGGGTACAGATCAGCTGGGAATAAAGATGGCCAAAAAGTTAGTGGGGTTTTTAAACTAGGCAATGAGGGGGAGGATCCAGAGGTAGAGATAGTCAGTGCGGAACATATTCCAGAGGGTAGTATTGGGGGCACTAGTGGTAGGTTGACCAAAGCATGTAAACCCAAATAAAGTATAGTAGCAAGTCCTAGTTGCAATCTCGGAACACCCAATAAGAGCATAATATGCGACCGGTCAAAACTACGTGGCATGTTCACCAATGCCAGGAGCCTGGCAGACAAGATGGGTGAACTAAAGATACTGTTGTACAAGGAGGATTTGGATTTTGTGGGAATTTCACAGACCTGGTTCAACAGCTTTCATGATTGGCTGGCAAACATTCAGGGGTGTACCCTTTATCACAAGGATAGAGAGGGTAAAAAATGGGGAGGGTTATGCCTATAGATCAATAATAATGTACAAATGAATGTGAGAGATGACATCACTAAGGGAGCTAGGGAGGAGGCGGAATACTTATGGGTAGAGCTCCAAAGGGATGAAGCTAAGGGGAAAATAATACTGGGAGCATGCTATAGGCCCCCTAACCTGAGGGAGGAAGGGGAGACAGATCTCCTATCACAATTTGGATTAGCAGCAAGGATGGGAAGTGTTATCATAATGGGGGATTTTAACTATCCAGACATAGACTGGGTGGAGGGAACCGCACATTCATGTAAGGCTCACCAGTTCCTAAATGTCTTGCAGGACAATTTGCAGGGTCAGATGGTAGACACACCAACTAGAAAGAAAGCTTTACTGGATCTACTGATTACCAACAATACAGACCTGATCACGGATGTGGAAATACGGGGCAATTTAGGTAACAGCGATCACAGGTCAATTGGCTTCAGTATAAATCACACAAAAAGGAAACATAAGGGCAATACAAAGACACTGAATTTCAAAAGAGCCAACTTCCCTAAACTACAAACCTTGTTAGAAGGCATAAATTGGGATAAAATCTTAGGAACAAAGAACACAGAGGTGAGATGGGTTTGCTTTAAGAGCATATTAAATAAGGGCATTAGCCAATGCATCCCATTGGGTAATAAATTTAAAAGAGCAAACAAAAGTCCTTGAAGGCTTAACTCCAATGTAAAAATGCATATAAAAGCAAAGGAGAAGGCCTTCAAAAAATACAAGGTTCAGGGATCATCATCAGCATTCAGACTTTATAAAGAATGCAACAAGAAATGTAAGGGTGCAATAAGGACGGGTAAGATAGAACATGAAAGACACATAGCGGAGGAGAGCAAAAAAAATCGCAAGAAATTCTTTAAGTATGTAAACAGTAAAAAAGGGAGGACAGACCATATTGGCCCCATAAAGAATGAGGAAGGACATCTGATTACAAAGGATGGGGAGATTGCGAAGGTATTGAATTTATTCTTCTCCTCAGTCTTCACGAGGGAATCACGGGGCTTCAGTAACCAAAACTGCAGTGTTTATCCTCATGACACATCACAGGAAGCACCTCCATGGTTAACAGAGGACAGAATTAAAATTAAACTTGGGAAACTTAACATTAATAAATCACCGGGACCAGATGGCTTGCACCCAATGGTACTTAGGAAACTCAGTCAAGTAATTAAAAGAAAAAAAACGCGCTGAAAAAAATGTGTCGTTGAATGCACCAATAAAAAAGCAGCAGCATGCAGTGCGATAACACAAAAAGTCCAAAATATAATAAGAAAGCTGTGCTAAAAGGGATAGAAGTATGTCCAAAAAGATTATGAACATCCAATGGAAGCACTTAAAATCTTGCAAACACCATGTTATGCACACATAAACAAGGTGAAGTGCTCGACCACCGTAGCTGTAGATTAGGCTTACCAGACAGCAAGCATTAAAGGCGGATGGCTTTCTAACCCAGCCAGGGCCTTTAAGTTTTGCAGATGATCACGATAAAGATGTTAATTTGGATAGTTGAAATCCCTCACTTACTCCAGCTAAGGTATCCATTCCCTCAGTCAGATAGCAGTAGTTTCAAGCATTGGATAATAGTCCCACCATGCTCCAACAGACTGGGCAACTAAAATCTGATGCAGCTCTGTGCACAGATTTTCCACATCATCTGTGATCATCTGCAAAACTTAAAGGCCCCCGGCTGGGTTGAAAGCCATCCGCCTTTAATACTTGCTGTCTGGTAAGCCTAATCTACAGCTACGGTGGTCGGGCACTTCACCTTGTTTATGTGTGCACACCATGGTGTTTGCAAGATTTTAAGTGCTTCCATTGGATGTTCATAATCTTTTTGGACATACTTCTATCCCTTTTAGCGCAGCTTTCTTATTATATTTCGGTCAAGTAATTGCCAGACCATTGTTCCTAATTTTTACTGACAGTCTACTGACTGGAATGGTACCAGATGATTGGAGAAAATCCAATGTAGCACCAATATTTAAAAAGGGCCCAAAATACATCCCTCGGAATTACAGACCAGTTAGCCTAACCTCAATAGTATGTAAACTCTTGGGGGGGGGGGGTGATAAGTGGTAGGTTGACCAAAAGCATACAAGATTTTATTAACGATATCATTAGCAGTAATCAGCATGGATTCATGAAGAAACGTTTTTGCCAAACCAATCTATTAACCTTCTATGAGGAGATGAGTTGCCATCTAGATAAAGGAAGGCCCGTAGACGTGGTGTATCTGGATTTTGCAAAAGCATTTGACACAGTTCCCCATAAACGTTTACTGTACAAAATAAGGTCCATTGTCATGGACCATAGGGTGAGTACATGGATTGAAAACTGGCTACAAGGCAAAAACAGCTTCCCCTAATATATTGGCGGTTGAGGCTAATTATAAAGTTTTAACACGCTGGTATCTAGAATCTACTAGAGTAGCAAAATATGTGCAAAATTATTCGGCACAATGTTTTCGAGGTTGTTTGGACCCTGGCACATACCTTCATATCTGGTGGTCGTGTCCATTAGCTCAAATATTCTGGAAGGGAATTCTTAACATTGCAACTAACCTTATTGGGAAAACAATCCCTTTCGATCCAGCAATGGCCCTTCTCAACTTAAAACCTGAAATCATAATGCATACTAAATTCAAATTGTTGGTATATCTCTTCACAGCAGCTAAACAGACTTTAGCAAAATCTTGGAAATCACCAACATTAGATATAAATGAAGCAAAATCTAAAATGAATTACTATATGACTCATGCTAAGATGATAGCTATAGAATTGGACACGATCCCCAGATTTGAGGCAATATGGCAACCTTGGATTACATATGCCATGCCAACCCTAGACAAGAGTGTTCTACTGCCATGGTAGTTGTGATAACAAGACATAGGCTATATTTCAGCCCTAGTTGTTGTGGTAACTTTCGGCCTGACCTCACGGATTCTTTCCCTTAACCTTCTTCTCTTCTCCCCTTCCTACTATACTTTCTTTCCTTTCTTTTCCTTATACTATATTATTCTATGATATTGAAGCTCTAATTGATATTTAAATAATAATCTCAATTACTGTCTAGAAATAGAAATAAAACAAGGCAAACGATGTAGCAGAGCTTACATAACTCCTTTAATTCTATTCTTTTGAAATGGACAAGGACTCCAAAGTTCTTTTTCTCTCCTATTTCTTTATTTCCTTTTAAAATATATTGTCTAGTGTTAGAATATATTGTCTTGTTTTACGATATTATTAATGAATTAACTATTCTATAATTGTAAATGAGCTTCCTTACATTGAATGTATGTTATTATTCAATGTTATCTATACATAATCTTCGTACTCAATAAAACTATTTTGACAAGGAAAAAAAAAAAAGAAAACTGGCTACAAGGGTGAGTTCAGAGGGTGGTGATAAATGGGCAGTACTTGGAATGGTCAGGGATGGGTAGTGGGGTCCCCCAGGGTTCTGTGCTGGGACCAATCCTATTTCATTTGTTCATAAACGACCTGGAGGATGGGGTAAACAGTTCAATCCCTGTATTTGCAGAAGATACTAAGCTAAGCAGGGCAATAACTTCTCTGCAGGATATGGAAACCTTGCAAAAAGATCTGAACAAATTAATGGGGTGGGCAACTATATGGCAAATGAGGTTCAATGTAGAAAAATGTAAAATAATGCATTTGGGTGGCAAAAATATGAATGCAATCTATACACTGGGGGGAGAACCTCTGGGAGAATCTAGGATGGAAAAAGACCTGGGGGTCCTAGTAGATGATAGGCTCAGCAATGGCATGCAATGTCAAGCTGCTGCTAACAAAGCAAACAGAATATTGGCATGCATTAAAAAGGGGATCAACTCCAGAGATAAAACGATAATTCTCCCACTCTACAAGACTCTGGTCCAGCCGCACCTAGAGTATGCTGTCCAGTTCTGGGCACCAGTCCTCAGGAAGGATGTACTGGAAATAGAGCGAGTACAAAGAAGGGCAACAAAGCTAATAACGTTTCTGGAGGATATTAGTTATGAGGAAAGGTTGCGAGCACTGAACTTATTCTCTCTGAAGAAGAGACGCTTGAGAGGGGATATGATTTCAATATGCAAATACTATACTGGTGATTAGGGATGAGCTTCGAGTTCGAGTTGAACTCATGTTCAACTCGAACATCGGCTGTTCACAAGTTCGCCGAACAGCGAACAATTTGGGGTGTTCGCGGCAAATTCGAATACCACGGAACACCCTTTAAAAGTCTATGGGAGAAATCAAAAGTGTTAATTTTAAAGGCTTATATGCATGGTATTGTCATAAAAAGTGTTTGGGGACCTGGGTCCTGCCCCAGGGGACATGGATCAATGCAAAAAAAAGTTTTAAAAACGGCCGTTTTTTCGGGAGCAGTGATTTTAATAATGCTTAAAGTGAAACAATAAAAGTGTAATATCCCTTTAAATTTCGTACCTGGGGGGTGTCTATAGTATGCCTGTAAAGGGGCGCATGTTTCCCGTGTTTAGAACAGTCTGACAGCAAAATGACATTTCAAAGGAAAAAAAGTCATTTAAAACTACTCGCGGCTATTAATGTATTGCCGGTCCGACAATACACATAGAAGTTCATTGAGAAAAACGGCATGGGAATTCCCCACAAGGGAACCCCGAACCAAAATTAAAAAAAAAAAATGATGTGGGGGTCCCCCTAAATTCCATACCAGGCCCTTCAGGTCTGATATGGATATTAAGGGGAACCCCGGCCAAAATTTAAAAAAAACAATGACGTGGGGGGTCCCCCTAAATTCCATACCAGGCCCTTCAGGTCTGGTATGGATATTAAGGGGAACCCCGCACCAAAATTTAAAAAAGAACGACGTGGGGTCCCCCCAAAAATCCATACCAGACCCTTATCCGAGCACGCAACCTGGCAGACCGCAGGAAAAGGGGGGGGCGAGAGAGTGGCCCCCCTGAACCGTACCAAGCTACATGCCCTCAACATTGGGAGGGTGCTTTGGGGTAGCCCCCCAAAACACCTTGTCCCCATGTTGATGAGGACAAGGGCCTCATCCCCACAACCCTGGCCGGTGGTTGTGAGGGTCTGCGGGCGGGGGGCTTACCGGAATCTGGAAGCCCCCTTTAACAAGGGGACCCCCAGATCCTGGCCCTCCCCCCTGTGTGAAATGGTAAGGGGGTACAAAAGTACCCCTACCATTTCACTAAAAGCTGTCAAAAATGTTAAAAATGACAAGAGAGTTTTTGACAATTCCTTTATTTAAATGCTTCTTCTTTCTTCTTTCTTCTATCTTCCTTCATCTTCTTCTTCTTCTGGTTCTTCTGGTTCTTCCTCCGGTGTTCTCGTCCAGCATCTCCTCTGTGGCGTCTTCTTCCCTTCTTCTCCTCGGGCCGCTCTGCATCCATGGCTGGAGGGAGGCTCCTGCTCTTCTCTTCATCTTCTTCTCTTTTTCATCTTCTTCTCTTCTTCATCTTCTTCTCCGGGCCACTCCGCATCCATGCTGGCATGGAGGGAGGCTCCCGCTGTGTGACGCTTCTCCTCTTCTGACGGTTCTTAAATAATGGGGGGCGGGGCCCCCGGTGGCCCCCCTCTGATGCACGGGGACATGACAGGACTTCTCTGTGGCATTCCCCGTGACGCCACAGGGAAGTCCCGTCAAGTCACCGTGCGTCAGAGGGGGCAGGGTCACGGGGTGGCCCCGATCCCCGTTATTTAAGAACCGTCAGAAGAGGAGAAGCGTCACACAGCGGGAGCCTCCCTCCATGCCACCATGGATGCGGAGCGGCCCGGAGAAGAAGATGAAGAAGGGAAGAAGATGAAGAGAAGAGCGGGAGCCTCCCTCCATGCCATGGATGCGGAGCGGCCTGAGGAGAAGAAGGGAAGAAGACGCCGCGGAGGAGATGCTGGACGAGAACACCGGAGGAAGAACCAGAAGAGCCAGAAGAACCAGAAGAAGAAGAAGATGGAGGAAGAAACCGAAGGAAGATAGAAGATAGAAGAAAGAAGAAAGAAGAAGCATTTAAATAAAGGAATTGTCAAAAACTGTCTCTTGTAATTTTTAACATTTTTGACAGTTTTTTAGTGAAATGGTAGGGGTACTTTTGTACCCCTTTACCATTTCACACAGGGGGGTGGGCCGGGATCTGGGGGTCCCCTTTTTAAAGGGGGCTTCCAGATTCCCATAAGCCCCCTGCCCGTAGACCCCCACAACCACCGGCCAGTGTTGTGGGGATGAGGCCCTTGTCCTCATCAACATGGGGACAAGGTGTTTTGGGGGGCTACCCCAAAGCACCCTCCCAATGTTGAGGGCATGTGGCCTGGTACGGTTCAAGAGGGGGGGGGGCGCTCTCTCGTCCCCCCCCTCTTTTCCTACGGCCTGCCAGGTTGCATGCTCGGATAAGGGTCTGGTATGGATTTTTGGGGGGACCTCACGCCGTTTTTTTTTTTAATTTGGGCGCGGGGTTCCCCTTAATATCCATACCAGACCTAAAGGGCCTGGTATGGAATTTAGGGGGACCCCCCACATCATTTAAAAAAAAAAAATTTGGTTTAAATTCCCTGTGGGGAATTCCCATGCCGTTTTTATCAATGAACTTCTATGTGTATTGTCGGACCGGCAATACATTAATAGCCGCGAGTAGGTCCCCAAACACTTTTTATGACAATAACTTACATATAAGCCTTTAAAATTAGCACTTTTGATTATTCATGTTCGTGTCCCATAGACTTTAACCGTGGTCGCGTGTTCGAACAAATTTTTTCCTGTTCGCATGTTCTGGTGCGAACCGAACAGGGGGGTGTTCGGCTCATCCCTACTGGTGACCCCACAATAGGGATAAAACTCTTTCGCAGAAGGGAGTTTAACAAGACTTGTGTCTTTTTTCAACCTCACCTACTATGTAACTATGTAAGATGTTGCAATTTTGAGGGAGCGTGCAATTGGCATGCTGACTGCAGGAATGTCCACCAGAGCTGTTGCCCTTGAATTGAATGTTCATTTCTCTACCATAAGCCATCTCCAAAGGCGTTTCAGAGAATTTGGCAGTACATCCAACCTGCCTCACAACCACAGACCACGTGTAACAACACCAGCCCAGAACCTCCACATCCAGCATCTTCACCTCCAAGATCGTCTGAGACCAGCCACCCGGACAGCTGCTGCAACAATCGGTTTGCATAATCAAAGAATTTCTACACAAACTGTCAGAAACCATCTCAGGGATGCTCATCTGCATGCTCGTAGTCCTCATCAGGGTCTTGACCTTTCTGCAGGTCGTCGTCCTAACTGACTTGAGTGGGCAAATGCTCAAATTCGATGGCATCTGGCATTTTGAAGAGGTGTTCTCTTCACGGATGAATCCTGGTTTTCACTGTACAGGGCAGATGTCAGAGAGCATGTATGGCGCCATTTGGGTGAGCGGTTTCCTGATGTCAATGTTGTGGATCGAGTGGCCCATGGTGGGGTTATGGTATGGGCAGGCGTATGCTATGGACAATGAACATGGGTGCATTTTATTGATGGCATTTCGAATGCACAGAGATACCGTGACGAGATCCCGAGGCCCATTGTTGTGCCAGAAGGGCACGATGGGCTCTTTTCTTGTCAAGTTTCAATTACATTGTCTCATTCTTACCCAGTACTAAGAATGTAAGGGCTGACGCCTTGTCACGACAATTTTCCTCCACTTCCAAGTTGGAGTCGGTTCCGGTTCCTGTGATTTCACCTGATCGTACTCTGGCTATGGTTCGCACCAGTCTCACGTCTCCTTTGGGTAACAAAATTCTTGCTGCTCAGGTCCATGCTCATCCTGAGAAGCCTTGTGACTGCTGCTTTGTCCCAGAGAGTCTCTGTACTGCCGTGCTTCAGACTTACCATTCGCCCAAGGTAGCTGGCCATCCTGGGAAGAATCAACTCATTTGGGCCATTTCCCAACAATTCTGGTGGCCTAGTCTATGTGCTGATGTAACTGCCTTCGTAGCTGCCTGTTGCGTATGTGCTCAGAGTAAGACCCCACGACACCTTCCGGTGGGCCTCCAACAACCCATACCCAATGGAGAGAGGCCCTGGACCCACCTGTCTATGGATTTTATTGTGGAATTACCCAACTCCCAAGGCAACACTGTTATCCTTATGGTGGTGTCATTGTATTCCACTTAAGAAGTTGCCCACTTCTAAGGTACTGGCTTCCATTTTTGCTTGGGAGATCTTTCGCTTACATGGGCTACCAAAGGTGATTGTCTTGGACAGGGGCAGTCAGTTTGTTTCCCAGGTTCTGGCGAGCCTTTTGTGCACAGTTGGGAATTCAGCTTGCTTTCTCCTCTGCGTATCACGCGCAGTCTAATGGGGCCGCAGAACGAGCCAATCAGTCCTTGGAGCAATTCCTACGTTGCTATATTTCTGAACATCATAACAACTGGTCCGACCTATTACCATGGGCAGAGTTTGCTCACAACAGTGCCTTGAATTCTGCTTCCCGATTGTTCCCGTTTATGGCGCATTATGGTTTCCAACCTTCCATGTTGCCTGACTCATTTGTTTCGCAGAGTATTCCTGCGTTAGAGGAGCATCTCCGTGGTCTTCTTTCCACTTGGGCACAAGTCCAGGAGACTTTGTGTCATGCTAATGATAGGTACAGACTCCATGCTGACCGCAGACGCCTGCCTGCGCCTTCCTACCAGGTTGGGGGCAGGGTCTGGCTGTCATCTTGCAACCTCTGACTTCGTGTTTCCTCACTGAAGTGCGCACCTCAGTTTATTCTTTCTGTATTCTTTGCAGGATTAACCCAGTGGCTTACGCATTAGACCTTCCTTCTAATATGCGTATTTCGAATGTATTTCATGTCTTCTTATTAAAACCTTTGGTCTGCAACCGCTTTACCACCTCGGTGCCACGTCCTCACCCTGTACAGGTTGAGAACCATGAGGAGTATGAAGTACAGTCCATTGTTGACTCCTGTAGGTTCAGTGGGCACATACGGTACCTGGTGCATTCAAAAGGGTCTGGTCCGGAGGAACGCTCTTGGGTCTCATCCTCGGACATACATGCCCCTGTCCTCCTCCGTGATTTCCATAGACATTTACCCCTCAAACCTGGTGGTCTTCCAAGAGGGAGGGGTCGTTGAGGAGTGGGTGCTGTCAGGGCTGGGCTCAGCCCTTCCTTCTCTGAGCTGGCCGCTCAGCTGTCAGCTAATTGCCAGCTCCCATCTCTTTCCACAGTTACTCAGCTGTTGATGATCCTGCTCGTTAGTCCTGCCTACTTAAGCCATCCAGTCCAGAGGAGCTCTGCCTTCGCCTTCGTCACATCACAAGAAACTATCTCTGGCATTCCTGTTTAAAGACTGGCTTTGCTGACATCCCTTCTGGCTCCAGATCTTGCTTGCTGTTCTATTACTTGGATCCCTGTCTTCTGGCTTGGCTGACTATCCGTTCCGGGTACTGAACTTTGGCTATTTTTTGACTACGTTTGTTTTTTATACTTTTATTATTAAACAAGTGTGATTTAACTGTACTTCTGTCTCGGTCTGATTTCATGGTTTCTGACACCAGCAACTTCGCACAGCCATTGAAGAGGAATGGACCAACATTCCACAGGCCACAATCAACAACCTGATCCACTCTGTGTGAAGGAGATGTGCTGCACTGCGTGAGGCAAATGGTGGTCACACCAGATACTGACTGGTTTTTGGACCCCCCCCGACCTACTAATACAGTAAAACTACACATTATAGAGTGGCCTTTTATTGTGGGCAGCCTAAGGCACAGCTGTGCAAAAATCATGCTGTCTAATCAGCATCTTGACATGCCACACCTGTGAGGTGGATGGATTATCTTGGCAAAGGAGAAGTACTCACTAACACAGATTTAGACAGATTTGTGAACAATATTTGAGAGACGTAGGCCTTTTGTGTACATAGAAAAAGTCATAGATCTTAGCGTTCAGCTCATAATAAATAGGAGCAAAGACAAAAGTGTTGCGTTTATAATTTTGCTCAGTGTAGTTATCAACACATTCACCGCCATCATTCATCATCATCTTTACCAACACATTCGTCAACTATTATTTACCATCTGTATTGACAGTAATAACAATATATTTTTTCTAAGTACTGTACTGGTTAAAGCTATTATTTAGGCAAATGTATATGCATATGTGGAGTCACACTGTGAGGCTGATTTAATAAAGAATTTGAAACTGTTCATACCATAAAATTATATACTCATAAAAAAGAAAAATTATTGTTTACTTTTTTTCATTTGCTTATGATTTGATAATTGAAGTGAAACTTCACATAATGTATCGTGTAAAGGTTCTCAAATAGGGATGGGCGAACAGTTGGGCTCGAGCATGAGTTCAGGCTGAACACAGTGCATTCTGCACCCTGATTGGGCAAAGCTTTGCCCAATCAGGGTGCAGTGTAAGCTGATTGTTAAGGATCGGGGCTGGGAAGCCAGCTGCAGTGTCCTTAACAATCCATGAGTCATCAGCTGTCAATGGGTTTCCCCACTGACAGCTGAATAAAAAAAGTGAATGTAAATATACATTCCTCCAGTCCATACCAAGCCCTTCATGTCTGGTATGGATTTGGAGGGAAACACCAAAATGATAAAAAATGGCGTGGGGTCCCCCCAAAATCCATACCAGACCCTTATCCGAGCATGTATCCTGGCAGGTCAGGAAGGGGGGGGGGCGAGCAAGCGCCCCCCTCATGAACAATAACAGGCCACATGCCCTCAACATGGGGGGTGGGTGCTTTGGGGCAGGGGGGACACTACCCCCCACCCCAAAGCACCTTTTCCCCCATGTTGATGAGGACAAGGGCCTCTTTCTGACAACCCTGGGCTGTGGTTGTCAGGATCTGTGGCCAGGGGGGCTTATCGGAATCTGGAAGCCCCCTTTAACAAGATCCCAGCCCTCCCCCCTATGTGAATGGGTAATCGGGTACATCGTACCCCTACCCATTCACCAAAAAAGTGTACGAAAGTAATAACCACACAAAACAGTTTTTGACCAATCCTTTATTAAAAAATTAAAAAAATAGTGTCCCTCTATGCACATCCATCATCAATCACGTTGCCCGCTGGACCGGAAAAAAAATTAAAATGAAAACGCTCTTGCCTCCGGGTCCAGCGGGCGATGTGATTGAACATGGATTTTCATTGAGGGACACTATTTTTTTTATTTTTTAATAAAGGATTGATCAAAAACTGTCTCATGTGGTTATTACTTTTGTACACATTTTTGGTGAATGGGTAGGGGTACTAAGTACCCCTACCCATTCACATGGGGGGGCAAGATTTGGGGCCCCCCTTGTTAAAGGGGGCTTCCAGATTTCTTTAAGCCCCATGCCAGCAGACCCTGACACCCACAGTGCAGGGTTGTCGGGAAGTGGCCCTTGACTAAATCAACATGGGGACAATGTGCTTTGGGGTGGAGGGGGGCAGAGCCCCCCCATCCCAAAGCACCCACCCCCCCATGTTGAGGGCACGTGGCCTGGTATGGTTCAGGAGGGAGGGTGCGCTTGCTTGTCCCCTCCCCTTTCCTGACCTGCCAAGCTGCATGCCCGGATAAGCGTCTGGTATGGATTTTGGCGGGGACCCAGTGCCATTTTTTCTTTATTTTTTCAATAGCTGGGTGCCAGCATTTGCAACTATGAGTCATTTTAATTGGGATTTGACTATTTTTTTTCCTTTAAAAAATTCATTTTTGCTGTAGCATGTTTTATGCATGCTACAGATGTGCCACTTTACAGGCACACTAGGGGAACCCCCCCAGGCATATTTAAAGGAATTTTTCATTTGTATTGTTGCACTTTAAGCATCATTAAAGTCACTGCTTTTGAAAAAAACTATTGTTTAAAAAAAAAATAAAAAACTATTGATATATGTCCTCAAGGGCAGTACCCAAACCCCCATACTCCTTTTATGGCCAATTACTCGTATATAAGCCTTTAAAATGGCACTTTGATTTTTCCTGTTCGGCTCCCATAGACTTCAATGGGGTTCGCCATTCGGGTTAGAATATTTCACCTGTTCTGAAGTTCTGCTGCAAACAGAACAGGGGGTTGTTCAGCCCATCCCTTTTCTCAAATACTTTAATAAATCATCCCCTATGTATTAGACATCATATTCAATAACTGAAAAAACAGGATAAGATGAAGTGGACAATAGTCATTTATGAATTTTAGCTATTAATGGGTATCATTTAAGCTGAAAGTTTTGCTTGATGCTGTCAGTTGGCTTAACTGGTCTCATGAAGAAATGTGACTATAAGGTGATGTTTTAATTATAAAAAAAAAAGCGTCAAGCAAAAATAACAGATCGTGATGTCAGTAATGAGTCTTATCTAAAATGACATAGTGGGTTGAACTTGGCAGTTGGCAATGAACTTGTCAGCTTTAGTCATATATCAGTTATATTCTGAAAGGAATTGTGTATATATATGATATGACCCATTCATTTAAAAAAAAAGAAAAAAAGTCCTAACAGCTTTCTTTATTATAATAAGACAGGCTACTGATAACAAATCCTCCTAGCTCACATTTGATGCAACCAAGCCATGGGGAGTTATTCAACAGACTTCAGTAGACAATGCTTTAGCATAATATAGCATGACTTATGGAGAAAGATAATCCCTTTGAAAATAATGGGATTTCACAAATGTGTTGTATATCTTTATCTCAGTTGTAATTTGTAGCTGGAAGCCCTTTAATGAATTATACCAATGTTCATAGTGGGTCATTTAAAGTTCCCTAGCGGCAAGACTGGCAAGCTAGCTGCATTTTGAATTAACAAAAGAAAAATGTCAGTAACCCATATTTCCATGATAAATGGGCTGGAATTCTCTGCATGACTTTTAAATCTTAAGGGTATGTTATCCTTTTTAATTGCAGACAGCAAATAACACACGTACATAACAAACCCTCAGTGTTGCAAAACAACCTCCAAGGGTTAAAAAAAGATATAGCATTCTTTTATGTTAATGTGTCTTCTCCAAGGCTTTACTGCAATGGCCAATAGAAATAGTTGACTCACAATTCAAGTTATTACGAATGGACATAAATATGTGACAAAAGTTTGTGTCACACAGGCTTATGCAAAATGATTTTATGAAATGACCTAAAAATTCTTATACACAGCGTTACCATTAATTTATTATGGAACTTTCATAATAATATGTTAATAGAATAGGTAAGCTGATAAATAATCAGACAGAAGATAACTGTAACTTGCAGTTTACTAAATAGATGCAAAATCTGAAGCAATAATGCAAAACAGGTAAAGATGACAAAAAACATGTATACACTGCAAAATACTACAAAAGAGATTATGAAAGATGCACAAACATGGACACTTTGCAGTAACATTTATGTGGCTCTGTCATGGTAACATGTGGCTGTGTAACACAGTCTCTATAAGACTATAAAAACAGAGAGCCTAGCTGAGAACTGTTACTTCAATAAAACAATTCAGAGCACAAACAGCTACTTACAATTTTCATCATAATCAGCAAGCGTCTCAGTGAAATCCAGGGTAACACAAATGAATAACTGGAAGGGTCCAAAGCTCAAGGACCCAGGAAGGCCACTACTAGAACTGAAGTACTCTGGTTTCAATTGGGGATGAGATTCTTATAGTAGTTGGGTCTTCTGGGAAAGCTGCATGCTGTTAAGTTTTGAACTGACTATCCTCATGCTTGTTTTGACTGTAGAGGGCCACTCACTTGGCTGCAGATCACTTGTCCAGCTACCTCTGTATCATCAAGTGTGGCCTATCTGAGGTGGTAAAAGAGGGAAACAGAGAACCATATCTTCCCTGGACATATCAGGAAACTCTGGGAGAGAACATGGAGTTAAAGGGTCCTGTGTTCACATATGAGGATAGTGACTAAATGGGCACTCCCTTACAATATGAAAGTTCAAAAAGCAAAGTCTGGTCTCTCAAATACATGTGTCCACTCATTTATGTATACCTGAACAGTGGCAGCTTGTAGTATATTTTTTTTGGGGGGGGGGGGGGGGCGGCGGCACACAATGCACCCACAGCCACCCCCCTGCTCAGTTGGGTCACCCGCAAAACCGTGGGTTGGTCAGGTCTGCCGCACACATCACCCCCCGTGGCTCATTCGGGTCTAGTCAAAAGCACAACCACCCACCCGGTTGGTCGATCAATGAACCCCGCACTTACCCACGGGCCGTGCTTCCCTCCCAGCGATGGGTAGCGGCTTTGTCCCCTGCATCTCCTCAGGCGGCTTCCACGTCTCCTCCCTTCACCTCTCTCCTCATCATGGCCCAATAGAATGGCTTCTCCTTTTGGCCAATCGGGAAACGCTTCCTGATTGGCCAGGAGGAGAATCAGTGTGACAATAACGAATATTAATTTACTATTGTCACACAACTGGGTGGGCTTGAGGCACAGTGCTCTGCACCCCGAGCCCACCCTTTTTTGAAGCCTATTAGAGCCTTTGGCTCTAATCACGTGCTTAAAAAAAAAATCCCCCATTGTAATTCATGCGTCCGGCACCCTGCATGTAGATTAGGGGGCCAGATGCATGGATAGGGGGCAGCGCCCCTGCGCCCCTAATGGACATCAGAGAGGGTGGGCTCTCTGTATATAGAGGAGCTGCGGTGCAGGCAAAGTGCCCATGCTGTATGAAGCCAGTCCAGAGCCTCACCTGCTGACCCACTGTGACTGGCTCTGGTGCACCCGCTTGCCCACCCCGACCTGCATGAGGCAGACACCAAACCTCCCCCCTACCCCCCTCACCTTTACTGTATGCCAACACCCCCCCTAAAAAAAGCCCCTAACATGAAGGTAACCTCCCGGATAGGCACGTAGAGTGGGCCCCCCTTTTAACTTTCCCCCCAAGACCGGACAGAGCAGCTAAAATGGGCAGCTTCTAGTCCGCCCATGGACCCTCCCCCCGAACGATACCTATGAGCAGAGAGCAGCTGAGCGCCTTCCTCATGATCGCCCAGAAATTACGTGTAATCGTCCAGAAGCGTCATACGAGAGGGAGAGCCAACAGGAGAAAGGAGGAGGAGGGCAGGTTTAAGTACAGTCCGACTCCCCCTACAAATTTGCTGCCCATTAAAATCAATGGGCAGCGCCGCCGAACCGCTGGCAAAGCGCCGCTGCACGGTTTTAACTCTTTTTCGGCCTCTAGCGGGGGTTCAAAGTGCCCCACTAGCGGCCGGATAGCGCCACTAAAACGTTGGTAAAGCTCCGCTAAAAATAGTGGCGCTTTACTGCCGACGCCTCCAACGCCTCAGTGTGAAAGCAGCCTTATTTTCAGTATCATAAAGGCGGATCATTGCAGTCCATTAGTATGTTTTCACCTCCACATCACTCCACAGAGAGAGAGACCACTCCACATCACCCCACAGAGAGAGACCACTCCACATCACCCCACAGAGAGAGAGAGAGACCACTCCACATCACCCCACAGAGAAAGACCGCTCCACATCACCCCACAGAGAGAGACCGCTCCACATCACCCCACAGAGAGAGACCACTCCATATCACCCCACAGAGAGAGACCGCTCCACATAAGTCCCCAGATAGAGAGAGAGACCACTCCACATCACCACACAGAGAAAGACCGCTCCACATCACCCCACAGAGAAAGACCGCTCCACATCACCCCACAGAGAGAGACCTCTCCACATCACTCCACAGAGAGAGACCACTCCATATCAGCACACAGAGAGAGACCGCTCCACATCACTCCACAGAGAGAGAGAGACCACTCCACATCACCCCACAGAGAGAGACTGTTCCACATCACCACACAGAGAGAGAAGAGAGAGAGCGCTCCACATCACCCCACAGAGAGAGACCACTTCACATCACCCCACAGAGAGAGAGACCGCTCCACATCACCCCACAGAGAGAGACCGCTCCACATCACCCCACAGAGAGAGAAGAGAGAGACCGCTCAATATCACCCCACAGAGAGAAACCACTCCATATCACCCCACAGAGAGAGTCCGCTCCACATCAGTCCCCAGATAGAAAGAGAGACCACTCCACATCACCCCACAGAGAAAGACCGCTCCACATCACCCCACAGAGAAAGACCGCTCCACATCACCCCACAGAGAGAGACCTTTCCACATCACTCCACAGAGAGAGACCACTCCATATCAGCCCACAGAGAGAGACCGCTCCACATCACTCCACAGAGAGAGAGAGACCACTCCACATCACCCCACAGAGAAAGACCGCTCCACATCACCCCACAGAGAGAGAAGAGAGAGACCGCTCAATATCACCCCACAGAGAGAGACCGCTCCTCATCACCCCACAGAGAGAGAAGAGAGAGACCGCTCCATATCACCCCACAGAGAGAGAAGAGAGAGACTGCTCCATACCACCCCACAGAGAGCGAAGAGAGAGACCGCTCCATATCACCCCACAGAGAGAGACCGTTACACATCACTCTAGAGAGAGAGAGAAGAGAGAGACCGCTCCATATCACCCCACAGAGAGAGACCGCTCCACATCAACCCACAGAGAGAGAAGAGAGAGATCACTCCACATCACCCCACAGAGAAAGACCGCTCCACATCACCCCACAGAGAGAGACCGCTCCACATCACCCCACAGAGAGAGAAGAGAGAGACCGCTCCATATCACCCCACAGAGAGAGACCGCTCCACATCATTCCACAGTGAGAGAGAGAGACCGCTCCACATCACCCCACAGAGAAAGACCGCTCCACATCATCCCACAGAGAGAGAAGAGAGAGACCGCTCCATATCATCCCACAGAGAGAGACCGCTCCACATCACCCCACAGAGAGAGAAGAGAGAGACCGCTTCATATTACCCCAGTGAGAGAGAAGAGAGAGACCGCTCCATATCACCCCACAGAGAGAGACCGCTCCTCATCACCCCACAGAGAGAGAAGAGAGAGACCGCTCCATATTACCCCACAGAGAGAGAAGAGAGAGACCGCTCCATATAACCCCACAGAGAGAGATCTCTCCACATCACCCCACAGAGAGAGAAGAGAGAGACCGCTCCATATCACCCCACAGAGAGAGACCGCTCCACATCACTCCACAGAGAGAGAAGCGAGAGACCGCTCCATATCACCCCACAGAGAGAGACCACTCCACATCAACCCACAGAGAGAGAAGAGAGAGACCACTCCACATCACCCCACAGAGAAAGACCGCTCCACATCACCCCACAGAGAGAGAGAAGAGAGAGACCGCTCCATATCACCCCACAGAGAGAAACCGCTCCACATCACCCCACAGAGAGAGAGGAGAGAGACCGCTCCATATCACCCCACAGAGAGAGACCGCTCCACATCACTCCACAGAGAGAGAGAGACCACTCCACATCACCCCACAGAGAAAGACCGCTCCACATCACCCCACAGAGAGAGAAGAGAGAGACTGCTCTATATCACCCCACAGAGAGAGACCGCTCCACATCACCCCACAGAGAGAGAAGAGAGAGAAGAGAGAGACCGCTCCATATCACCCCACAGAGAGAGACCGCTCCACATCACCCCACAGAGAGAGACCGCTCCACATCACTCCACAGAGGGAGCGACCACTCCACATCACCCCACAGAGAGAGACCGATCCACATAACTCCACAGAGAGAGAGACCACTCCACATCACCCCACAGAGAGAAACCGCTCCACATCACCCCACAGAGAGAGAAGAGAGAGACCGCTCCATATCACCCCACAGAGAGAGACCACTCCTCATCACTCCACAGAGAGAGAGACCACTCTAAATCACCCCACAGAGAGAGACTGTTCCACATCACCACACAGAGAGAGAAGAGAGAGACCGCTCCACATCACCCCACAGAGAGAGACTGTTCCACATCACCACACAGAGAGAGAAGAGAGAGAGCGCTCCACATCACCCCACAGAGAGAGACCACTCCACATCACCCCACAGAGAGAGAGACCGCTCCACATCACCCCACAGAGAGAGACCGCTCCACTTCACCCCACAGAGAGAGAAGAGAGAGACTGCTCCATATCACCCCACAGAGAGAGACTGCTCCACATCACCTCACAGAGAGAGAGAGAGAGAGAGAGAGAGAGACCACTCCACATCACCCCACAGAGAGATACCGCTCCAGAGAGAGAGAGAGACCGCTCCACATCACTCCACAGAGAGAGAGAGAGACCGCTCCACAGAGAGAGACCACTCAACATCAGCCCACAGAGAGAGACCGTTCCACATCACTCCACAGAGAGAGAGACCACTCCACATCACCCCACAGAGAGAGACCAATCCACATCACTCCACGGAGAGAGAGACCACCCCACATCACCCCACAGAGAGAAACCACTCCACATCACCCCACAGAGAGAGAAGAGAGAGACCGCTCCATATCACCCCACAGAGACCGCTCCTCATCACTCCACAGAGAGAGAGACCACTCCACATCACCCCACAGAGAGAGACTGTTCCACATCACCACACAGAGAGAGAAGAGAGAGACCGCTCCACATCACCCCACAGAGAGAGACCACTCCACATCACCCCACAGAGAGAGAGACCGCTCCACATCACCCCACAGAGAGAGACCGCTCCACATCACCCCACAGAGAGAGAAGAGAGAGACTGCTCCATATTACCCCACAGAGAGAGACTGCTTCACATCACCTCACAGAGAGAGACCGCTCCACATCACCCCACAGAGAGAGAGAGACCACTCCACATCACCCCACAGAGAGAGAGAGACCTCTCCAGAGAGAGAGAGAGACCGCTCCAGAGAGAGAGAGACTGCTCCTCATCACTCCACAGAGAGAGAGACCACTCTAAATCACCCCACAGAGAGAGACTGTTCCACATCACCACACAGAGAGAGAAGAGAGAGACCGCTCCACATCACCCCACAGAGAGAGACTGTTCCACATCACCACACAGAGAGAGAAGAGAGAGAGCGCTCCACATCACCCCACAGAGAGAGACCACTCCACATCACCCCACAGAGAGAGAGACCGCTCCACATCACCCCACAGAGAGAGACCGCTCCACTTCACCCCACAGAGAGAGAAGAGAGAGACTGCTCCATATCACCCCACAGAGAGAGACTGCTCCACATCACCTCACAGAGAGAGACCGCTCCACATCACCCCACAGTGAGAGACCGCTCCACATCACCCCACAGAGAGAGAAGAGAGAGACTGCTCCATATTACCCCACAGAGAGAGACTGCTTCACATCACCTCACAGAGAGAGACCGCTCCACATCACCCCAGAGAGAGAGAGAGACCACTCCACATCACCCCACAGAGAGAGAGAGACCTCTCCAGAGAGAGAGAGAGACCGCTCCAGAGAGAGAGAGACTGCTCCACATCACTCCACAGAGAGAGAGAGACGGCTCCACAGAGAGAGACCACTCCACATCACCCCACAGAGACCGCTCCACATCACCCCACAGAGAGAGAGAGAGAGAGAGCACTCCACATCACCCCACAGAGAGAGACCGCTCCACAGCACCTCACAGAAAGAGACCGCTCCACATCACTTCACAGAGAGAGAGGAGGGAGATTGCTCCATATCACCCCACAGAGAGAGACCGCTCCACATCACCCCACAGAGAGAGACCGCTCCACATCACCCCACAGAGAGAGAGAGACCACTCCACATCACCCCACAGACAGAGAGAGACCGCTCCAGAGAGAGAGACCGTTCCAGAGAGAGAGAGACTGCTCCACATCACTCCACAGAGAGAGAGAGAGATCGCTCCACAGAGAGAGACCATGCCACATAACCCCACAGAGAGAGAAGAGAGAGACCGCTCCATATCACCCCACAGAGAGAGACCGCTCCACATCACCCCACAGAGAGAGGCCGCTCCACATCACCCCACAGAGAGAGAGAGACTGCTCCAGAGAGAGAGATAGAGACCGCTCCACATCACCCCACAGAGAGAGACCGCTCCACATCACCCCAGAGAGAGAGAAGAGAGAGACTGCTCCATATCACCCCACAGAGAGAGAGAGAGACCACTCCACATCACCCCACAGAGAGAGAGAGAGACCTCTCCAGAGAGAGAGAGAGACCGCTCCAGAGAGAGAGAGACTGCTCCTCATCACTCCACAGAGAGAGAGACCACTCTAAATCACCCCACAGAGAGAGACTGTTCCACATCACCACACAGAGAGAGAAGAGAGAGACCGCTCCACATCACCCCACAGAGAGAGACTGTTCCACATCACCACACAGAGAGAGAAGAGAGAGAGCGCTCCACATCACCCCACAGAGAGAGACCACTCCACATCACCCCACAGAGAGAGAGACCGCTCCACATCACCCCACAGAGAGAGACCACTCCACTTCACCCCACAGAGAGAGAAGAGAGAGACTGCTCCATATCACCCCACAGAGAGAGACTGCTCCACATCACCTCACAGAGAGAGACCGCTCCACATCACCCCACAGAGAGAGACCGCTCCACATCACTCCACAGAGAGAGAGACCACTCCACATCACCCCACAGAGAGAGACCAATCCACATCACTCCACGGAGAGAGAGACCACCCCACATCACCCCACAGAGAGAAACCACTCCACATCACCCCACAGAGAGAGAAGAGAGAGACCGCTCCATATCACCCCACAGAGAGAGACCGCTCCTCATCACTCCACAGAGAGAGAGACCACTCCACATCACCCCACAGAGAGAGACTGTTCCACATCACCACACAGAGAGAGAAGAGAGAGACCGCTCCACATCACCCCACAGAGAGAGACCACTCCACATCACCCCACAGAGAGAGAGACCGCTCCACATTACCCCACAGAGAGAGACCGCTCCACATCACCCCACAGAGAGAGAAGAGAGAGACTGCTCTATATTACCCCACAGAGAGAGACTGCTTCACATCACCTCACAGAGAGAGACCGCTCCACATCACCCCACAGAGAGAGAGAGACCACTCCACATCACCCCACAGAGAGAGAGAGACCTCTCCAGAGAGAGAGAGAGACCGCTCCAGAGAGAGAGAGACTGCTCCACATCACTCCACAGAGAGAGAGAGACCGCTCCACAGAGAGAGACCACTCCACATCACCCCACAGAGACCGCTCCACATCACCCCACAGAGAGAGAGAGAGAGAGCACTCCACATCACCCCACAGAGAGAGACCGCTCCACATCACCTCACAGAAAGAGACCGCTCCACATCACTTCACAGAGAGAGAAGAGGGAGATTGCTCCATATCACCCCACAGAGAGAGACCGCTCCACATCACCCCACAGAGAGAGACCGCTCCACATCACCCCACAGAGAGAGAGAGACCACTCCACATCACCCCACAGACAGAGAGAGACCGCTCCAGAGAGAGAGACCGTTCCAGAGAGAGAGAGACTGCTCCACATCACTCCACAGAGAGAGAGAGAGATCGCTCCACAGAGAGAGACCATGCCACATAACCCCACAGAGAGAGAAGAGAGAGACCGCTCCATATCACCCCACAGAGAGAGACCGCTCCACATCACCCCACAGAGAGAGGCCGCTCCACATCACCCCACAGAGAGAGAGAGACTGCTCCAGAGAGAGAGATAGAGACCGCTCCACATCAATCCACAGAGAGAGACCGCTCCACATCACCCCAGAGAGAGAGAAGAGAGAGACTGCTCCATATCACCCCACAGAGAGAGACCGCTATACATCACCTCACAGAGAGAGAGAGAGACCACTCCACATCACCCCACAGAGAGAGAGAGACCACTCCACATCACCCCACAGAGAGAGAGAGACCTCTCCAGAGAGAGAGAGACCACTCCAGAGAGAGAGAGACCGCTCCACATCACTCCACAGAGAGAGAGAGAGACCGCTCCACAGAGAGAGACCACTCCACATCACCCCACAGAGACCGCTCCACATCACCCCACAGAGAGAGAGAGAGAGAGCACTCCACATCACCCCACAGAGGGAGACCGCTCCACATCACCCCACAGAGAGAGACCGCTCCACATCACCTCACAGAAAGAGACCGCTCCACATCACTTCACAGAGAGAAAAGAGGGAGATCGCTCCATATCACCCCCCAGAGAGAGACCGCTCCACATCACCCCACAGAGAGAGACCGCTCCACATCACCCCACAGAGAGAGAGAGACCACTCCACATCACCCCACAGAGAGAGAGAGACCGCTCCAGAGAGAGAGACCGTTCCAGAGAGAGAGAGACTGCTCCACATCACTCCACACAGAGAGAGAGATTGCTCCACAGAGAGAGACCACTTCACATAACCCCACAGAGAGAGAAGAGAGAGACCGCTCCATATCACCCCACAGAGAGAGATCGCTCCACATCACCCCACAGAGAGAGGCCGCTCCATATCACTCCACAGAGAGAGATAGAGACCACTCCACATCACCCCACAGAGAGAGAGAGACTGCTCCGGAGAGAGAGAGACCGATCCAGAGAGAGAGAGACCGCTCCACCTCACTCCACAGAGAGAGAGAGACTGCTCCACAGAGAGAGACCACTCCACATCACCCCACAGAGAGAGAGCGCTCCACATCACCCCACAGAGAGAGAGACCACTCTACATCACCCACAGAGAGAGACCGCTCCACATCACCCCACAGAGAGAGAAGAGAGAGACCGCTCCATATCACCCCACAGAGAGAGACCGCTCCTCATCACTCCACAGAGAGAGAGACCACTCCATATCAACCCACAGAGAGAGACCGCTCCTCATCACTCCATAGAGAGAGAGAGAGACCGCTCCACAGAGAGAGACCACTCTACCTCACCCCACAGAGAGAGACCGCTCCACATCACCCCACAGAGAGAGAAGAGAGAGACCGCTCCATATCACCCCACAGAGAGAGACCACTCCTCATCACTCCACAGAGAGAGAGACCACTCCACATCACCCCACAGAGAGAGACCGCTCCACATCACCACACAGAGAGAGAAGAGAGAGACCGCTCCACATCACCCCACAGAGAGAGACCGCTCCACATCACCCCACAGAGAGAGACCGCTCCACATTACTCCACCGAGAGAGAGAGACCACTCCAAATCACCCCACAGAGAGAGACTGCTCCAAATCACTCCACACATAGAGAGACCACTCCACATCACCCCACAGAGAGAGACCGCTCCACATCACCCCACAGAGAGAGAAGAGAGAGACCACTCCATATCACCCCACAGAGAGAGATTGCTCCACATCACCCCACAGAGAGAGACCGCTACACATCACCCCACAGAGAGAGAGAGAGAGAGAGAGAGACCACTCCACATCACCCCACAGAGAGAGAGAGACTGCTCCAGAGAGAGAGAGAGAGACCGCTCCAGAGAGAGAGAGAGACCGCTCCACATCACTCCACAGAGAGAGAGAGACCACTCCACAGAGAGAGACCACTCAACATCATCCCACAGAGAGAGACCGCTCCACATCACCCCACAGAGAGAGAGAGACCACTCCACATCACCCCACAGAGAGAGACCGCTCCACATCACCCCACAGAGAAGGAAGAGAGAGACCGCTCCATACCACCCCACAGAGAGAGACCGCTCCACATCACTCCACAGAGAGAGAGACCACTCCACATCACCCCACAGAGAGAGAGAGACCGCTCCAGAGAGAGAGACCGTTCCAGAGAGAGAGAGACTGCTCCACATCACTCCACAGAGAGAGAGAGATTGCTCCATATCACCCCACAGAGAGAGACCGCTCCACATCACTCCACAGAGAGAGAGAGACTGCTCCAGAGAGAGAGAGAGACCAATCCAGAGAGAGAGAGACCGCTCCACATCACTCCACAGAGAGAGAGAGACCGCTCCACAGAGAGAGACCACTCCACATCACCCCACAGAGAGAGAGCGCTCCACATCACCCCACAGAGAGAGAGACCACTCTACATCACCCACAGAGAGAGACCGCTCCACATCACCCCAAAGAGAGAGAAGAGAGAGACCGCTCCATATCACCCCACAGAGAGAGACCGCTCCATATCACCCCACAGAGAGAGGGAGACCGCTCCACAGAGAGAGACCGCTCCACATCACCCCACAGAGAGAGACCGCTCCACATCACCCCACAGAGAGAGAAGAGAGAGACCGCTCCATATCACCCCACAGAGAGAGAAGAGAGAGACCGCTCCATATCACCCCACAGAGAGAGACCGCTCCACATCACCCCACAGAGAGAGACCGCTCCACATCACCCCACAGAGAGAGAGAGAGAGACCACTCCACATCACCCCACAGAGAGAGACTGCTCCAGAGAGAGAGAGAGACCACTCCAGAGAGAGAGAGAGACCGCTCCACATCACTCCACAGAGAGAGAGAGACCGCTCCACAGAGAGAGACCACTCAACATCATCCCACAGAGAGAGACCGCTCCACATCACCCCACAGAGAGAGAGACCACTCCACATCACCCCACAGAGAGAGACCATCCACATCACCCCACAGAGAAGGAAGAGAGAGACCACTCCATACCACCCCACAGAGAGAGACCGCTCCACATCACTCCACAGAGAAAGAGACCACTCCACATCATCCCACAGAGAGAGACCGCTCCACATCACTCCACAGAGAGAGAAGAGAGAGACCGCTCCATATCACCCCACAGAGAGAGACTGCTCCACATCACCCCACAGAGAGAGAGAGAGAGAGAGAGACCACTCCACATCACCCCACAGAGAGATACCGCTCCAGAGAGAGAGAGAGACCGCTCCACATCACTCCACAGAGAGAGAGAGAGACCGCTCCACAGAGAGAGACCACTCAACATCAGCCCACAGAGAGAGACCGCTCCACATCACCCCACAGAGAGAGAGAGAGACCACTCCACATCACCCCACAGAGAGATACCGCTCCACATCACCCCACAGAGAAGGAAGAGAGAGACCGCTCCATATCACCCCACAGAGAGAGACCGCTCCACATCACTCCACAGAGAGAGAGACCACTCCACATCACCCCACAGAGAGAGACCGATCCACATCACTCCACAGAGAGAGAAGAGAGAGACCGCTCCATATCACCCCACAGAGAGAGACCGCTCCTCATCACTCCACAGAGAGAGAGACCACTCCACATCACCCCACAGAGAGAGACCACTCCACATCATCCCACAGAGAGAGAGAGAGACCGCTCCACAGAGAGAGAGAGAGAGAAACCACTCCACATCACCCCAGAGAGAGAGAGAGACCGCTACACAGAGAGAGAGGGAGAGACCGCTCCACATCACCCCACAGAGAGAGAGAGAGACCGCTCCACAGGCAGAGAGAGAGACCGCTCCACATCACCCCACACAGAGAGAGACCTCTCCACATCACCCCACACAGAGAGAGACCTCTCCACATCACCCCAGAGAGAGAGAGAGACCACTCCAGAGAGAGAGAGAGATCGCTCCACATTACCCCACAGAGAGAGACCACTCCATATCACCCCACAGAGAGAGAGAGACCGCTCCAGAGAGAGAGAGACAACTCCACATCACACCACAGAGAGAGAGAGACCGCTCCACAGAGAGAGAGACCACTCCACATTACCCCACAGAGAGAGAGAGAGAGAGAGAGAGACCGCTCCACAGAGAGAGACCATTCCACAGAGAGAGAGAGAGACCGCTCCACATCACCCCACAGAGAGAGAGAGACCGCTTCACAGAGAGAGACCGCCCCACAGAGAGAGATAGACCGCTCCAGATAGAGACCTCTCTACAGAGAGAGAGACCGCTCCACATCACTCCACACAGAGAGAGAGAGACCACTCCACAGAGAAAGAGACCGCTCCACAGAGAGAGAGAGAGAGACTGCTCTACATCCCCCCACAGAGAGAGATAGACCGCTCCAGAGAGAGAGACCGCCCCACAGAGAGAGAGAGAGAGAGACCGCTCTACATCACCACACAGAGAGAGATAGACCGCTTCAGAGAGAGATAGACTGCCCCACAGAGAGAGAGAGAGACTGCTCCACATCACCCCACAGAGAGAGACCGCTCCACATCACCCCACAGAGAGAGAGAGACCACTCCACATCACCCCACAGAGAGAGACCACTCCACGTCACCCCACAGAGAGAGACTGCTGCACATCACAGAGAGAGAGACTCTCTGCACAGCCTGCCAGACAGAAAGACTGGTATGCCGGGTGTCCCCACAGAGAGCGACTCAGCCTGCCCAGCAAACAGAATCACAAGACTGCTGGTTACTTACTGCTTCCCATTTTTGGGCCAGCCCACATCTGCTGAATGCTGGTGCCTCAAATCTGTTTGTTTACCTGATTCAACTTCAGTTCCCACACAGACACAGTTATGTGACAAGAAGATCACAAAGTAAAAATACGGGCAGTTGGCAACACTGCTGGGGTTGATTTACTAAGCGCCGGCTCACATTAGAAGCGGCACTCACCGAGGCAACCTGCAAACGACTGCCGCGGCGACTTGCAAGACGACTTCTGTATAGAAGTCTACGCAAGTCGCCCCCAAAGTAGTACAGGAACCTTTCTTCTAAGTCGGAGCGACTTGCGTCGCTCCGATTAGAACGGTTCCATTGTACAGAACGGGAGGCGACTTGTCAGGCGGCTAGGTCGCCTGACAAGTCGCCCCCGTGTGAACCGGCTCAAGGCAAATATACTGTGCACTGCAAGTAAATAAGGTAAAGCTCACTTTGCAAAGAATACTCAATCACATGCAGTGCACAGTATATTTGCCCTTAGTAAATCAATCTCCCAGTATACAACACACAATTTCTGGAAGAAAAAGAGACTAAAGTGTAACTTTCTGGTAAAATAAAACACAACATATTAATATGCAATATTTCACATTGGTCTGGCTATAACTAAAAAATGATGTACCAAGCCTTTACACAATCCTTATAACGTACATGTAAATCATAACTGAATGGCATTTAGTTTTATTTTACAAACTGTTTATTTTGTGATAATATAAGACCAAATGAAGTATAATACAGAAGATGTACACATTCATTAAAAAAAAAAAACATAATATAAATCTGATGAATCATAATGGTTTTTACAGAAAAAGCGGTATTACAAAGTTTGCAAATAAGTACCTGTTAGACAACAGAAAAGTATATTAAAGTCAAGTAACAAAGGGGATGGTAACCTTGTTTTCATTCCTATACATAGCTGTTGATTTACTAAAACTGGAGAGTGCAAAATCTGGTGCAAAAAAAAATCAGCTTTCAGTTTTTTTGTCAAAGCTTAATCTAACAAGCTAAAAAATGGATAAGTGTGGCGCTAAACGGTACATGTGCGTTATTGGGTAAAGCCTGACAGAATGAACATCTGAAAGGAAAAAAGCCCAATAAAGTGTATTTAATGAAACACAAATTTAATCGTGTATAGACTGATATCGGAACATTAATCAAAATGAGTGGTGCAAAAGTGATGATGAAGGCAATATGTGTTAAACTAATAAGGCACTGGAAGGACCCTATATAAACTGCTCACCTGCTCCTAAATGTGTAACGTGAGAGGTGACGACATCCACAATACATTCCTATTGGATATACCATATTGAGGCTTGGCTAAGAACCAGACCTTTAGCCCTTGTGATTGGCTTACTACTTATGCTGACGCCATTCTCTGGGCGACCCGGAAGTGGCGGCGTACATGGCGCAAACAGATGCTAGGATTCAGTAATTATAAGTTTTATATATATACAGGCATGTGTGGCAGACAGTCATGTACCCCAGTTGAAGTCCTATCGGACGAAACGCGTCAGGTGTTTATGCCTGTCTTGCCACTATCTTTGATCCAAGCGCTTTTTTATTGTTCTATACCTGACTCCAATTTCTAAGTCAGGGTGTATTGTATTGCTTTGTTTTTAAATAAAGCTCCTCAAAAAGCTTATTTACACTATGGGGAAGTTTTCTTTTTGATCCCATTTCTCTTGAGGACCTTTACCCACTTCTTGGAGGCAACATCCCTGTAAGCATTTTCTCACCTGCACCTGGGATATCGGGAGTTGCTGAGTCCAGAGAGGTTCGGTCGGTGAGTGCCGCAGTTTCTCTCCATCATCTCCAGCTGCTGTGGAATCACCTCCTACCCCCATCTTAAGCTTGTCTGACTCCTTAGCCGCTGGCTGTGGAGTCCACCATTGCCGGTAAGGGTATTCTTGCCTATCCCTATTTTACATATGTTGGATACCTTATCCTGTGGATGCCATCCCCGGATCTAAGGGCCTTATACCATTGGTTTCGGTTGCTGCTGACCTTCCAGCTACATTCCTAGTTGCCTACCTATTCATTTATGTTGGACTTCTAGCTATGTCAGCTATCTAGTAATTCACGCTGGACTTTTAGTTTTGACAGCAGTTCATGCCGTTATTGTGACGCATCATTTTCATTTTTACTTGTTCACTTTATGTTTATCATATATTTGTGCTACTGTACCTTTAAGAGGTCCTTGTTAGTTTAAGCACCTTCGGATTTATAGTGAGTAAATATTTTATTTTATTAAATTTTTTTTTATCACTACTTCACGGTGACCTGATCATGCTAGTGCTAGCTACCAGTTTATATAGGGTCCTTCCAGTGCCTTATTAGTTTAACACATATTGCCTTCATCATCACTTTTGCACCACTCATTTTGATTAATGTTCCGATATCAGTCTATACACGATTAAATTTGTGTTTCATTAAATACACTTTATTGGGCTTTTTTCCTTTCAGATGTTCATTCTGTCAGGCTTTATCCAATAACGCACATGTACCGTTTAGCGCCACACTTATCCATTTTTTACTTTTGTTACAATTAGTCTGATTGTTGTGTTGGCTGCTTTTGTCACTTTGTTCTGGTTGGCGCATTATCATTTTTGTTTTTTAATCTAACAAGCTGAAGTTAGAAGTTGATTGGCTACCATGCAAAGCTGCACTAGATTTTGCACTTTCCAGTTTTAGTAATTCAACCCCTTAGTTAAAGTGATTGTAAAGCCTCATTTTTTCCCCTTAAAATAACAGACATGTTATATCTACCTGCTCTGTTCAATTGATTTGCACAGAGCAGCCTCAATCCTCCTCTTCTGTGGTTCCCCCACCAGTTTTCCTGGCTCCACCCCCCTTGCTTGCTATGGGGGCACTTGTGTGTGCTTGCTCCCAAACCCCACTCTGAGTGTACATAACACACACAGAGCGGGGCTTGATCAGTGCAGCCCCAATAGTGCCCATCAGTGCTGCCTATCAGTGCCCATCAGTGCTGCCAATCAGTGCCAATCAGTGCCCATCAGCGCTGCCAATCAGTGCCACCTATCAGTGCCTCCTCGTCAGTGCCACCTATCAGATGCCATCAGTGCTGCCTATCAGTGCAGCATATCAGTACCCTTCAGTGCCGCCTATCAGTGTCCTTCAGTGTCACATATTAGTGCAGCCTCATCAAGTCCTCTTCATCAGTGCCCACCAGTGCTGCCTCATTCATGCCGCCTCATCATTGCCCATCAGTGCAGCCTATCAGTGTTGCTTATCAGTGCCACCTCATCAGTGCTCCTTCAGTGCAGCCTATCAGTGACCATCAGTGCAGCCTATCAATGCCTATCAGTGCAGCCTCATCAGCGCACATCAGCGAAGGAAAAAAATTACCTGGTTGCAAAATTTTATAAAAGAAACTAAGAAAAACATTTTTTCAAATAGCTTGGTCTTGTTTTGTTTGTTTCACAAACAAAAACCCAGTGGTGATTAAATACCACCAAAAGAAAGCTCTCTTTGTGTGAAAAGAAATGATTAACATTTCATATGAGTACAGTGCTGCATGACCACGCGATTGTCATTCAAAGTGCAACAGTGCTGAAATCTGAAAATTGGCCTGGACAGGAAGGGGGTAAAAGTGCCTAGTAGGCAAGTGGTTAACTTAAGGGCTCGGTAACACTTCTTCAAAAGGTGGCATTGGACACACTTTTTAAAGCACTCTGAATGCTAGTCAAAGCACCTGTCACTAAATAAAATGATTACATTACAGTCCTGTTCACACTTTGTGTTTGCTTTGCTTTGCTTCAAAAATTATACCCCATGTCGCTTTCTTGGTGTTTCAAAGCATCTCCAAAGCCTCCATAGAAGTCTATGACAAAGCTTGCTTACAGCACCTGAAGCTTCTGAGAGGTTTTTATTTTTGCTTTAGCTTCACTCTGTTTTGGAGGTATTGCAGGTATGAGATATCCCAGGATGCACTGGGAAACCAAGAAGTGAAACAGAGAGAAATCATCAGTAGTCACTTCTGGTTCATGTGTATATATTTTGCAAGTATCTGGTGCAGATATTAGATCTGGTGTGCAGCATGGATCAGCAGTAAGGTGAGCAGGGTCCAGATTACAGAGGAGCAACTAGCAGATGGCACATGTGGTGTGCAACATGGGAATGTTAAGACGGAAGGTGAATAAGATTGGAGAGTGAGGACTGAGCAGCAGAAGATCAGCAGAGCTTGGGGACCAGGGCAGGAGAAACTAGCAAATGTCACATGTACTGTGCAGCATTGGCGCAATATTGAATCAGAAAACCAGGTGATTAGCAGAGCTGGGGGTTACTACTGCATGGGGATCAGCAGAGCTGATGGTTACTACTGAGCAGAAGATCAGCATAGCTGGGGGATACTACTAGATAGGGGATCAGCAAAGCTGGGGGTACTACTGAGGGGGGCATCAGCAGAGCTGAGGGTACTACTGAGCAGGGGATCTGCTGAACGGGGATACTAATGAGCTGGAGATCTGCTGAACAGGGGTACTAATTAGCTGGGGTTCTACTGGGCCTCTTTAAAAGAATTACAAAATCAGCACACACTGGGCATTTGCCAAGCTTCATTAAAGCTTCAAAAAAGCATCACAGAAGCATCAAAAACACATTAAAAAAGCATGTTGAAGAGGTAGGTGCTTTAATGTGTGTTACATAGTTACATAGTTACATAGTAGGTGAGGTTGAAAAAAGACACAAGTCCATCAAGTCCAACCTATGTGTGTGACTTTATGTCAGTATTACATTGTATATCTCTGTATGTTGCGGTCGTTCAGGTGCTTATCTAATAGTTTCTTGAAACTATTGATGCCCCCCGCTGAGACCACTGCCTGTGGAAGGGAATTGCACATCCTTGCCGTTCTTACAGTAAAGAACCCCCTACGTAGTTTAAGGTTAAACCTTCTTTCTTCTAATTTTAATGAGTGGCATTACAAAATCAGCACACACTGGGCATTTGCCAAGCTTCATTAAAGCTTCAAAAAAGCATCACAGAAGCATCAAAAACACATTAAAAAAGCATGTTGAAGAGGTAGGTGCTTTAATATGTGTTACATAGTTACATAGTTACATAGTAGGTGAGGTTGAAAAAAGACACAAGTCCATCAAGTCCAACCTATGTGTGTGATTATATGTCAGTATTACATTGTATATCTCTGTATGTTGCGGTCGTTCAGGTGCTTATCTAATAGTTTCTTGAAATTATCGATGCCCCCCGCTGAGACCACCACCTGTGGAAGGGAATTGCACATCCTTGCCGTCCTTACAGTAAAGAACCCCCTACGTAGTTTAAGGTTAAACCTCCTTTCTTCTAATTTTAATGAGTGGCCACGAGTCTTGTTAAATTCCCTTCTGCGAAAAAGTTTTATCCCTATTGTGGTGTCACCAGTACGGTATTTATTAATTGAAATCATATCCCATCTCAAGTGTCTCTTCTCCAGAGAGAACAAGTTCAGTGCTCGCAACCTTTCCTCATAACTAATATCCTCCAGACCCTTCATTAGCTTTGTTTCTCTACTTTGTACTGGTTCCATTTCCAGTACATCCTTCCTGAGGACTGGTGCCCAGAACTGGACAGCATACTCTAGGTGCGGCCGAACCAGAGTCTTGTAAAGCGGGAGAATTATCGTTTTATCTATGGAATTAATTCCCTTTTTAATGCATGCCAATATTCTGTTTGCTTTGTTAGCAGCAGCTTGGCATTGCATGGCATTTCTGAGCCTATCATCTACCAGGACCCCCAGGTCCTTTTCCATCCTAGATTCACAGAGATTCTCCCCCAATGTATAGATTGCATTCATATTTTTGCCACCCAAATGCATTATTTTTTATTTTTTTACATTGAACCTCATTTGCCATGTAGTTGCCCACCCCATTCATTTGTTCAGATCTTTTTGCAAGGCTTCCACTTCCTGCGGAGAAGTTGTTGCCCTGCTTAGCTTAGTATCATCCGCAAATACAGAGTTTGAACTGTTTACCCCATCCTCCAGGTCGTTTATGAACAAATTAAACAGGATTGGTCCCAGCACAGAAGCCTGGGGGACCCCACTACCCACCCCTGACCATTCCGAGTACTCCCCATTTATCACCACCCTCTGAACGCGCCCTTGTAACCAGTTTTCAATCCATGTACTCACCCTATGGTCCATGCCAACGGACCTTATTTTGTACAGTAAACGTATGGGGAACTGTGTCAAATGATTTTGCAAAATCCAGATACACCATGTCTACGGGCCTTCCTTTATCTAGATGGCAACTCACCTCATCATAGAAGGTTAATAGATTGGTTTGGCAAGAATGATTCTTCATGAATCCATGCTGATTACTGCCAATGATACAGTTCTCATTACTAAAATCTTGTATATAGTCCCTTATCGTCCCCTCCAAGAGTTTACATACTATTGATGTTAGGCTAGCTGGTCTGTAATTCCCAGGGATGTATTTTGGGCCCTTTTTAAATATTGTTGCTACATTGGCTTTTCTCCAATCAGCTGGTACCGTTCCAGTCAGTAGACTGTCAATAAAAATTAGGAACAATGGTCTGGCAATTACTTGACTGAGTTCCCTAAGTTCACTCGGGTGCAAGCCATCTGGTCCCGGTGATTTATTAATGTTAAGTTTCCCAAGTCTAATTTTAATTCTGTCCTCTGTTAACCATGGAGATGCTTCCTGTGATGTGTCATGAGGATAAACACTGCAGTTTTGGTTCCTGAAGCCCCCTGATTCCCTCATGAAGACTGAGGAGAAGAATAAATTCAATACCTTCGCCATCTCCCCATCCTTTGTAACCAGATGTCCTTCCTTATTCTTTATGGGGTCAATATGGTCTGTCCTCTCTTTTTTACCGTTTACATACTTAAAGAATTTCTTGGGATTTTTTTGATCTCCTCCACTATGTGTCTTTCATGTTCTTTCTTAGCCGTCCTATTGCACCGTTATATTTCTTGTTACATTCTTTATAAAGTCTAAATGATGATGATGATCCCTCAACCAGGACTTTTGTTCGCTCTTTTAAATTTATTACCCAATGGGATGCATTGGCTAATGCCCTTATTTAATATGCTCTTAAAGCAAACCCATCTCTCCTCCGTGTTCTTTCTTCCTAAGATTTTATCCCAATTTATGCCTTCTAGCAAGGTTTGTAGTTTAGGGAAGTTGGCTCTTTTGAAATTCAGTGTCTTTGTATTCCTCTTATGTTTCCTATTTGTGTGATTTATACTGAAGCCAATTGACCTGTGATCGCTGTTACCTAAATTGCCCCGTATTTTCACATCCGTGATCAGGTCTGTATTGTTGGTAATCAGTAGATCCAGTAATGCTTTATTTCTAGTTGGTGCGTCTACCATCTGACCCATAAAATTGTCCTGCAAGACATTTAGGAACTGGCGAGCCTTAGATGAATGCACGGTTCCCTCCGCCCAGTCTATGTCTGGATAATTAAAATCCCCCATTATGATAACACTTCCCATCTTTGCTGCTAATCCAAATTGTTATAGGAGATCTGTCTCCCCTTCCTCCCTCAGGTTAGGGGGGCTATAGCATACTTCCAGTATTATTATGCCCTTAGCTTCATCCCTTTGGAGCTATACCCATAAGGATTCCACCTCCTCCCTTGCTCCCTTAGTGATGTCATCTTTCACATTCACTTGTACATTATTCTTGATATATAGGCATACCCCTCCCCCTTTTTTACCCTCTCTATCCCTATGATAAAGGGTATACCTTTGAATGGTTGCCAGCCAATCATGAGAGCTGTTGAACCAGGTCTCTGCAATTCCCACAAAATCCAAATCCTCCTCGTTCAATAGTATCTCTAGTTCACCCATCTTGTCCCCAGACTCCTGGCATTGGTGAACATGCCACATAGTTTAGACCGATCGCATATTATCCTCTTATTGGGTGTTCCGAGATTGCAACTAGGACTTGCTACTATACTTACCTTGGGTTTATGTGCTTTGGTCAACCTACCACTAATGCCCCCAATAATACCCTCTGGAATAAGTTCCGCACTGACTATCTCTACCTCTGGACCCTCCTGCCTATCGCCTAGTTTAAAAACCCCTCTAACTTTTTGGCCATCTTCATTCCCAGCTGATCTGCACCTTCCTCATTTAGGTGCAGTCCATCCCTTCTATAGTACTGGTTATCGACTGAGAAGTCAGCCCAGTCCTCCAGGAACCCAAACCCCTCCTTACTACACCAGCTCTTCAGCCACTTGTTTACCTCCCTACTCTCCTTCTGTGTTAAAGTCAAAGCAACTGTAAATGAGCCCTAATAGGGGTGGAATACTACCTGATAAAAACTTTAAGTGCTGTCTTTCTGTAATATAAATGGAAGTGAGGCTTCCTTCTTTAAAGCAGAATCTAACTGTGTCTGAGCATCACAAAGCTAAAATGCTATTTAAATCTTTCTTTTAATATTCAAAGCAAACTCACCTATCCATTCATGTCTCTATGATTTATTTTGTTGAGAAATCATTTTGAAAAACACCCTATAGTACTTCCCCCAGCGGTAGTAGCCATCTTGAATCATGTAGCATTTACTTCCTGGAATCCTTATGCCCCTAGCCCAGGCATGTGGGAAAGCCCCTCCTCCAGATGAAAGAAAAAAATGCTCATGACATCATTTTGGCCTAGGTCAGAAACCAGGAAGCAACTGAAGAAATTAAAAACAAAAGTTTGAAACAACCTTCCTATCTATTTACTAAGGTTAACGGTAAAAATTAAAAACAATTAATGTTGATTGAGAGAGTTTAGTACTGCTTTAAGTATACTAGAAGATAACTGTGTGACTTTTCTGTGGCATCCCTTTCATGTCATGCATATTATTTACAGATGCATAGTATATTGTTGAGCCTCTGGTTTTGCCCGTGCAGTTTATTTGCAGCCTATCATCATAGAAATGCAGCGCGCAGATTAGAATGTTCTGCCCTGACTTCTAAACCTCACACAGTCATTTCTGGTCTGTTCAATACACTGGAACAATATGCAGTGATCTGGAAGAAATGTCTCAGACTGAACAACCAATGAGCCATAGCATGCTGTATTTTATTATGTAAAATGAAAAAAAAAATACTTGGATTTCTTTTCATTGCTTTAAGCGTGACTTTACCCATTTCCTTTCTTAAAGATTGTGGCAACCAAAATTTCATTTAGCAAAGTGAAAAATAGATGTTTAAATGCATGTCATTAAAATGATTGTCCTCTAGTACGTTAGTGCCTAGTTCTGGTCCTTAGGGTCCCCAAACAGTGCATGTTTTTTAGTTCTCTTTGCAGGCTAGCGGTTGAGTTAGCACTGTTCACTTCTAACATAGGTTACAAATATGTACAGTTGTGCCATTACCTGGTGGTGGAAGAAATACGCAAACACACACCTACCCCTCCACCATAAGCCACTGCAATAGGTGCAAGATGCTATGCTCATGATCTACTTTCTGCCTATCCCATTATACTGAGCTGATATTTAAAGCTCACCTGTCATAAAAAATACACAGGAGCTGCCATAGCTGGCTTACTTCTGAGTATGCTAGAGGTATATATATAATATATATATATATATATATATATATACACAGTGGATATAAAAAGTGTACACACCCCTGTTAAAATGTCAGGTTTCTGTGATGTAAAAAAATGAGACAAACATAAATAATTTCAGAACTTTTTCCACCTTTAACCACTTCAGCCCTGACACTCATTGATTTAACTGATAATTGCGAGGTCATGCAACGTTGTACCCAAATAAAATTGACGTCCTTTTTTTCCCACTAATAGAGCTTTCGTTTGGTGGTATTTGATCACCTCTGCGGTTTTTATTTTTTATGCTATAAACAAAAAAAGAGCAAAAATTTTGAAAAAAAAAATGAATATTTTTTACTTTTTGCTATAATAAATATCCCCAAAAAATATATAAAAAAAAAATTTCTTCCACAGTTTAGGCCAAGATGCATTCTTCTACATATTTTTGGTAAAAAAAATTGCATTAAGCGTATATTGACTGGTTATCGCGTCTACAAAATAGGCATTTTTATTAATAATTTTTTTTATTAGTAATGGCAACGATTTGCGATTTTTATCATGACTGCGATATTGCGGTGGACAGATCGGACACTTTTGACACTATTTTGGGACCATTGGCATTTATACAGTGATCAGTGCTATAAAAATGCACTGATTACTGTGTAAATGTCACTGGCAGGGAAGGGGTTAAACACTAGGGGGCAATCAAGGGGGGAATTGTATTCCCTCAGTATGTTCTAACTGTAGGGGGAATGGGCTCACTAGAACATGACAGATATCACTGCTCCTGATCACTGGGAGCAGTAGATCCCTGTCATGTTGCTAGACAGAACAGGGAAATGCCTTGTTTACATAGGCATCTCCCCGTTCTGCCTCCCTGTGCCACAATCGCGGGCCACCGGCGGACATCGAGTTTGTCGCCGATGACGCAGTGACATACGGGTACGTTGTTTTGCTCACCCGTGACACTCTGCCAACGTATATTGGCGTGAGCCAGTCGGCAAGTGGTTAATGCTACCTATAAACTGTACAACTCAGTTAAACAACAAACTGAAATCTTTTAGTTGGAGGGAAGTAAAAATAAAAAAATAAAATAATATGGTTGCATAAGTGTGCACACCCTTAAACTAATACTTTGTTGAAGCATCTTTTGATTTTATTACAGCACTCAGTCTTTTTGGGTATGAGTCTATCAGCATGGAATATCTTGACTTAACAATATTTGCCCACCCATCTTTGCAAAAACACTCCAAATCTGCCAGAATGCGAAGGCATCTCCTGTGCACAGCTCTCTTCAGGTCACCCCACAAATTTTCAATCAGATTCAGGTCTGGGATCTGGCTGTCTCAGTCCAAAACTTTAGTCTTCTTCTGGTGAAGCCATTCCTTTGTTGATTTGGATGTATGTTTTTGGTCATTGTCATGCTGAAAGATGAAGTTCCTCTTCATGTTCAGCTTTCTAGCAGAAGCCTGAAGGTTTTGTGCAAATATTGACTGGTATTTGAAACTGTTCATAATTCCCTCTACCTTGACTAAGACCCCTGTTCCAGCTGAAAAAAAACAGCCCAAAGCATGATGCTGCCACCTCCATAATTCACGGTGGGTATAGTGTTCTCTTGGTGATGTGCAGTGTTGTTTTTTCGCCAAACATTTCTTTTGGAATCACGGCCAAAAAGTTCAACCTTGGTTTCATCAGACCATAACACATTTTCCCACATGCTTTTGGGAGGCTTCAGATGTATTTTTGCAAAATTTAGAGGGGCTTGGATGTTTTTCTTGGTAAGAAAAGGCTTCGGTCTTGCCACTCTACCCCATAGCCCAGACATATGAAGAATATGGGAAATTGTTGTCACATGTACCACACAGCCAGTACTTGCCAGATGTTCCTGCAGCTCATTTAATGTTGCTGTAGGCCTCTTGGCAGCCTCCCTGACCAGTTTTCTTCTCGTCCTTTCATCAATTTTGGAGGGACTTACAGTTCTTGCTAATGTCCCTGTTGTACCATATTTTCTCCACTTGATGATGACTGTCTTAACTGTGTTCCATTGTATATCTAATGCCTTGGAAATTCTTTTGTACCCTTCTCCTGACTGATACCTTTTAACAATGAGATCCCTCTGATGCTTTGGAAGCTCTCTGCTGACCTTGTTTTTTGTGGTAGGATGCGACAAAGAAAATGTCAGGAAAGACCTACTAGAACAGCTGAACTTTATTTTGGGTTAATCAGAGGCACCTTAAATTATGCTAGGTTTGTACTGACTCTTATTTAATATGAGTTTGAATTTGATTGCTTAATTATGAACACAGCTACATTCCCAGTTATAAGAGCATGTGCACACATAGGCAACCACATTATTTTAGTTTTTTATTTTTACCCCCCCCCCCCAAAAAAAGATTTCAGGTTGTTTTTCAACTGAGTTGTACAGTTTATAGGTTACATTAAAGGTGGAAAAAGTTCTGAAATTATTTATCTTTGTCTCATTTTGTTTACATCACAGAAACCTGACATTTTAAAAGGTGTGTTTAGACTTTTTATATCCACTGTATATATGATGTACAGTATATAAATAATGCAGGTATCATAAAATCATTCAAGTGGAATTCCAGTCAAAATTGAAAATTTTCCCATGATTAGTATGTTAAATATTTTTAACTTTGATATTATTCATTTTCAGGCTTGCTGATTGTGTAATCTAAGTCAGACAACCGGCTGCTTCCTGTTCTTAACCGACAACAGTTTGCCTGCTGAGCTGAAATTGGTAGCTCTCAGGCACTTCCTTGAAAGGTTGTCAGCCACTGTGTGAGAAATCCAGCCTAGCTTTCAGTAATCCCACCCCTGTGTTGCCCAGCACTACCCCCATCCCTCTACAGATGAGAGAGAGAGAGAACTAGAGAGGGAGAGAGAATGAGAGAGAGAGAACTAGAAAGAGAGAGAGAGAGAGAGAGAGAGAACTAAAGACAGAGAGAGAACGAGAGAGAGAGAACTAGAGCGAGAGAGAGAGAGAGAGAACTAGAGCGAGAGAACTAGAGAGAGAGAACTAGAGCGAGAGAGAGAATGAGAGAGAGAGAACTACAGAGAGAGAGAGAACGAGAGAGAGAGAGTTAGAGAGTGAGAGATAGAGAGAGAACTAGAGAGAGAGAGAATGAGAGAGGGAGAACTAGAGCGCGAGAGAGAATGAGAGAGAGAGAGAGAGAGAGAACAAGAGAGAGAGAGAGAGAGAGAGTGAGAACTAGAGAGAGAGAGAGAACGAGAGATCGATGTAAGGTTGCAATGCTCAGTGAGGTGTATACAACACATAACACACACACTGCAATGTATACACCAAAC
Organism: Aquarana catesbeiana; assembly: GCF_042186555.1. Lineage (NCBI taxonomy): Eukaryota > Metazoa > Chordata > Amphibia > Anura > Ranidae > Aquarana > Aquarana catesbeiana. Next base: position 361,160,432 of record NC_133326.1, on the reverse strand, counting down.
ACATGACACACACACTGCAATGTATACACAAACACATGACACAAACACTGCTGTGTATACACAACACATGACGCACACATTGCAGTGTATACACCAACACATGACACACACTACTGTGCATACACCAACACATGACACACACACACTACAATGTATACACAAACACATGACACACACTGTAGTGTATACACAAACACATGACACACACACACTGCAGTGTATACACCAACACATGACACACACACTGCAGTGTATACATCAACACATGACACTAAGGATGAGCTGAACACCCCCCCCATGTTCACACCAGAACATGTGAACAGACAAAAATTAGTGCAAACATGCGAACACTGTTAAAGTCTATGGAACATGAACGTGAAAAATCAAAAGTGTTCATTTTAAAGGCTTATATGCAAGTTATTGCCATAAAAAGTGTTTGGGGACCCAGTACCACAGCAAAATTACATTTCAAAAGGAAAAAATGTCATTTAAAATTGCTCGAGGTTGTAATGTATTGACAGATCCTTGCAATATACATAAAAAATAATTGAAAAAAACTGTGTGGGTTCCCCCCAGTCCATACCAGGCCCTTCGGGTCTGGTATGGATTTTAAGGGAAACCCCGTGCCAAAATAAAAAAAAAAATGGCGTGGGGGTCCCCCCTCTCCTGAACCATACCAGGCCACATGCCCTCAACATGGGGGGGGCTTTGGGGTCCCCCAAGGACCTCATCCCCATGACCCTTGCCCGGTGGTTTTGGGGGTGTGTGGGCAGGGGGCTTATAGGAATCTGGAAGCCCTCTTTAACAAGGGGGCCCACAGATCCTGGCCCCCCCATGTGAATGGGTATCGGGTACATTCATCAAAAAAAGTGTCAAAAGTAAGTAAAAATGGCAGGAGACAGTTTTTGACAATTCCTTTATTAAAAAAAAAAAAAGTGTCCTGCGATGTCCATTCTTCTTCAATCACGGCACTGATGGACCCGAAAAATAGAAAGAAAAAAAAACAAAAATACTCCGCCTTAATGGCAGGCGTCCTGCCGACTGCTGTCTTTTCGCTGTGACAGCTCTTAAATAAGCAAGGGCGGGGCCACCCGCTGACGTAACCAGATGACCTTGCCCCCTCTGACGGCACATGATGTAAGAAGGGGGCTGCTGGAGGAATCCCCCCTCCCTCTACAGGGACACACATCCCAAATGACCACAGCAAAAGAGTCCACAACAGAATCAAACAACATACTATATATACATATATACATATATATGAGTCCGATTAGTACAGTTCAGACTGGATTTCTAATTCACCTCACAAAGAGTATTGTTCCCTTGAAAATCCAGGGCCCATAATCAAAAGGCAAGAGGCTTGCATTCAGTCCTCTCCAACAGCCTCTGTCCCGGCTAGGTCTGTCACATTTCTCCCCTTTCGGCAGGAGACTAACACAGGAGGAGACCCCAGACGGGTTGACTCCAAAGTTAGTCCATAGTTCCAGTCCTCTGCTGCCTGTACCCACACAGTACCCCAAACAAATTGTTCCAAACAGAGTATTACTCACCCAGCCAACCTCTACCTCTCTCAGAGAACATATCCGCCGCTGGGGAGAGGCCTGGACTGGCCCTTCTCCCTGGAGTCCTTTCTGCCACTGGAGAGAAGACAGGGGGACTGGGCTCCCTCCATCCTGCTGTTGGGGATCTGGGCCGACTGCCCAACATCCCTGGGGTATACAGGTAGGGACTGAAGCCCAATCCGACACCAGATCAAGCTGCACCAACTAGAAGTCCAAAGCGCTAGTGGCCCCTCCCTTGCCTATATAACAGCTGTCACAGCCAAGAGACAGCAGTCGGTGGAACGCCTCTCATCGAGGCGGAGGTTGCTTTTTTCTTTTTATTGTCCGTCGACGCCATGAAGATGGATGACATCGCAAGACACTTTCTGTTTTCTTTTTTAATAAAGGACTTGTCAAAAACTGTGTATTGTGGTTTTTACTTTTTGACACTTTTTTTGGTGAATGGTTAGGGGTACAATGTACCTCATACCCATTCACATAGGGGGGTGGGATCTGGGGGTCCCCTTGTTAAAGGAGGCTTCCAGATTCCGATATGCCCCCTGCCCGAAGACCCCCACAACCACCGGGCAAAGGTTGTGGGGATGAGGCCCTTGTCCCCATCAACATGGGAACAGGGTCCTTTGGGGGAGACCCCCAAAGCACCCTTCGCAGGTGGAGGGCATGTGGCCTGGTACGGTTCAGGGGGGGGGCGCTCTCTCGTCCTCTTTCCTTTCTTTCCTTTTCCTGCGGCCTTCCAGGTTGCATGCTCGGATAAGGGTCTGGTATGGATTTTGGAGGGGACCCCACGCCAATTTTTAAAAAAATGTTGGCGTGGAGTTCCCCTAAAATCTTTGCCAGACCCAAAGGGCCTGGTATGGATTTTGGGGGGGGACCACATGCAGTTTTTAAAAAAATGTTTGGTGTGGAGTTCCCCTTAAAATCTATACCAATCCCAAAGGGCCTGGTGTGGACTGAATGGGGGACCCATGCCATTTTTTTTCTTAATTCTGTCATAGAGTTCCCCTTAACAACTTAAATACACTATATTATATATTGTACACTGCACTATATTCCCTGCACTGTATTATATATACTACACTGACTGCACTATATACTCTCAAATGCAGTATATATACTTTACAGACTGCACTATATACTCTAAACTGCAGTATATATACTATATGGACTGCACTATATACTCTGCAGAAAAATTGGGCCTTTGGTCTTGGTGGTGCCAGAACACTATAACCCCTCACAGTTACTCTTGTTGGGCGCAATAACAGGCCCTCCTGTTAAATATTATCGTATATACTCGAGTATAAGTCATTCCGAGTATAAGTCGAGGCCCTAATTTACCACAAAAAAATGGGAAAAACTTATTGACCCGAGTATAAGACGAGGGTGAGAAATGCACAGCTACTGTAAGTGGAAAAGAGGGTCAACAATGCCCATTTGCAGCCTCACTGTGCACATTTGCAGCCATAGGTCCCCCGAACTTCAAACTCGGTAGTTAAGGGTTCCTAGATGCCCCCTAGCTGCAGCCAAAATTTGGGGTCTCTGAACCCAAAGGGTCCCAAAATGACATTGCTGCAGATGGACACAGTTGACCGAATTTGGGGCCCCGTATCTTGGGGCCACTTAGTGCTAACCCCAAATTTGGTGTGCAAACCCAGTGGAACTAACACCATAAAATATCCAAAGCTAGGGTTCCTAGCATCAAGTGGCCCCGAGATACAGGGCCCCAAAAATCGGTTCAGAAAATGTCAAGCACTTTTCTGTAGCAGAGAATGACATTTTCCAAACTGGCTTTGGGGCCCCTTATATCGGGGCCACTTGGTGCTAGGAACTCCAGCTTTGGATATGTTATGGTACCAGTTCCACTGGGTTTGCACACCAAATTTGGGGTTCCTAGCACCAAGTGTCCCTGAGATACGGGGCCCCAAAGTCGGTTTGGAAAATGAAATTTTTTGCTGCAGAAAAGTGCTTGACTTGAGTATAAGTGGAGGGGGCACTTTCAGCACAAAAAAATGTGCTGAAAAATTGGACTTATACTCGAGTATATACAGTATTTCACAAATTGTAATTACATGCCCCTGTTAAACAGGGGAAGAAAATCGGGCCTTGCGTAGTGGTGGTGGTGCCAGAACACTGTAACCCCTCACAGTTACTCTTGTTGGGTGAAGGAACGGGCCCCGCTATTAAATATTATTCCAAAAATTGGAATTACATGCCCCTGTCAAACAGGGGCAGCAAAATTGGGCCTTGGGTGATGGTGGTGGTGCCACAACACTGTAACCCATCACAGTTACTCTTGTTGGGCACAGGAACGGGCCCTGCTGTTAAATATTATTTCAAAAATTGTAATTACATGCCCCTGTTAAACAGGGCAGAAAAGTTGGGCCTTGGGTGGTAGGGGTGGTGCCACAATACTGTAACCCCTCACAGTTATTCTTGTTTGGCGCAGGAACGGGCCCTGCTGTTAAATATTATTTCAAAAATTGTAATTACATGCCCCTGTTAAACAGGGCAGAAAAATTGAGCCTTGGTCGGTGGTGGTGGTGGTGCCACAACAGTGTAACCCCTCACAGTTACTCTTGCTGGGTGCAGGGACGGGACCTGCTGTTAAATATTACTTCAAAAATTGTGATTATATGCCTCTGTTAAACAGGGGCAGAAAAATTGGGCCTTGGGTGGTGGTTCCACAATACTGTACCCCTCACAGTTACTCTTGTTGGGTGCAGGAACGGGCCCCGCTATTAAATATTATTTCAAAAATTGGAATTACATGCCCCTGTCAAACAGGGGCAGCAAAATTGGGCCTTGGGTGATGGTGGTGGTGCCACAACACTGTAACCCATCACAGTTACTCTTGTTGGGCACAGGAACGGGCCCTGCTGTTAAATATTATTTCAAAAATTGTAATTACATGCCCCTGTTAAACAGGGCAGAAAAGTTGGGCCTTGGGTGGTAGGGGTGGTGCCACAATACTGTAACCCCTCACAGTTATTCTTGTTTGGCGCAGGAACGGGCCCTGCTGTTAAATATTATTTCAAAAATTGTAATTACATGCCCCTGTTAAACAGGGCAGAAAAATTGAGCCTTGGTCGGTGGTGGTGGTGGTGCCACAACAGTGTAACCCCTCACAGTTACTCTTGCTGGGTGCAGGGACGGGACCTGCTGTTAAATATTACTTCAAAAATTGTGATTATATGCCTCTGTTAAACAGGGGCAGAAAAATTGGGCCTTGGGTGGTGGTTCCACAATACTGTACCCCTCACAGTTACTCTTGTTGGGTGCAGGAACGGGCCCTGCTGTTAAATGTTATTTCAAAAATTGTAATTACATGCCCCAGTCAAACAGGGGCAGAACAATTGGGCCTTGGGTGGTGGTGCCACAACACTGTAACCCCTCACAGTTACTCTTGTTTGGCACAGGAACAGGCCCTGCTGTTAAATATTATTTCAAAAATTGGAATTACATGCCTCTGTTAAACAGGGGCAGAAAAATTGTAACCCCTCACAGTTATGCCGCGTGCACAAGATCGCACATTCCGACAACAAAATCCATGGTTTTTGTCCGACGGATGTTGGCTCAAACTTGTCTTGCATACACATGGTCACACAAATCTTGTTGGAAATTCTGAACGTCAAAAACGCGGTGACGTACAACACGTACGATGGCACTAGAAAGGGGAAGTTCAATAGCCAGTGCGTCACCCTTTGGGCTCCTTCTGCTAATCTCGTGTTAGTAGAAGTTTGGTGAGAGATGATTCGCGCTTTTCAGCCTTGTGCTTTTCTGATCGTTAATGCTCTTCAGTTTGTGCTTGCGGGTTCGTATCTGGTTTTCAGTGTGTGTAGTCAGTTCACATTTGTTTTTCAGTGCGTGTTATTATAGTACGTATTTGATTTTTAGCTCGCTCTTCTCAGGCCTTTCTGTTTTTCAGTGCTTTCTGTTAGTTCGTTCTGACAAGCCGACCGTTTTGAAGCCATGAGGACCCTCACCCTGGACCAGAGGATTTTTAACTACGGGCTGGCCAGAGCCAGAAGAGTGGTGGAGAATGCTTTCGGGATAATGGCCAGCCGGTTCTGCCTATTCCTTACGGCAATCAATATGGCGGAATATAAACTTAACCATATAATCCTTGCATGCTGCATTCTCCACAACTATTTAAGGAGAAATTCAGTGAACTATGTGGCCTCAGTTGGACTTCAAGAAGAAACCCTGACGGTGCTTGAAGCTGGCCGTCCTGGCTTGTCCCCCCAAAGAGCCCGCAAAGTAAGACAGAAGTATGTTGAGTACTTTGTGGGTAGGGGGGCCATTGATATGCCAGAAAATGTTTAAGAAACATTTTAAAAATAAATATTTTAGTTAAACTGAAATAAGATTTTCTTTGATTTACTGCTTGTGTTTCTTTTAGCTGTCTCCTAGGTTATCCAATGGGCTTTTCTTTTTGGCCATTTTATTCAATAGTGCAAATGTAATTTCTTTGATACATGAGGTGACAATCTTTTCTTCAGCAAACTATTATGTTGTGGGTCTGCTACACACACACCTTGTTTTTGCTGTTAATGTATGTAATGCATTACTGATAAAAATATTCATCATTTTCAGCACCATAAATTAATTTTTGAGAGTCACAAAAATGGCCTGATTGTTGCAAATTATAAAGCACTGTGGGAGTTATTTACTAAAGGAAAATCCACTTTGCACTCCAAGTGCACTGCAAAGGTGCACTTGAAAGTGCACTGAAAGTGCAAAGTGGATTTGCCTTTAGTAAATAACCCCCATTGCCACTGTAAACACTAACTTAGTCCAAAAACTGCTATTGAGCATTGAAATAAGAAGCCACACATTGTTGAGTAGAAAACTTTTTACTCCGTGCACATTTACATGTGCGTTAGAAAAAGGTTTTTGAACAAACCAACATATTTTTTTAATAACATTTTTGATTTTGACAGTACAAATAGCCTTTTTTGTGTTAAACAGGCATGTTTAAAACCATTAAACAATACACAACTCAGGAACTTACAAAGTTCAACTTTGATAATTTGAAGGCAATATCAGACATTAGTATGTCCAAACTGTGTTCATATTGCCTTCATCAGATGGGATGATGTCACCCCTGTAAAAGCCAAATTTTGAAGAGGCACACAAATTGAGAGTCAAAATGGGGATTTCCCTCCTGATGCCATGCCTAATGTCAGCATGTGCTAGCTCCCATCATGGGGGATCAATGGACGTGTTTCGGGGGTGCAACCCCTTCCTCTCAGCTACTTGAGTTGTGAGGAAGGGGTTGCACCCACAAAACGCGTACCTTGATATCCCGTGATGGCAGATAGCACATGTTGACACACTGTGTGCATCTTCAAAATTTGGCTTTCAATATACTTAAAAAAAGATTAAAAAATTTTAAAAATAGCAACAAATGGAAGAATTTAGGTGTGTTTTAGATTCTTTTTTGTCAACATCATTGATGTCTTCCTTGATCTTCTATAAATCCCGATTGCACACCATGATCTCCCCGATGAGGACGTGTGCACTTGCACTTGTGAAATGAGTTTCTTCTTCCACAACATCCACATCATCTAAAATAAAAAAACATACCATGTATTATAAAAATGCAGGCACACATCTATTACCTGAAGCTGTGGTCTCAGACACTAACCTGCTGTGGTCACTATTTCGCCCACTTCATAAACCTCTCCGTCCTCCACATCCTCTGGTTGTGGTGTTGGTATTTCCCATTCTTTAGGAGGTGGGGGGTCTCTGGTGTCCTCTGATGTCCTGAGTCATTTCTCCCTTATGTTAATAAAAAAAAGGTATAATTAGCACACAGATATTTGAGGGCAGAAATAAGAATCTGAAACATTGCTTCCAAGTATCGTACAATTGTCTTTTTGGGTAGAGTTCTAAGCTGAAGACATTTCTTCCCTTTCTAAAGCTGGAATACTTACCTTTTTTGTACAATTTTCACACATGGAGACATGCCTAGTATCCACTGAAGCACCTGTGTGGGACACCCTAAAAAGTTTGTTCTGGTCTCCCACACTAGTGGTCCTGCGTCCAAATGTGTAAACAGCTTCTGAGTGTCCTCTCCTTACACTGAATCAAGTTTACATTTTCATTCTAATTAAAACCCATCTAGACAACAATGCACTAAACTTCTTTGAATACAAATAGGCCTGAACAAGTGTAGTTAACCTGTATCTGCCAAAAACATCGTACTAGTGGAAGAACGAACGATGTTTACTATGAACGATTACTGTGCCCACGAACCTGAAAGTTGCCATTTTAAACTGTACAACAGTAAAGAAAAACACATGGAGCATCATGAACGTAATAATAATAATAAAAACACAGGACAAATACTAACTTTTTAGAAGCAGTTTCCTGATCTTTCTGTACTGATCCTTCTCCCCCAATTTCAGGTCTGACCATTGTTTTCTCAGTTGATCCTTGGATCGCCGTACCCCAAAATTCTTCTGCAGACTTTTCACAACTTTAGCCATGATCTTGGCCTTTCTTACATTTGGGTTTGGGTAAGGTCCATGCTTCCCATCATAGTCGGCCCTCTTCAAGATGTCCACCATCTCCACCATCTCGACAAAGGACATATTTGACCTTAAATCTCCTCTGGGATTGGGACGTTTGTGGCTCTGGGCTTTTGTCGTTGCTGCTCTCTTCTGCATGCACTTGCTCTTTCTCTGCCATGTGCTCTCCCACCGAAAGAGGAGGGGCGTGGAATAGACTAGAAAGAACGTCAGGGGCAGGGAATAGACTAGAAAGAACGTTAGGGGCAGGTGGAGTTTCACACATGCGCAGTGTATAAAAAGTGTAACACGCGTGCGTCGTACATTTCTGTGAGAGGAGGAAGGAGTATCGGAAGCGCCGATCATTAGAACGAAGGTACAATTTTAACTTGGTGCATCAGTAGCCTATACTGCTTATAGATTGAGGCCTATATTGGGACAAGATTAGGAGAGTTTAGCCTGACATTAGGGTTTGGCTTGTGTTGTGTCTTGCAGAGAAAATTGATCTATTCAATGATGAAGACTTTATCCCCATATTCATTGATATGTACAGGGAGCTGCCCTGTTTGTGGCAGGTAAACCACCCCTTTTATAACAATAAAACAAAGAGGCAGGCAGCGTTGGATCAATTTCTGGAATTTGTGAAGCCGGTGATCCCCACGGCATACATCCCCTATTTGAAGGCCCTAATTGGTGGCATGAGGAGCACTTATAATAGGGAGCGCAAGAAGGTCCAGGATTCCCAGAGACCAGGAGCTGCAGCAGATGACATTTATGTACCCAGGCTGTGGTACTATGACAGACTGCTTTTTCTGGCAGGCCAGACTGAACCCAGGCCAGCACTCTACAGTCTTCCTTTAAGGCTTCCTTCCACCTCAGCTGAGGCTTCCGATGTCCAACCTGGGCCTTTCAGCCAGGAAGAAGTGGAGGAGCCCAGCTTGAGCCAGGTATAGCATTGTTCAACATATTTCTAGTCAAATAATTAATGATGTTAACTAGATGTTATTATTGATCAGTAGTTTCTGATTTTACAAAGTGTTTTACATATCAATAGACAGTAATGTTTAAATATAAATAGGTGGTGCTGCGCTAATCCTAAGTGTATATGCTACAAACCCTGAGGTATATAGATGAGTAAAATCAATTCGCCAAAAATACATCTAATAACACTATAATACATCCAATAATGATGGTAAATGGCAATGGCCCAAATAAGATTTAAAAAAATATTATCATAAATGTGGAATGTGTATATACCACTATAAAATAAACATATCACCGTAACACTTTGGCTCACTGACAATAATAAATTCAATAATGATGATAAGTGGCAATGGCCCAAATAAAATTAAAATTATGTATCATAAATGTGAAATGTGTACGTACAACTATAAGATAAGCATATCACCATAACACTGTAGCTCACTGACAGTAAGTGAAATAAAAAATAAAAACTTCTTCATAAGGTGCAGATCAAAGTAAAAACATGTGATTAACAATGTGTGCAGACACAGCTCATAAAGTGACAATGTGCAATATTGTATCCGAATGGGTACACCATAGATCCCAAACAAATAAAACAACATGCATCACATAGGTGACACTATGCAAAGAAATATGATCAGACAAAATAATAAAAATGATAAAAATAATCTAGAATCACATACAAAAGTGCTCAAAAAAAGTCCTTCTATTAATTCAAAAAACGTGACAGCAACGTCCTAGCATGCGATCGTTGCGATAAGGTGCTCAAGGTGGATCAACACAAGTGCATCTTCGTGTATACACACACAGGTGGGTAATGGCCCCTTACCTTGAGGTAATAGGGCAACAGCATATGCCAAATAAGCCTTTACTGGTGTCCACTAGGGGCTTCAACGCATCCCTCATGGTCCTAAATCCGGAGTATGACTCCCTCAGAAGTAGGGCAGGGGAGTATATAGATGACAAAGCACAAAAAATCCCAATAGTGTAATACCGTTTTTGATGTAAAAATAGCTTTTTATTAAAGATAATAGAGTACTCACAAAAAAACGAATGAACAGCGTTTAAAATCCAACGAGCGGCAAGCTCGTGAGCCTCTAGCAGTAGTACAGCCTGTCCCGTCCCTCCCTAGACAGTAGTGGCCACAAATGATTGGGACAAGAATGAAAAATGCTGGGGTCAGAATGATAGTCTTTTCTATTTATTAACCTTCAATTTGCAACAGTCATGAGCTGAAAATTGTGTGTGATTGATGAACCAAAAACTAAAACTATTTCCCTTTTTCATACACAGGAAAGTCTCAGCCAGGAGGAGGCTGTGGAAAGTGGCAGCCAGGAGGTGGCAGGGGTAAGTGGCAGCCAGGAGGTGGCTGGGCCCAGTAGCCTGTCCGAATTCCAGGTCCCTACCCTCCGCCTTCCAAAAAAAAGTCCCAGGAAGAGGAGGCAGCACTTGGCCTATTTCAGAAGGCTACTGTGGCTCTCAGAACTCCCTCCAATAATCAAGACGACTATGCCTTAATGGCAGCCTGCAAAATGCAGGAAATGGAGGAGGGCCAACGCCTCTTATGTGAGCAATTTATGTTACAAGCCCTAAATAAGGGGGTGAGGGGCAAACTCACAAGCCAAAGCCAGGTTTGCGAGTTCAAACATGATTCTCCTCCTCCTCCTCCATCTCCTGCCACAATTACCACACCAGAGCCACAGCCTGGAAGCAAGCATGGAAGGAAGCGTGGAAGGAAGACAAGAAAGTGATGGCCTAGGTTCAGTCTGGTCTGGCAAAAGACGCAGGCTGTTTTAAGATCACAGCCTAGGGACAGATGTGTCATCTGCTGCTGTTCCTGATCTCTTGTAGTCCTGGACCGGATTGATGATAAGGACTCCTCAGGCCACCAATTTTGACTGTAAAATAATTGATGTCTGCTCTAGGGTACAAAGGCTTCGCAAATTTCACCAGTTTCTCCAGCGTTGCCTTCCTCTTTATTTTGTTATGACCCATAATAAATGCCTATTTATTTTTCAGAAATACTTGCCTATGTGTTTTACTTCAAAAAGGACAGTTTGTTTGTAAGTAGGTAGGTACATTTCAAAAATACAATGTCAAATTAACAAGGGACACCAACACCAACCACCTTGAGGTTAAAAAATACAAGATAATGATGGTGTTGTGGTAACTTGACACAAAACGAATGAAAAAATTATGGAGATCACTAAAAAAATAAAATAAAATAGGAGATCTGGATAAAAAAAACACTATAAACAAAAATTCTAAACATTATTATGGAGATCTGAGGAAAAAAAAAATTATTAATGAGATCACGAGAAATAATAAAGAGATCAGGTTGTCAGAACTCTGTGTGAATATCAGCAGCAAAACAACTTCATTATTCTAACATTATAAAGAAGAAGAGAATGCACTGCATTAAAAGATTTTAAAATTTGCAGCGTGACGAATGTGCTATTTCCATTACAAACGCTAGTTTTACCAGAACGATCGCTTCCGTCTCGTACTTGATTCAGAGCATGCGTGGAACTTTGTGCGTCGGAATTGTGTACACACAATTGGAATTTACGAGGACGGATTTTGTTGTTGGAAAATTTGAGATCCAGATCTCAAATTTTGTTTGTCAGAAATTCCGACAGAAAATGTCCGATGGAGCCTACACATGATCGGAATTTCCGACAAAAAGTTGCCATCGAACATTTCCCGTCGGAAAATCCGACCATGTGTATGTGGTATTACTCTTGTTGGGTGCAGGAATGGGCCCTGCTGTTAAATATTATTTCAAAAATTGTAATTACATGCCCCAGTCAAACAGGGGCAGAAATATTGGGCCTTGGGTAGTGGTGGTGCCATAACACTGTAATCCCTCACAGTTACTCTTGTTAGGTGCAGGAACAGGCCCTGCTGTTAAATATTATTTCAAAAATTGTAATTACCTGTCCCTGTTAAATAGGGGCAGAAAAATTGGGCCTTGGGTGTTGGTGGTGCCCTAAACCAAAAATATCGTTGGAACCTAGCATCATCAAGATTCAGGAGGAATAGGATAGGTAGCATAGGCAGGCTTCAAGGGATCCCAGATCCATAGCAAATTCAGTCCATTACATCAGCATCAGGTGCTTGATAGCTGCTGATCCAGGACTGATTCATTTTTATAAATGTGAGCCTATCAATGGAGTCTGTGGACAGGCGCACTCTTTGATCCGTTACAAACCCTCCAGCAGCACTAAATGTGCGTTCGTTCAGAAAGCACGCTGGATGCAGGACAGGCCAGTAGCTTGATTGCATATTGAGCAAGTTCTGGCCAGTGGTCCATCCTCAATACCCAGTAATCCAGTGGATGCGCTGCTGGAAAGGTCTCCAAGTCTGCTCTTGCCCCTGGATATTCCTGCACCATATAATGCAGATGCTGGAGATGGTTGCTTGAACCTATCAGACCTTGGCACTGAGGGCTGAAAAATTGTTTATAGGCATCGGTCAGCAGGTCACCTTCTCCACCGCTCTTCCTCTGACCGAACAAAGCCTCAGAAACACGTTGTCCAGCACCAGGAAATTGTAACCTCTCAGGGTCTGGAAAGGTGTTACACAAACTTTTCTTCAAAGCCTCCTGAAGATGTTTCATCCTCTGCTCCCTCTGCAAAGGCAGAATGAGTTCTGCAACTTTACCCTAATGTGGATCAAGAAGGGTTGCCAGCCAGTATTGATCGCTCTCCTTGATACAACAAATTCTAGGGTTCTTTCACAAGCTTTAGAGAATCAGGGAGGCCATGCAGCGTAAGTGAGCGGTAATGATGCGCAGTAACCTCTAGCAACTACTGGGTGAGCAGTAATGATGTGCAGTAACCTCTAGTAACCAATCATTGAGGGGTAATATTGTGCAGTAACCTCTAGCAACCAATCATTGAGTGGTAATATTGTGCAGTAACCTCCAGCAACCAATCATTGAGTGGTACTATTGTGCAGTAACCTCTAGCAACCAATCAATGAGCGGTTTTGATGTGCAGTAACCTAGTAAGCAATCAGTGAGTGTGAACCAGATGTTTATGTTTATATTATTAAAGTTTTTTTTTTTCAGATAAGTCTATGTGTGTGTTTGTTTTTTGGGATGTTGGGGTGGAGAGTGAAATTGCTACGGGTGGTGGGGCCCAGGAAAATGTTGCCCAGGGTCCAATCAATATAAAAGATGGCCCTGGGTGTCTAACACTGTCCTAGCCTTCTTCCAAAGCCGGCATCACATTGCATGGCAGGAGTCACAGACTACACCTCCCAGAATGCACTGTTTGGCACTCAAAGCGAATGTGTGGGCTTCTGCTGCTTGTAAGAGGGGACAGAGGAGTGTATAGAGGGATCTGTCTGTGGCGGGATCGTCTGTGGCTGTGGTTGCGGCTCTAGTGTTTGGTGGCTGCTGAAACAATGTGGTGTTACTGTGTTAGCTGGGTGAGAGTTTGCTTGTCATTACCATAATAGGACCGTCTCTTGTATCATGCACAGTTCGCACAGTCTCTGACCATCTCTTGTATTATGGCCGCAGTCTCTGACCATCTCTTGTATCATGTTCACACAGTCTCTGACCATCTCTTGTATTGTAACCACACAGTATCTGACCATCTCTTGTATTGCAGCCACACAGTATCTGACCATCTCTTGTATTATAGCTGCACAGTCTCTGACTATCTCCTGTATCATGTCTGCACAGTCTCTGACCATCTCTTGTATTATGGCTGCACAGTCTCTGACCATGCCTTGTATTAGGGCCGCACACTTTCTGACTATCTCTTGTATCATGTCTGCACAGTTTCTGACCATCTCCAGTATCATGTCTGCATAGTCGAGACAGAGAGATCGGGAGCAGGGACCCCAAATCCGAGCTCTCCTGAGAGAAAAAAAATGTGCAAGCGGACTATTTTGGTACTGGTAACAGGTGGTAAGCAACAAAAATAATGAGCAAGTATATAAAACACTATTTTATTTATACAAAAGGTCAAAAGGGAAATATAATACAAACTGTATATAAAACTATGCACAGTTGACATGGAATTTCAGTTTCGACTAGTTTCGCGGGGGACCCGCTTCATCAGGAAATGTATCTGTGAGAAATACAATACAATGGGATATAAATATATTTTTTCATAATAAAGGGGGATACAAGGGATAGTACTAAGACATGAAAAAAAGGGGATTAAATTTAAAAAGGGGGGTAACAATGATTAATGAACAGGTGGGGAGGGCTGCTTATCCATGTTGAGGTGCAAATAGAACTCAGGCCAGACCCGGTGGGGTCTCCCGCGGCGACTGGGGAAGACACAATGAGGCCGCAAAAAGATAAACCTCTGCATGAATAAAGAATGGAGGAATGTGCATGTGAGTATGAATAAATATGTATATGACTATGGTCCAAACAGTAGAAGTGAATAAACGAAGTACCTAGAGGCACTAATAAAAAAGCCACAGAAAAGATGCAAAGGGGAACCAATACCAAAGAACCAGGTTAAGGGAGTGAGAAAGGGAGTGTGATGTGACAAAAAGGAAGGTAATGATACACATCAGGGAAGAACATTCAGGGAAACTGAGGTGTGATAGAGTGATTACTGATGTCGGGTAACAAATTGCATAGAAATTGCAAAAATGCAAGGAGGATGTGGCTGGATAAATGTGAGAGAGACAACTGAGGAGGAGAACAGAGAAAAATAGAACCATAGAAAGGCACAAGGATCAAGATTCATGCAGATGGTAAGAATAGATAATAAAAGTTAGGACAAAATATCTACCTGTGCCAGGTAACGTAAATATGAATAAAAGGGTATGGATGTAGAGCTATATAGATTGACCAGCAATTGGATAGTAATCCAAAGGAGTTGGTAGATGCACACTGGGGTACAGGCGATATGCCTGTTAGATACCCAGTATTTGGTAAACGAGGTCAGGATCTAGAAAGTAAAATATATAAAACAAATATAATGTCCAGACTAATACCCACCGCATCTCAGTTCAAGTGAGTGCAGTGGGCAAATTACTTATGGGTAGAGTGAAAAACGTAGGGTGGGCACTGGTAGCGTGGAACAAAGTGTTGCCCGCTGTAGGTTTACGATATAGGTTGGACCCCAAAGTTCCATCAGGGTTTTTAATAATGACTAAATCTTGAAAAGGGATCTGTAAGTTATCTAAGCTGACCGTAAACCGTAGGTTCATGGTGTTAATATTGATGGCCTCGATAAATTGATTCAATAAAGATTGTGGGCCTGTCCAGACTACAAACAAGTCATCAGTAAATCTAAACCAACAAAGTATCGATCCTAAAAAAATTGAAAATCGGTCGTCCGAAAAAACGTATCGCTCCCAAGCTCCGAGAAACAAGTTTGCGTATGATGGGGCACATGACGTGCCCATTGCCACGCCTTGTGTTTGTAGGTAATGTTGATCTTCAAAAATGAAAAAATTTCGTGTGAGAATAAATGTTAGCACTTGTAAGATGAATTCATTAAGAGGCCAGGATGTGTCCTCTTGTTCCATGAGAAAAGATCTGGCTGTCGCGACACCCCTCTTGTGGGGGATGCTAGAGTATAAAAACTCAACATCAATCTCCACGAGAAGGGCGTCGCAAGGGACCTGGATCCCCTCGATGTGTCTAAGCAGGTCAGAGGTATCTCGAATATATGATGGTAGGCCTGAGAGGTGGGGGAGCAGAAAACTGTCACGGAACGTCCCACACTCCGCTTGAGTGCTTCCGTCAGTATACCGCTTCCTAAGTTCTGGAACACGAGTCCAATGGATCTGGCTATAGGAACCCCCAAGAACTAGACAACACCAGTCTTGGAGTACATCAGGACTAATTCTTTATTTGAGATCTCACACACATTTATACAGCAGGCTGACTCAAAGCTAACCTAATTAACATGAGCTAATTTACTAAAAAAATTTACCCAGACCAGATGACAGACTTGTGGGCACCGAGCTTCACACAGTAGTATAAACACAATAGCTGGAGCTAATTACAATTAGGGATGAGCTTCGTGTTCGAGTCGAACCCACGTTCGACTCGAACATCGGCTGTTCGATCGTTCGCCGAATTGCGAACGTTATGGGCCGTTCGCGCTAAATTCGTGTGGCGCGTCACGGCCCATAATTCACTGCGGCATCGCAGTGCATTGCTGGCTGATGATTGGCCAAGCATGCACTATGACCCGCATGCTTGGCCAATCACAGCGCCGTCAGTAGAGAGAGCTGTAATTGGCCAAAGCCAGGGTGGCTTTGGCCAATTATGGCTCAGGGGATTTAGTACACACCCCACACTATATAAGGCCGCCTGCACGGCGGCCCTGTGTAGTGTGTGTTCCGGTGTGCTGAGAGATAGAGAGAGAGAGAGACAGTGTCATTTGATTTGAGTTAGATAGATTAGGCAGAACAGTCAGTCAGTTAGCTGCACTTACAGTGTATTGTGTATATATATGCATCCCAGGTGTTGCATATATATATATACACTGTATTCAGTTTAGCTAGATCCGTTCCTGTTATCTTCTATCTAGACTATTTACATTTAATGCAGTGCGTCCTGCTCACAGTGTTCAGCTAGATCCGTTCCTGCTATTTACATTTAGTGCAGTGCGTCCTGCTCACAGTGTTCAGCTAGATCCGTTCCTGCTATTTACATTTAGTGCAGTGCGTCCTGCTCACAGTGTTCAGCTAGATCCGTTCCTGCTATTTACATTTAGTGCAGTGCGTCCTGCTCACAGTGTTCAGCTAGATCCGTTCCTGCTATTTACATTTAGTGCAGTGCGTCCTGCTCACAGTGTTCAGCTAGATCCGTTCCTGCTATTTACATTTAGTGCAGTGCGTCCTGCTCACAGTGTTCAGCTAGATCCGTTCCTGCTATTTACATTTAGTGCAGTGCGTCCTGCTCACAGTGTTCAGCTAGAGCCGTTCCTGCTATTTACATTTAGTGCAGTGCGTCCTGCTCACAGTGTTCAGCTAGATCCGTTCCTGTTATCTTCTAGACTATTTACATTTAGTGCAGTGCGTCCTGCTCACAGTGTTCAGCTAGATCCGTTCCTGCTATTTACATTTAGTGCAGTGCGTCCTGCTCACAGTGTTCAGCTAGATCCGAAATCTTCTGAAGAGGAGGAAAGACAGCAAAACAAATGTCACAGGGGTGATAACCCTTCCCTATGTTTTCCAAAAAGCTTAGAAAAGATTTTTTGGCTGGAGCTAAACACGTTAAAAATGTTCAAAATTACAAACAGATTCTACTTAACAACAAACCTACAGTCCCTGTCTTGTTTGCACCGCCTGTATACTGCTGTTCAGAGTATATAGGGCCTGGTGGCCCCACACCTTTCCTTATTTTAATTTGGGTGCGGGGTTCCCCTTAATATCCATACAAGACCCAAAGGGCCTGGTAATGGACTGGGGGGTACCCATGCCGTTTGTCTCACTGATTTTCATCCATATTGCCATGACCCGACATGACATTAAACCCGCAAGCAGTTTTAAATGAGATTTTTTCCTTTAAAAATGACATTTGGTGCAGGGACTGTTCTAAACATGGGAAACACGCGTCACTTTACAGGCATACTATAGACACCCCCCAGGTACGATATTTAAAGGAATATTTCACTTTTTTTTTTTTTACTTTAAGCATCATTAAAATCACTGCTCCCGAAAAAACGGCCGTTTTTAAAAGTTTTTTTTGCATTGATACATGTCCCCTGGGGTAGGACCCGGGTCCCCAAACCCTTTTTAGGACAATACCATGCAAATTAGCCTTTAAAATGAGCACTTTTGATTTCGAACGTTCGAGTCCCATAGACGTCAATGGGGTTCTAACGTTCGTGCGAACTTTCGGTCCGTTCGCGGGTTCTGGTGCGAACCGAACCGGGGGGTGTTCGGCTCATCCCTAATTACAATTAACAATACAAACAACAATCTCCCCCTTCCTCAGCCTAGACTGTTCGTCTCCTAGCCACTGCTGGTGGCTAATGTGATCAGCTCATTCAATTAACACACATTACCATAAACATCAACACAGGGTTAATTAGAACAAACAACAATGAGTTGAATACCCTTAGAACCTAGACTAAATTACTTATTTACATTAAACACATTATAGCTGACATCAGACAGGTGAGTGGAGTTGATGACATTAGCATCTTCTCACAGTATAAGCCCCAACAGTATGGCTCAGTCACTATGGCTACTATGGCAAATACAGGGTCCCCAGAGTCTGTGTGTTTTGGGAGGACATGGAGCTGAATCCAAAGAAACACCAACCCCAGGGTCCCCAGGCATACAGCTCACAGAGAGCACCATTTCCCCAAATGCCAGAGCCCATAATCTGTTGGCAAGAGGCTAGCGTTCAGTCCCCTCCAATAGCCTCTGTCTCGGGTGAGTCTGTCACATTTCTCCCCATCAAAGGTTGACTAACAAGGTCCCAGACCTCCACCTGGTCTGGACATGCGTTAGTCAGGCATAGTGAACTCACATAGTCTTCCCGCATGATCTCCATTCTTGGCTGCAAGGAATAGTTGACCTCAGTAGGTGTGGGGCAGAGGTCATTTACTCTCTGTCTGGCTGCCAGGGCTTCAGCTGGATTGTTTTTAACATTCCTGGGCTCGGTCTGCTGCTGGGCAGAGGGGCCAATCACCCCTGCTTCTTGAAGCTGTAGAGAGACACTAGGTGCTAGGCAGAGGCCAGTGGTGCTCTGCCCTGTTGCCAGCGATTCAGCTGGGAATAGCAGCTCCACTACATCAGCTTGTCGTCGGAGAGAGGGGCCAACTGCCCTGGCTCCCTGGATCTCCACAGTTGTTGCTGGTGCTGGGCAGAGGTTGGTAACACTCTGCCCTGTTGCCAGCACTTCTGCTGGGGACTCCGCATCCTCCGCTCCGGCTAACCGTTGGGGCAGGAGGCTGGCTTCCTCCACTCCCAAACTGTGTAGCTGCCATTGGGGAGGTGAGCTGGCTGCTTCCTTTTCCATTCCCTCATCTGGTTGCTTGGACAACATGTCTATGGTACTGTCTCCCAGGTGCACTGAACTTTGCTGGGGAGGGAAGGCCGCTTCCTCCACCCTGGCCAACTGTTGGGGAGGGACAACACACACCTCCTCTCCCTTCTCCCCCTGTATCTGCTGCTGGGAAGTGATTGCCACCTTCTCACCCTGGGCCTCCGAAACTGCCACAGGTGTAGGGCAGAGGTCTTGGACCCTCTGTCCGGTTGCCAGAACTTCTGCTGGAGAAGTTTGTTGTAACTCCACAGATACTGCTGTTGGTGCTGGGCAGAGCATAGTGAAGTTTGGCCCTAATACCAGCTCTTCTGCTGGAGACTCATCAGGTTGTTCTTCCTCAGCAGAAAAGTCTATTAAATCCCCTATCTCTATAACTGGTGTCTGGGGATAGAGGTTCACCATCTCCTGTTTGTGGAACCCAGAAGATGTTATCAGTGCTGGACAGAGGTTAGCAGAACTCTGCCCTGTGGTCAGCACTTCAGGTTTGGGGACGGCAATCTTCAGATTTTCCACTGCCGATTCTCTGGCATGCTGCTGAACATGTTCTAGCAGTTTCCTGTATGCCCTTTCCAGATGCTGTTCCTTCCTTAGCAAATGGTCCAGATCAGGTTTGAGCTCTGAGACCCCTGCAAGACCGAGCATAGCCTCTCTATATTCTCGCAGGTCCTCAAGGTCAGGTTCCCCTTCATCAGCAAACATAAAATGATCTGTAAGGCTCTCCCACAGCAATCCAGGGTCTCCAAAGTCATATCCCTCCGGAGAGCATTCTGTTGTCTCCCCTAAATATCCCTCCTCTGCGTGCCATTGCAGAGCCCGATAACGATTGTCCAGCTCTATCTCCTGCTGGACCAGCCTGTCCAACTCAGTCACCCATTGCTCCTGGGGCCGCTCTCCCAGGAATGCCATCCGCAATGCCCGTTGGTCACTGGCCCGTTGCTCTTGGGTTGGAAAGCACTTGCCCTGTTTTATACCAGCGAGCTGAAGGGCTCCAATCCAGAGCTTCACCCGAATCAGCTGCCTGAGCTCCAGGTATTCATCCTCAGACACCGTTCTGGTGTATGTTGAAAGGATGATCCGCAGCAGCCCCGGGAACTCTGATGCCAGGTTCATATCTCAGCTGGGGTGACTGGAGTCTGCTATGCTGATCTTGGATCCAATTGGAGGTTTGGATGTCCCAGACTGCAGGAAGCTTTCCCGCTGCTTACCACCAATGTCACGGAATGTCCCACACCGCGCTTGAGTGCTTCCGTCAGTATACCGCTTCCTAAGCTCTGGAACACGAGTCCAATGGATCTGGCTATAGGAACCCCCAAGAACTAGACAACACCAGTCTTGGAGTACATCAGGACTAACTCTTTATTTGAGATCTCACACACATTTATACAGCAGGCTGACTCAAAGCTAACCTAATTAACATGAGCTAATTTACTAAAAAAATTTACCCAGACCAGATGACAGACTTGTGGGCACCGAGCTTCACACAGTAGTATAAACACAATAGCTGGAGCTAATTACAATTAACAATACAAACAACAATCTCCCCCTTCCTCAGCCTAGACTGTTCGTCTCCTAGCCACTGCTGGTGGCTAATGTGATCAGCTCATTCAATTAACACACATTACCATAAACATCAACACAGGGTTAATTAGAACAAACAACAATGAGTTGAATACCCTTAGAACCTAGACTAAACTTATTTACATTAAACACATTATAGCTGACATCAGACAGGTGAGTGGAGTTGATGACATTAGCATCTTCTCACAGCATGAGCCCCAACAGTATGGCTCAGTCACTATGGCTACTATGGCAAATACAGGGTCCCCAGAGTCTGTGTGTTTTGGGGGGACATGGAGCTGAATCCAAAGTAACACCAACCCCAGGGTCCCCAGGCATACAGTTCACAGAGAGCACCATTTCCCCAAATGCCAGGGCCCATAATCTGTTGGCAAGAGGCTAGCGTTCAGTCCCCTCCAATAGCCTCTGTCTCGGGTGAGTCTGTCACAAAAACTATCCACAAACTTGCTAGCGTTGTCTGTTAAAGACCCAATACCAGACACAATGAGTCTACCCGGGGGCCGGGAGAGGTTTTTGTGTGTTTTGGGTAGTGTGTAAAAAGAGGGGGTACGTGGATGTTTGGGGACTAAGTAATTCAAAGTATCTTTATCAATTAAACCCTGCCAGAAAGCCCCTGTGCAAAGTTCTCTAAATTCATTAATAAAGCCCGTTATGCTTCTGGGTGAGATAGGTTTGTACCAAGTTGAATTATCCAGTACCTCGTGGCACATAGTCTGGTATTGTGCATGTGACATAATCACTATGTTGCCACCTTTGTCCGATGGCTTAATGATGATGTCACGGCGTGTCTGCAAGCATCGTAGGGCTTGCTGTTGGTTAAAGGTTAAATTGGATGAAAATTCCTGCCACTTGTTGTTCAGGAGATCTCTAATAGATTGGTGTAGGAAGGCCCAAATAGCTGGGCAAGTCATCAGGTCAGGAAACTTACATGACTTGGGTTTGAATTTTGTGGGGAGCTTGGAGGATATATGGGATGGAGAGGTACATGTAGCAGTGGTATCAAGAGTGGCAGTGGCTATCTCTGGTTGTAAATTAGGTGTGTCTCCAGTATTGCTCTTGTCATAGAGGAGCATTAAGCCGCGTAATGCGCGAAATTCCTCCATCGAAAAGTGTCTAGTGCGTTCAGTAAGTTCACGTTATAAATTAGTGTTTTGACGATTAGAGTCAAACATAAATTTGTAGGTGAGATTCCGTGCAAAAAGGTACAGGTCTTTGATTGTTTCAGTGATGCGTATAGGGTGAAGGGGACAAAACCCCAAACCTAATTGTAAAACAGAGATTTCATTTGCAGAGAGGGAACATGAAGCTAAATTGATCACGTTTAGTTGTGATGAGTAGGAGTGTTGGGAAGGGGTGTGGGGGGGGGGGGGGTTCGAACAAACGTGTCTATTTTGGTTTGTTGTTTTCTTGCAACTAGTAAAGTTGGATCTAAAAAATCACTATCAATAGGTAACTTACGAGGATTGCCAGAAATGGTCTCAAGGACCTTAGGAATGACACTATGTAGTGTAGAGGGGCCAGGGCCACCACCTGATTGCGACGGTGGTGGAGATGGACCCCCTGGTAAATGCACTGATCTGTGTGTGGAAGAAGTTTTTTTACCTTTGTTAGGTGCTGCGGGGGAAGTGCCACCATTGTGACGAGAGCGTTTGCGTATAGAAGTAGAAGTAGAAGAACCTCTAGAACGAGAGCCTGTAGGATGGGAGATAGATGATGAAAGAGAGGAATCAGATTCAGATTGTTCAACAGTTACATTGGCCAGAGATAGGTCACGCTGGACCATTTTTCTGCCTTTCATTCTGCCCGACCATTTAGTTAGCTCTTCTAAACGATCCCTAACCTCCTTCCAACGATTAGGGATCAGTTGTCTCTCTCACATTTATCCAGCCACATCCTCCTTGCATTTTTGCAATTTCTATGCAATTTGTCACCCGGCATCAGTCATCACTCTATCACACCTTTCCCTGAATGTTCTTCCCTGATGTGTATCATTACCTTCCTTTTTGTCACATCACACTCCCTTTCTCACTCCCTTAACCTGGTTCTTTGGTATTGGTTCCCCTTTGCATCTTTTCTGTGGCTTTTTTATTAGTGCCTCTAGGTGCTTCGTTTGTTCACTTCTACTGTTTGGACCACAGTCATATACATATTTATTCATACTCACATGCACATTCCTCCATTCTTTATTCATGCAGAGGTTTATCTTTTTGCGGCCTCATTGTGTCTTCCCCAGTCGCCGCGGGAGACCCCGCCGGGTCTGGCCTGAGTTCTATTTGCACCTCAACATGGGTAAGCAGCCCCCCCACCTGTTCATTAACCATTGTTACCCCCCTTTTTAAATTTAATCCCCTTTTTTTAATGTCTTAGTATTATCCCTTGTAACCCCCTTTATTATGAAAAAATATATTTATATCCCATTGTATTGTTTTTCTTACAGATACATTTCCTGATGAAGCGGGTCCCCCGTGAAACTAATCGAAACTGAAATTCCATGTCATCTGTGCATTGTTTTATATACAGTTTGTACTATATTTCCCTTTTGACCTTTTGTATAACTAAAATAGTGTTTTATATACTTGCTCATTATTTTTGTTGCTTACCACCTGTTACCAGTACCGAAATAGTCCGCTTGCACATTTTTTTCTCTTGGGAGAGCTCAGATTTGGGGTCCCTGCTCCCGATCTTTCTGTCTCAATTAAATTCGGATGATGGTACTTTTGTATATTATATTTCTTCTATCATGTGAGGACAGTTAATATCATGTCTGCATAGTACCTGACTATCTCTTGTATCATGTCTGCACAGTCTCTGACCATCTCCTGTATCATGTCTGCAAAGTCTCTAACCCCCTCTAGTATTATGGCCACACAATTTCTGACTATCTCTTGTATCATGTCCGTACAGTCTCTAACTGTCTCCTGTATCATATCTGCACAGTCTCTGACCATCTCTTGTATTATGGCCGCACAGTCTCTGGCTAGCTCTTGTTTCATGTCTGCACATTCTCTGACCATCTCTTGTATTACGGCTGCACAGTCTCTGACTATCTCTTGTATCATGTCTGCACAGTCTCTGACCATCTCTTATATTGTAGCCGCACAGTATCTGACCATCTCCTGTATTCTAGCTGCACAGTCTCTATCTCCTGTATCATGTCTGCACAGTCCCTGACCATCTTTTGTATCATGTCTGCACAGTCTCTGACTATCTCTTGTATCATGTCCACGCAGTCTCTAACCATCTACTGTATCATGTCTGTACAGTCTCTGACCATCTCTTGTATTATGGCCACACAATCTCTGACTATCTCTTGTATCATGTCCGCACAGTCTCTGACCGTCTCCTGTATCATGTCTGCACAGTCTCTGACCATCTCATGTATCATGTCTGCACAGTCTCTGACCATCTCTTGTATTATGGCCGCACAGTCTCTAACTATCTCTTGTATCATGTCTGCACAGTCTCTGACCATCTCTTGTATTACGGCAGCACAGTCTCTGACTATCTCTTGTATCATGTCCGCACAGTCTCTGACCATCTCCTGCATCATGTCTGCACACTCTCTGACTGTCTCCTGTATCATGTCTGCACAGTCTCTGACCATCTCTTGTATTATAGCCGCACAGTCTCTGACCATCTCCTGTATTATGTCTGCACTGTCTCAGACCAGCTCCTGTATCATGTCTGCACAGTCTCTGAACATCTCTTGTATTATGGCCGCACAGTCTCTGGCTATCTCTTGTATCATGTCTGCACAGTCACTGACCATCTCTTGTATTATGTCTGTACTGTCTCAGACATCTCCTGTATCATGTCTGCACAGTCTCTGATCATCTCTTGTATTATGGCCGCACAGTCTCTGACTATCTCTTGTATCATGTCCGCACAGTCTGTGACCATCTCCTGTATCATGTTTGCACACTCTCTGACCGTCTCCTGTATCATGTCTGCACAGTCTCTGACCATTTCTTGTATTATAGCCGCACAGTCTCTGACCATCTCCTGTATCATGTCTGCACAGTCTCTGACTATCTCTTGTATCATGTCTGCACAGTCTCTGACCATCCCTTGTATTGGGGCCGTACAATCTCTGACTATCTCTTGTATCATGTCAGCACAGTCTCTGACCATCTCCAGTATCATGTCTGCACAGTCTCTGACTATCGCTTGTATCATGTTCGCACAGTCTCTGACCATCTCCTGTATCTTGTCTGCACAGTCTCTGACTATCTCTTGTATCATGTCTGAGACAGTCTCTGACTGTCTCCTGTACCATATCTGCACAGTCTTTGACCATCTCTTGTATCATGTCTGCACATTCTCTGGCTATCTCTTGTATTATAGCCGCACAGTCGCTGACCATCTCCTGTATCGTGTCTGCACAGTCTCTGACCATCTCCCGTATCATGTCTGCACAGTCTCTTACCATCTCTTGTATTATGGCTGCACAGTCTCTGACTATCTCTTGTATCATGTCTGCACAGTCTCTGACCATCTCTTGTATTAGGGCTGCACAGTCTCTGACTATCTCTTGTAGCATGTCCGCACAGTCTGTGACCATCTCCTGTATCATGTTTGCACACTCTCTGACTGTCTCCTGTATCATGTCCGCACAGTCTCTGACCATCTCTTGTATTATAGCCGCACAGTCTCTGACCATCTCTTGTATTATAGCCGCACAGTCTCTGACCATCTCCTGTATTATGTCTACACAGCCTCTGACCATCTCCTGTATCATGTCTGCACAGTCTTTGATCATCTCTTGTATTATGGCCGCACAGTCTCTGGCTATCTCTTGTATCATGTCTGCACAGTCTCTGACCATCTCTTGTATTATGGCTGCACAGTCTCTGACTATCTCTTGCATCATGTCTGCACAGTCTCTGACCATCTCTTATATTAGGGCCGCACACTCTCTGACTATCTCTTGTATCATGTTAGCACAGTCTCTGACCATCTCCAGTATCATGTCTGCACAGTCTCTGACTATCGCTTGTATCATGTCTGCACAGTCTCTGACCATCTCCTGTATCTTGTCTGCACAGTCTCTGACTATCTCTTGTATCATGTCTGAGAGAGTCTCTGACTGTCTCCTGTACCATATCTGCACAGTCTTTGACCATCTCTTGTATCATGTCTGCACAGTATCTGACCATCTCCTGTATTCTAGCTGCACAGTCTCTATCTCCTGTATCATGTCTGCACAGTCTCTGACCATCTTTTGTATCATGTCTGAACAGTCTCTGACTATCTCTTGTATCATGTCTGCGCAGTCTCTGACCATCTCCTGTATCATGTCTGCACAGTCTCTGACCATCTCTTGTATTATGGCCGCACAAACTCTGACTATCTCTTGTATCATGTCCGCACAGTCTCTGACCGTCTTCTGTATCATGTCTGCACAGTCTCTGACCATCTCCTGTATCATGTCTGCACAGTCTCTGACCTTCTCTTGTATTATGGCCGCACAGTCTCTGACTATCTCTTGTATCATGTCTGCACAGTCTCTTACCACCTCTTGTATTATGGCCGCACAGTCTCTGACTATCTCTTGTATCATGTCCGCACAGTCTCTGACCATCTCCTGCATCATGTCTGCACACTTTCTGACTGTCTCCTGTATCATGTCCGCACAGTCTCTGACCATGTCTTGTATTATAGCTGCACAGTCTCTGACCATCTCCTGTATTATGTCTGCACTGTCTTAGACATCTCCTGTATCATGTCTGCACAGTCTCTGATCATCTCTTGTATTATGGTCGCACAGTCTCTGGCTATCTCTTGTATCATTTCTGCACAGTCTCTGACCATGTCTTGTATTATGGCCACACAGTCTCTGACTATCTCTTGTATCATGTCCGCACAGTCTCTGACCATCTCCAGTATCATGTCTGCACAGTTTCTGACTAACTCTTGTATCATGTCCGCACAGTCTCTGACCATCTCCTGTATCATGTTTGCACAGTCTCTGGCTATCTCTTGTATTATAGCCGCACAGTCTCTGACCATCTCCTATATTATGTCCACACAGTCTCTGACCATCTCCTGTATCATGTCTGTGCAGTATCTGACCATCTCCTATATTCTAGCTGCACAGTCTCTATCTCCTGTATCATGTCTGCACAGTCTCTGACCATCTTTTGTATCATGTCTGCACAGTCTCTGGCTATCTCTTGTATCATGTCTGCACAGTCTCTGACCATCTCCTGTATCATGTCTGCACATTCTCTGACCATCTCTTGTATTATGGCCGCACAGTCTCTGACTATCTCTTGTATTAGTGCTGCACAGTCTCTGACTATCTCTTGTAGCATGTCCGCACAGTCTCTGACCATCTCCTGTATCATGTCTGCACAGTCTCTGGCTATCTCTTGTATTATAGCCGCACAGTCTCTGACCATCTCCTATATTATGTCCACACAGTCTCTGACCATCTCCTGTATCATGTCTGCACAGTATCTGACCATCTCCTGTATTCTAGCTGCACAGTCTCTATCTCCTGTATCAAGTCTGCACAGTCTCTGACCATCTTTTGTATCATGTTTGCACAGTCTCTGACTATCTCTTGTATCATGTCCGCGCAGTCTCTGACCATCTCCTGTATCATGTCTGCACAGTCTCTGACCATCTCTTGTATTATGACCGCACAATCTCTGACTATCTCTTGTATCATGTCCGCACAGTCTCTGACCGTCTCCTGTATCATGTCTGCACAGTCTCTGACCATCTCCTGTATCATGTCTGCACAGTCTCTGACCATCTCTTGTATTATGGCCGCACAGTCTCTGACTATCTCTTGTATCATGTCTGCACAGTCTCTGACCATCTCTTGTATTAGGGCCGCACAGTCTCTGACTATCTCTTGTATCATGTCCGCACAGTCTCTGGCCATCTCCTGAATCATGTCTGCACACTTTCTGACTGTCTCCTGTATCATGTCCGCACAGACTCTAAACAATCTCTTGTATTATAGCCGCACAGTCTCTGACCATCTCCTGTATTATGTCTGCACTGTCTCAGACCATCTCCTGTATCATGTCTGCACAGTCTCTGATCATCTCTTGTATTATGGCTGCACAGTCTCTGGCTATCTCTTGTATCATGTCTGCATAGTCTCTCACCATCTCTTGTATTATGGCCACACAGTCTCTGACTATCTCTTGTATCATGTCTGTACAGTCTCTGACCACCTCTGGTATTAGGGCCACACACTCTCTGACTATCTCTTGTATCATGTCCGCACAGTCTCTAAACCATCTCTTGTATTATAGCCGCACAGTCTCTGACCATCTCCTGTATTATGTCTGCACTGTCTCAGACCATCTCTTGTATCATGTCTGCACAGTCTCTGACCATCTCTTGTATTATGGCCACACAGTCTCTGACTATCTCTTGTATCATGTCTGCACAGTCTCTGACCATCTCTGGTATTAGGGCCACACACTCTCTGACTATCTCTTGTATCATGTCTGCACAGTCTCTGACCATCTCCAGCATCATGTCTGCACAGTTTCTGACTATCTCTTGTATCATGTCTGCACAGTCTCTGACCATCTCCAGTATCATGTCTGCACAGTCTCTGACCATCTCTGGTATTATGGCCGCACAGTCTCTGACTATCTCTTGTATCATGTCTGCACAGTCTCTGACCATCTCTTGTATTAGGGCTACACAGTCTCTGACTATCTCTTGTAGCATGTCCACACACTCTCTGACCATCTCCTGTATCATGTCTGCACACTCTCTGACCATCTCCTTTATCATGTCCGCACAGTCTTTGACGATCTCTTGTATTATAGCCGCACAGTCTTTGACCATCTCCTGTATTATGTCCACACAGTCTCTGACCATCTCCTGTATCATGTCTGCACAGTCTCTGATCATCTCTTGCATTATGGCCGCACAGTCTCTGGCTATCTCTTGTATCATGTCTGCACAGTCTCTGACCATCTCTTGTATTATGGTTGAATAGTCTCTGACTATCTCTTGTATCACGTCCGCACAGTCTCTTACCATCTCCTGTATCTTGTCTGCACAGTCTCTGACTATCTCTTGTATCATGTCCGCACAGTTTCTGACTGTCTCCTGTACCATATCTGCACAGTCTTTGACCATCTCCTGTATTATGTCCACACAGTCTCTGACCATCTCCTGTATCATGTCTGCACAGTCTCTGATCATCTCTTGTATTATGGCTGCACAGTCTCTGGCTATCTCTTGTATCATGTCTGCATAGTCTCTCACCATCTCTTGTATTATGGCCACACAGTCTCTGACTATCTCTTGTATCATGTCTGTACAGTCTCTGACCACCTCTGGTATTAGGGCCACACACTCTCTGACTATCTCTTGTATCATGTCCGCACAGTCTCTAAACCATCTCTTGTATTATAGCCGCACAGTCTCTGACCATCTCCTGTATTATGTCTGCACTGTCTCAGACCATCTCTTGTATCATGTCTGCACAGTCTCTGACCATCTCTTGTATTATGGCCACACAGTCTCTGACTATCTCTTGTATCATGTCTGCACAGTCTCTGACCATCTCTGGTATTAGGGCCACACACTCTCTGACTATCTCTTGTATCATGTCCACACTGTCTCTGACCATCTCCAGCATCATGTCTGCACAGTTTCTGACTATCTCTTGTATCATGTCTGCACAGTCTCTGACCATCTCCAGTATCATGTCTGCACAGTCTCTGACCATCTCTGGTATTATGGCCGCACAGTCTCTGACTATCTCTTGTATCATGTCTGCACAGTCTCTGACCATCTCTTGTATTAGGGCTACACAGTCTCTGACTATCTCTTGTAGCATGTCCACACACTCTCTGACCATCTCCTGTATCATGTCTGCACACTCTCTGACCATCTCCTTTATCATGTCCGCACAGTCTTTGACCATCTCTTGTATTATAGCCGCACAGTCTTTGACCATCTCCTGTATTATGTCCACACAGTCTCTGACCATCTCCTGTATCATGTCTGCACAGTCTCTGATCATCTCTTGCATTATGGCCGCACAGTTTCTGGCTATCTCTTGTATCATGTCTGCACAGTCTCTGACCATCTCTTGTATTATGGTTGAATAGTCTCTGACTATCTCTTGTATCATGTCCGCACAGTCTCTTACCATCTCCTGTATCTTGTCTGCACAGTCTCTGACTATCTCTTGTATCATGTCCGCACAGTTTCTGACTGTCTCCTGTACCATATCTGCACAGTCTTTGACCATCTCCTGTATTATGTCCACACAGTATCTGACCATCTCCTGTATCATGTCTGCACAGTCTCTGATCATCTCTTGCATTATGGCCGCACAGTCTCTGGCTATCTCTTGTATCATGTCTGCACAGTCTCTGACCATCTCTTGTATTATGGCCGCACAGTCTCTGGCTATCTCTTGTATCATGTCTGCACAGTCTCTAACTATCTCTTGTTTTATAGCCGCACAGTCTCTGACCATCTCCTGTATTATGTTCACACAGTCTCTGACCATCTCCTTGTTTTGAATTCATGAAGAAATCTATATTACATTTCCTTGCAGAAACATGAGAGATGCTTAGGCCTCAAAAAGTAGATGAACTGTGATGTTGCAATAATTGAACTGTTGCCCTTTTGGAGACCCTTTAGGACAAAATAGACGTTCTCATGTTTTACCAAGTTTTTCTACTACTTCAAATATTGAAGACTTTTACAAGCATGTATTGTGAGGAAAACTCATGGAGCAATGGCTACTCTCGTCACAAAACAAGGAGATATTTACATGGTATTAGTGAATAAATGGAAAAAATAGGAGACAATGTTATACAGACTATTCTCACACAGAAATAACCTCACCTGGCCTAAACCCATTGTGTTCAAGTGAGGGACTGTTTAAATAGCTAACACCTTGGCTAAAAAAACCCATTGTGTGAATTTTAGGAACTGTTTAGACAAATAAGTCATCTTTAAACATCCAGTGGGAAAGGTTTGAAGTTGGTGCAAGTCAAAAATATTTTAAAAGTATCTATAAAGTTATTATAAGTCATTTCAAACTATCTATGACATTGTAGGTCACAGAGACATATTATAATTTTGGCATCTGCGGACCCAACAACTTTGGTATGAAGAAAATATATATGAAAGTGTGATTTTATAAGTAGAAGTGTTTTAAGAAACTAATTAGTATTAGGAAAAACATATAATTATGATTATAACTATATAAGACTGTAGCCTATGCTTAGATAAACAAATATTCAGTGAAGATACCAGAAGTTATACAGGTATACATATAGATAATCATTTTTTTTAGTATTGATGAATATATATAACAACATGTGTCTTTCATAGGTAGACCAGTTTTTATAAAGATACAATTATAGATATATAAGCAGTTATGTAAAAATGATTAATCAAGATTGTACTGAGTGTATTTTATATTAGACTGATTACCAGAATATTTAAAGGTATATACTATTCTTACCATTATACACATTATGAAAATAGAACGTATTAACTTAAAAGGATAGACTCAAAACACATGTGAGACACCTGGTGGTTGAAGATGGTATTATGCGGACTCCCTAAATTTACAGAGAAGGTTAATAAATAAGTCTCTTAAACCAATGGAAAGTGAGACAAACCTGGGCTGAACTGGTGATATTTTTATGAGCTTATTATCCCAATTGGGGATAAAAGGCGGGGAGGGCCAAGAGGAAGGGATCACAGACCCCACACCGGATGCACCCCTGACATCAAGAAGTCTGTTGATATTTAACCGTTCCTGATCCTACTGGACTTTATGATGAAAGCCATTTGACGCGCTTAAACTTTGTCGGGATTTCATTCTTCAGCTGATTGGTAAGATCCAGACACACCAAATTTATTTAACTTCTGTCCTTAAAATGATGGATTATATGGTAGAGGTTATGTATTGATGTTTATGGACTGTCTGATATTGATCATATTTTAGAGGTTAAATATTGATGTTTATTGTTTGTTTAGGGGTGCAGTACTACCACCGTGTTTTAGGTAATTTAAGCTAATATTTACATCGCTTTAAATGTCTGTAGCCCCAGGGAAGCTTTGTTACTCCATTTAAATTTTAGCTCTGTTGGTTTAATAAGTAATTCAAATGGGCAGTATGGTTCCGTGGACTCGGTGAGATAAAACTTTGAATTTCTTCCGGCCGGAGAGATTTGAAGAAGCTCTCCCCTGAGCAACAAGGGATACTGCGTTCTTGAAGACAAAGGGTAAAATTATACCCATATTTTTCCAACAGACCATTGTGACTCCCCGGGGTGATTATAATAATTTTCCTCACTACCAATACTGATGTTTGATAATGTATGTGTGAAGTCTCAATCACCAGAAAATTATGTTCTGTATAAAATTGTATGAATATATCCGCTAATGAATAAAGGGCAAATTAGTTACCTTTTAAGTTTGTTGGGACATATTTGATACTTTGGTATGAAAACCCCATAAATCAATCAACTCAGGAAAGAATTGTGGTGTGCACCGAAAGTAGGAACCACATTTTTTTTAAAAAAAGCCAGGAAAATACCATTGGGTCTCGGGATAAAATAAGTATTGTCGTTGACCAAATTATGATCGAGCATATTCGGACAAAATTAAACAAAAAAGAAAATCTCCACGAATTTATTACAGAGGCGAGAGAACAGGCCCAGAGGTTAAGGGAGGATATTTTTATTGAAGATGGTCAGATGTTCCAAATGATAAGGGCGTTTTGCTGACACAAAAGATAAAAAACCCAAAAACCGAATCATTCTTGAATGTTGGGCGGTCTTATGGTTCTTATGTAATATATTGGCCGAATTAGTTACAGCCTTAAAAAAGAACTGTTTACCACTCGCACAGCATTGAATGACAAAGAAAAAAGAATAGAATCCCTAACAGCTAAAAACCAACAGAGTGAGAATAGTCTCAGACAAACTAGAGAAGAGCAGGATGAGTTGATGGTCCGGTACCAACATATTCGGACCCTATATGAAGACGCCCGCCACCAAATCAAAGAACTACAGGGGGAAAATCAAAAATATCAACAAGAAATAGAAAGTTACAAAAAAGAAAGGAGAGGTCCTAGGGAAGCAGTCTTTATTGACAGAGACAAAAAGAAGGAGACAGAAATTGAGAAACTTAGAGATGAGAAGAGAATATTGGAGGGACAGATAGGAAGATTAACGGAACAGGTAGACTATAAATCCACGAGCCGAAGTCATATAGAGGAAATGGAAAAACGGAAACCTCCATCTTTCCGGGGAACACGGGTAAGTTACAATGGGACAGATTCAGAAGACAGGTCACCCCCTAAACTGCACAGATACTCCCCAGAATATACAGAGGAGGAAGTTGAAAAAGTTTCAGACAGACAGAAAAGAAGGACTAAGACCCCAATAAAAAAATATGACACCCCTAAGGTGATAAAATTCATAAAAGAAACTGTGCCCGTTTTCTCCACAAAAGGTTCCCAAACCATCACTGACCATATAGGAACATACGAACGTACCCTGGAAATCTTAAACATTCAGGATGATCGTACTAAAATTGAATTATTGCCGTGGATATTCAAGGAAAAGTACAAGAAATGTTTTGATTCATTACAGGATCTATACGGTCAGTCATGGAGGGAAATCAAACATAGGTGTCAAATGGAGTTTGGGCCCTACAAAACTGTGACCGCTGCTAAAGCCGCGGCCTACAATTTGAAATGCGGCCATAATCAGAGTCCCACAGAATTCCTGGCTATATTAAGAAGCGCATATTTTTTGGCCGAAAAGGACCCCGATCCGGAGCAGCCAGAATTCCTGACTCTATTTTTTGAAGCATTACCTGCTTATATCAAATTAGGACTAGCAAGGGATTTTAAGAGAGGACGTTCCCTGGATTGGTTAGTCAGGGAGAGTGATCACCTGTACTCAATCCAGCAGTCCAGTGAAAGTGGGGTGAAAAGAGAAACCAAACCCAACCCTAAAACCATAGCAGCCACCACAATGAAACCCCAACCTCATGAGCTACAGACAGAGAGGAAGTCGTATGCAGAGGTAGTCCGAAATGGGAAACTCCCGGGGTCTCCCGGAATTCCACCCCAGCCACAACAGTTGATGGAGGACAGACAAAGGTTGCCAGGTTACGATAGTGAGAGTGAAAGGGGCTGCAGGTACAGAAATAGCCAAAGGGGATATCTGCAGGGATCCCAGAACGACCAACGATCAAATTGGAATCGAGGTCCCACTGTCGCCAGGTACCCCTATTATAATAGGAACCCCAACTCAGTTAGAAGCCCCGATTCTCAAGGATACCCGCGCTTTAATAGAAATCCAAACTTCCAGGGCTACCCTGGGTACTACAGAGACCCAAATTTCATTAGAGATCCAAATTCTAATGAGAACCCTAATAATCGTAGGACACCTCCCAATCAGGAACCGATAAATTACCCCAGGGCGGGGGTAGCCCCTCAAATTAACCAAAACCAAAGAGAACCACAGGAGCCCCCAAGAGAAAGACCACAACACCAAGATCCGAAAAGTGGCAATGTAACTGACGCGTCACTACAGTCCCGACCCGAACGCAACCGGTTCAGACAAAATAGGGTAAATCGCCAAGATGCCCTGAGCCGGCGAATCGAGCAGGTAGAGACACAAATTAATCAGATGTGCGAACAAATGACACACCTGATCAATTACCAATCTACCAACCCAGTTTTTTTAAGGGCCACTCCTGTGACCAACCCAGGGTCATAGAATGTTTAGAACCCCAAACAATTCCCCTGCAGGGAACAACCTGGGGTGCGATGACAAGAGATCCACAACACAACCCCGACGCGCCACTAACAAAAGGGAATCAAGATGGGGTTGTTAATTCTGCTCCTGTTTTTCAGTATCCTTCCAACCCTTCTAAGGAAACTAAGCCCCTGAGAGCCAGTGTAAGTGACCAATCAGGCGGGATGCCTCCCACTCCATGTGCTTCCATCTCAAGTAGACCCCGCAGGCCACCCCGCAGAAGCTGTGACATGCGGTAAGATAAATGCCAAATGCAAATTATTAGAAAGCCCACAGATCTTTAACCACGCCAATTTCATGTGTGAGTTGATCGAATCTGATGGAAGATATTTTACAATTGTAAAGATACATGAGGCCGGTGATCACCCCATTTCAGGTTTGATTGACACGGGATCCCAAGCCACCATCCTGTTGCAGGAACAATTTAATGAAGCAATAAAATCGATGCCCAACAGACCAAGAGCTTTGATTGCTCACTAATCGGGGTGGGGGGAGAGCCACTGCAAGTCATGGGTACTGCCTGGCTCAAACTTAAATTGGGTAATAAGGAAATCAGACACCCCATTATCATTGCAGATCTCCCAAACCATCACATGATCGTTGGAATGGATCTCCTTAAGAGGCTCAATACAATTGTTGACTGCGTGAATCAAGTGATGTGGTCACAGGTCAACTCCCCGATTAAATATGAAAGACTTCGAATTCCCCAGTCCCAGCGACACTGCCACCTGGTGGAAGAAAGGCCTGGGTCCCTAGAAATCCACTTCAGGAATAGTCAGTTCCCCGAGGTCACAGTCATCCAACCCGATCATGGCCTGGAAGTAGGAAACGAAGAACATATTTTTAACATTCCCTGAGATAAAATAAAAGAGATCTCCCTCCAAGATAACGTACTGACCATATCCTTCCACCAAAAAGAGAAAAATAGGAAAGGGGGAAATCACGCCCAGTTCCTGACAGAAATAGAAAGAGTTAACAATGACCTCTTTATACTGTCCGGATCAAGGGTTGTACTAAGTCAAAATATGCCAAAATTGATCTGAAACAAGAGCATAGTTTTGTGAGCCAGGGCCTTGTTAGCCATCTTTATAACAAAGAAATGATACGTTTTTCCACTCCTCAGAGACATTGGATGACAGATACCATCAATGACTCTGAGGACCATGACTCGATCGCTAGATGCCTCTTAGATATCACCATAGGTAATAAAACGACTACTCACGTGTTCATAATACTGGATAACCCACAATCCCAAATTTACCTCGGCAACGACTTATTGCATCGTTTTGCCACGCAAATTGACCTGATAAACGACTGCTTATGGAGTCGACTAAAGGGGGAACCCGAGGGATACCTAGATATGACCTCAGCCCTGAAGTCCCAGCAACAGATGCCCTATGCTGTTGAGATTCAAGTAGCTCGAGAAATTACCATCCCTAAGGACACTAAAAATTTCATACTCCCCATCATCGTAAAAAAAGGACAAAAACTGAAGGGACCGGATGCACTAGTATGCCTGTCCCAGAGAATACAGGAAGAGGGAATAAAAATTCCCCACACACCTATGATCAATACGCATCAGTCAATGATGTCCATCTACATACACAACCTCTCAAATCAAGACCTTAACCTACCCAAAGGCACCCTTATAGGCCTGGCGGTAGAGACAGGGTATCACACATTTGGAGTCACCAACCAAGTGATTGGACTCATACCAGATGAATATTTACCTGAGGAGAGGTTAACTGAACAATCATTCAGTTCTGTACCCGAGGGAATATTCACTATAGAGTCCATTTACCCCTTCGATTCTGAGGATGGTACTTGTAGAATTGAAGAAACATCTCTTGTCTTTGAACAACCAATCAAGGAACAAGAGTACCCCAAGGGGCCTGACTGGGGGGAAAATATACCTCACGCACCAAATGACCTGACCACCAGATTCGAAGAGGCCTATGAGATAGGGAAACCGGAAAGTTTTCCGGGATTTAAAGAAATAGTCGAAGAGATCATAACCCTAGCCGATGCCTGCACCAATGATCTTGAGCAACAATTGCTCCGCAAACTTCTTCTGGAATTCCAGGAAATTTTTGCTCGGGATTCCTACGATTGTGGAAATACTGATCTCCACATCGCCAAAATCCAGACCGATCCTCAGGCCCCACCGGTATTTGTAAAACAGTATAGACTTCCGCTAGCCTCCTATGAATCTCTCTCTGAGATCATTAGGAAATTACTCGAATGGGGTATAATTAGACCCATCCACAGTTCATACAATCACCCCATCCTGGGAATTTTAAAACCCAACGGACAGTGGCGCTTGTGCGCTGATCTCCGACAACTAAATAAGCGTGTCTACATGTCAGGATGGCCCGTACCCTACATAGACCAGTGCCTGGCCCAACTCCAGGGATCACAGGTGTTCTCGGCCCTCGACTGTGCCCAGGGATACTGGACCATAAGAGTCAATGAAGAAGATCAGTACAAACTGGCATTCAGCTTTGGGAACCAACAATACTGCTGGGTGTGTATGCCTTTTGGCTACATCAATTCAGGCCATGAATTTGCAGTTTTCATGCACAAGGCCATGCCAGATGCTTTGGAGCGAGGAACTTTGGCATAAGTCGATGACATCCTCATTAAAAGTACCGACGTGACCAGACACCTCACAGAACTCCGACACGTTTTGGGCCAGCTAAAGGCAGCCGGAGTGAAACTATCACTTCAGAAAGCACAATGGTGCCGCACCCGAGTAAACTTTCTAGGCCACGAAGTTACCTCAGAAGGGTTAAACCCCCAAAAGAAGAAGGTTGAGGCAGTATTGAATTGTAAAGTCCCTACTAATCTTAAAGAATTGAGATCGTGTCTAGGATTGGTGAACTATTTGCGGAAGTTCATTGACAATTACGCCGAGATTAGCAAACCATTACTCCATCTGCTGAAGAAAGACACCGAGTGGTCATGGGGCCAGGAACAAACAGACGCTATGAAGGAACTGAAGATCCGACTTACCCAAGCCCCCTGCCTAGCGTATCCAGAAGGAGGTAACCCCTTTTTCCTTGAGATGGGATACACGCAGGTAAGTATGAGTTCTGTTCTTTATCAAAAACAAGAAAATGTCAATAAAATGATCGCTTATGCCAGCAAAACCCTGTCCGCAGTCGAGATTAAGTTTTCTGACTGCGAAAAAGCATTATTATCCACTGTCTGGGCATTACAGAATTTCCGCAGTTACATTCAAGGTGAGAGAATTATTGTTGAGACCGCACACCAACCATTACAGTATTTACAGAGTGAACGTATTAGGGACGGAAATGTGTCAAATAGCCGCATCACCGCCTGGACTCTGTCCCTACAAGGTTGGCCCCTGGAAATTCGATATAAACAGAACAAGAAATGTCCAGTGGCCCAGGGCCTCGCTGAGTTGCACGATTGCGCTGATCCTGGTCCCTGCACGACGGCCCCAGACACTGACTTTATAGAGGAGCAAATGTTGTCTCCATACAAGGTTTATGATGATAAATACTGTAGACAGTTGCCGTATGTTTTTGTAGATGGCTGTGCCTATCACCACAAGGACAAGGACCAGCACCAACTAGTGGCTGGCATCGGGATCGTATGGACCCAAGGTGTAGCCCCAATCTCTGTGGGATACAAAATTGGACCGAGAAGCAGCCAAATTGCGGAGCTCACTGCCATTCTGAAAGTCGTTGAGATGGCTATAAAATACCACATTAAGGAATTTGCCATCATCACCGACTCAAATTATGTCAGAAATAGTTTTGTTGAATACCTCGCCCGATGGAAACGGAACAACGTGGTAAAAAGTAACCATAAACCTGTAAAACATGGTAAGTTGTTTTGTCAGATTGACCAATTAGTAAGGGAACATGAAATCACCCTATATTTTAAGAAAACCAAAGGCCACTCCAAAGTCCTAGGTGAAGAGAAGGAAGGAAATGACCTGGCCGACACCCTAGCCAAAGAAGGGGCCCTAACAGGTGAGTTGCTAGATATAGATCATCTCCTCGGGTCAATACAGTCAGAAGCCGTTACTAGGCAACAAGCTCGGGTGACTGATAATTCAAATGCATTGCAATGGTGTCATGAAATCCCCAGTGAAGATTTAATCACCGCCCAAAAAGAGGACCCAATAATTGTCTTATTTTATGAACATTTGAAATGTCCGAGCCAGGATCCCCTTAGTCAAGAAAATTATCCTGGCAAGGAAGACTTACGGATATTAATGAAATCCAAAACCCAATTCACGTTGCATCAGGGATTGTTGATCTGTACCTCCAAGGGGGGTATCCAACAATGGGTAGTTCCCCTCAAATTCAGAGGTTTAATGCTCCAGCATGCCCATGACGCCCCCACGTCTGGGCACCGCGGAGAACGAATCACCTACCCTGCTTCAATATAAGCCCTTCCCCCCCAAATAAGCCCTAGTTAAAGTCTTTGTAGGTCTCATTTTCAGGGTAGGGCTTATTTTCGGGGAAACAGGGTAGGGCTTATTTGGAGGGTAGGGCTTATATTGCAGCCATCACCGACAATCGCGCTAGGTCTTATTTTAGGGGAAACAGGGTATGAGATCCTCCGGTATTACGCCTACTGGCCTCATATGCTGTGTGATGTGAAAGAATACTGTCAGGGATGTCTAATATGTCCTCAGTTTCAACCGGCTTCGCCCACCCATAGGGCACCCCTTCAGAGAAGGGGGATATGTATGCCATGGTCAGACCTTCAAATGGATTTTATTGGGCCTGTAACAAAATCTTCAAGGGGAAATCGATATATGTTAACCGTAACATGTTTATTTACCAAATATGTTGAATGCATTCCTGCACCAAATAACAGTTCTGACACATGTGCCGCCCTTTTGATAAATCACATCTTTTCCCGCTTTGGCCTTCCACAGGGAGTGGAATCCAACAGAGGCACTCATTTCACTAGTGAGGTAATGACCAAATTGTGGAAGATCCTAGGGGTAAAAAGAAAGTTACACCTCGCCTATCGGCCTGCTTCTAGTGGCGGAGTGGAGCGGTACAATCAGACCATTGTCAACATACTAAAAAAATTTGTGAAGGAAACAGGCAGGGACTGGGATGTGAAACTTCCTCTAGTACTGATGGCATTAAGGGCAACCCCAAATACCGTCACAAAAGTGTCACCCTTTGAACTTATGACCGGAAAGGGGG
Organism: Aquarana catesbeiana; assembly: GCF_042186555.1. NCBI lineage: Eukaryota > Metazoa > Chordata > Amphibia > Anura > Ranidae > Aquarana > Aquarana catesbeiana. The sequence continues at coordinate 361,120,823 of NC_133326.1, read as the reverse complement.
ATGGTCCTACCCCAACATCTCCTATACCGCACCACCGATCATAACTTAATCAATGCCACCACAACGCACCAATACATTGAAGATTTACGACAGCATTTACAATATGCGTTCTCATTTGCGAAAAAAAACCTTGAAAGAGCCGCGACTAGCCCCAAAACATATTATGACCTCAAAACCACTAAAAAGGAATATGAGATCGGGGACCGGGTATATATCTACAATTTCACGAGAAGCCAGGTAAAAGAACGGAAGTTCCTACCATCCTGGAGAGGTCAATTCAATATAGTGGACAAAATCTCCCCTGTGGCATATAAACTGCATATTCCACGGAATGGTGAACTTAATGAGAGATGGGTACACATCAATCACGTTACGGGCTTGCCATCCCAAGTCCCAATTACAATTACTGGAGGACTGATCCTCAGCAACATATACCTTCAAGGTCAATCAAAAGGGTTAAATCACCTGAGAATAAAATTTTTTCTATCACATCTCCACATGATACTCAAACCCTCTATTTGTTTGTTTTTCAGCTGATTGTGTATACATCAGAGGAATGGTATCCCCGCCACCACCCAAACCTGCAATCAAAGATGATAGCGCTCGGAAATACCAAAGACGGGACCCGGCCATGAGACTACCCCAGGAAACTACCACATGGAAAGTCCTTGGTATTCTGCTATGGATGTCCATACCAGGCCAGACCAGCCCCATCACCCGACCAGGACCTTCCTCTGGGATATTAGTCCAAGAAGCCCCCGGATTTATCTTAACAGACAAGAAAATCACCACCCAAAAAGTATGTATTAGCGTGGATCCAAAAACCTCTATAGAAAGACTTTTTAACCCACAGAGGATCCAATCCCCTGAGGTCAAGGAATGGTACCCCATGCACCTGAAAGCAGCAAGAACTCGGGTGGACGAGATACTAACACAAGCTCGTAAGCCATTTATCCCGGCAACTATAACCCGTGAGAGAAGAGACCCAAGAGGTTCGTGGGAATCCTGGTAGCCGGACTCATCTTCACCGTTTTTGGAGCTGTAGTATCCACCACCATATCTGCCGCTAATTCCGTTTCCGTAAAAACTCTTACAATGGAAATTGAGAATTTACAAATGAATATTCAAGCCATACACCAGGAGCTTGAAACACAAAAAACTGAGTTCACCGATTTCCGCACCATCATCAATGACACGATGGTCACTGTTAACTTGCATTCAGAACTGATCACCCGGTCGATCGACCTCCATCAGAGTCACGAACTATTCAAAAGGGAACTATTATTCATCCAGGAACCAATTCTTTTTCACACATTAGGATACCTAAATGAAATACAGAATGTAATGAATGATCTCTCCCACGGACATATTCCCCTGTACTTTGTATCCACCGAGATGATAAAAACCCTACTCACAAGGGTCAATGGGGGCGAGGTAGAAGATTTCCAAGTCAACCTGGCCTTCGAAACAGGAAGTGCTATGCCGCTATATATCAATCCCGAAGATCTTGAAGTATGTTTCTTGTTAGCCATAACCTTTGTCTCCTCTAAAAATATTTTCCAGATGAAAACAGTACATAATGTCGGAACATGGAGGGGTGATATACACGTCCAGATCAAAACCCCAGATCTGATTGCCTATCAACCATGGATGCCGGATTTATACGCTATACCCCTTTTAAAGGAATGCACACGATTCAAAGACATCAATTTCCAATGTAACGGAAACCCATTCGTGTATGACACAACCCACGCCCAATGTGGCATGGAATATGAAAAACATGGGTCCGAAAAATGCGAAGTACAAATGCGGAAGACTACAGATGCCTCAGAAGTACAGGAGATACTCATGAAGGACGAATGGCTAGTGAGCACTTCGTTAAAAAACATGAGCATATTTTATGGAAAGCAGATCATGAGCCGTGTCATAGCTATACCCGCTACAGTATCTATCATCAAAGTTCCAACCAATGCCAGAATCACGATTGGGAAAACCACATTATATCCGATAGGAACCAAAGTCTGGGAAGGGGAAGTTGAAAGTGTTGATGCCTTCCAACATCAAGACATACCAATGAACCTGGACCTCAAATTCCTGTTAGAACATAAGCCTAACCACACCCTCCAGATGTCTATAAAAAAAAAAAACTTCAAAAATCAAAATCGTACATACCAAGTAAATATAAAAAAAAATAAAAACATTTTACACCCATATGCAGGTGTCTACACCCTTTAAACATAGATCCACAATCTGGATCCATCTCCACAACTAGAATTACAAAACCAGAAGGAAGCCATATTTCTTCAACATGTTGCATGGTGAAGTCTTTCAAACGACTTCTGGCATTTGAACACTTCACAAGGGGGATTGGTTGTGAATTCATTAAGAAATATATATTACATTTCCTGGCATAAACATGAGAGATGCTTAGGCCTCAAAAAGTAGATGAACTGTGATGTTGCAATAATTGAACTGTTGCCCTTTTGGAGATCCTTTAGGACAAAATAGACGTTCTCATGTTTTACCAAGTTTTTCTACTACTTCAAATATTGAAGACTTTTACATGCATGTATGTGAGGAAAACTCATGGAACAATGGCTACTCTCGTCACAAAACAAGGAGATATTTACATGGTATTAGTGAATAAACGGAAAAAATAGGAGACAAGGTTATACAGACTATTCTCACATAGAAATAACCTCACCTGGCCTAAACCCATTGTGTTCAAGTGAGGGACTGTTTAAATAGCTAACACCTTGGCTAACAAAACCCATTGTGTGAATTTTAGGAACTGTTTAGACAAATAAGTCATCTTTAAACATCCAGTGGGAAAGGTTTGAAGTTGGTGCAAGTCAAAAATATTTTAAAAGTATCTATAAGGTTATTATAAGTCATTTCAAACTATCTATGACATTGTAGGTCATAGAGACATATTATAATTTTGGCATCTGCGGACCCAACAACTTTGGTATGAAGAAAATATATATGAAAGTGTGATTTTATAAGTAGAAGTGTTTTAAGAAACTAATAGTATTAGGAAAAACATATAATTATGATTATAACTATATAAGACTGTAGCCTATGCTTAGATAAACAAATATTCAGTGAAGATGCCAGAAGTTATACAGGTATCCATATAGATAATCATTTTTTTTTAGTATTGATGAATATATATAACAACATGTGTCTTTCATAGGTAGACCAGTTTTTATAAAGATACATTTATAGATATATAAGCAGTTATGTAAAAATGATTAATCAAGATTGTACTGAGTGTATTTTATATTAGACCGATTACTAGACTATTTAACGGTATATACTATTCTTACCATTATACACATTATGAAAATAGAACGTATTAACTTAAAAGGATAGACTCAAAACACATGTGAGACACCTGGTGGTTGAAGATGGTATTATGCGGACTCCCTAAATTTACAGAGAAGGTTAATAATTAAACCAATGGAAAGTGAGCCAAACCTTCTGGGCTGAACTGGTGATATTTTTATGAGCTTATTATCCCAATTGGGGATAAAAGGCGGGGAGGGCCAAGAGGAAGGGATCACAGACCCCACACGGGATGCACCCCTGACATCAAGAAGTCTGTTGATATTTAACCCTTCCTGATCCCACTGGACTTTATGACGAAAGCCATTTGACGCGCTTAAACTTTGTCGGGATTTCATTCTTCAGCTGATTGGTAAGATCCAGACACACCAAATTTATTTAACTTCTGTCCTTAAAATGACGGATTATATGGTAGAGGTTATGTATTGATGTTTATGGACTGTCTGATATTGATCATATTTTAGAAGTTAAATATTGATGTTTATTGTTTGTTTAGGGGTGTAGTACTACCACCGTGTTTTAGGTAATTTAAGCTAATATTTACATCGCTTTAAATGTCTGTAGCCCCAGGGAAGCTTTGTTACTCCATTTAAATTTTAGCTCTGTTGGTTTAATAAGTAATTCAAATGGGCAGTATGGTTCCGTGGACTCGGTGAGATAAAACTTTGAATTTCTTCCGGCCGGAGAGATTTGAAGAAGCTCTCCCCTGAGCAACAAGGGATACTGCGTTCTTGAAGACAAAGGGTAAAATTATACCCATATTTTTCCAACAGACCATTGTGACTCCACGGGGTGATTATAATAATTTTCCTCACTACCAATACTGATGTTTGATAATGTATGTGTGAAGTCTCAATCACCAGAAAATTATGTTCTGTATAAAATTGTATGAATATATCCGCTAATGAATAAAGGGCAAATTAGTTACCTTTTAAGTTTGTTGGGACATATTTGATACTTTGGTATGAAAACCCCATAAATCAATCAACTCAGGAAAGAATTGTGGTGTGCACCGAAAGTAGGAACCAAATTTTTAAAAAAAATTACCGTAAGGTTGGAGGCACTGAAATAAATACTGAATCTTCATTAAGATTCCATACCACACTCACAACATCCTGTATCATGTCTGCACAGTCTCTGACCATCTCTTGTATTAGGGCCGCACAGTCTCTGACTATCTCTTGTATCATGTCTGCACAGTCTCTGACCATCTCTTGTATTAGGGCTGCACAGTCTCTGACTATCTCTTGTAGCATGTCCGCACAGTCTCTGACCATCTCCTGTATCATGTCTGCACAGTCTCTGGCTATCTCTTGTATTAAAGCTGCACAGTCTCTGACCATCTCCTATATTATGTCCACACAGTCTCTGACCATCTCCTGTATTCTAGCTGCACAGTCTATATCTCCTGTATCATGTCTGCACAGTATCTGACCATCTCCTGTATTCTAGCTGCACAGTCTCTATCTCCTGTATCATGTCCGCGCAGTCTCTGACCATCTCCTGTATCATGTCTGCACAGTCTCTGACCATCTCTTGTATTATGGCCGCACAATCTCTGACTATCTCTTGTATCATGTCCGCACAGTCTCTGACCATCTCCTGTATCATGTCTGCACAGTCTCTGACCATCTCCTGTATCATGTCTGCACAGTCTCTGACCATCTCTTATATTATGGCCGCACAGTCTCTGACTATCTCTTGTATCATGTCTGCACAGTCTCTGACCATCTCTTGTATTAGGGCCGCACAGTCTCTGACTATCTCTTGTATCATGTCCACACAGTCTCTGGCCATCTCCTGCATCATGTCTGCACACTTTCTGACTGTCTCCTGTATCATGTCCACACAGTCTCTAAACCATCTCTTGTATTATAGCCGCACAGTCTCTGACCATCTCCTGTATTATGTCTGCACTGTCTCAGACCATCTCCTGTATCATGTCTGCACAGTCTCTGATCATCTCTTGTATTATGGCTGCACAGTCTCTGGCTATCTCTTGTATCATGTCTGCACAGTCTCTGACCATCTCTGGTATTAGGGCCGCACACTCTCTGACTATCTCTTGTATCTTCTCCGCACAATATCTGACCATCTCCAGCATCATGTCTGCACAGTTTCTGACTATCTCTTGTATCATGTCTGCACAGTCTCTGACCATCTGCTGTATCATGTCTGCACAGTCTCTGACCATCTCTTGTATTATGGCCGCACAGTCTCTGACTATCTCTTGTATCATGTCTGCACAGTCTCTGACCATCTCTTGTATTAGGGCTGCACAGTCTCTGACTATCTCTTGTAGCATGTCCGCACACTCTCTGACCATCTCCTGTATCATGTCTGCACACTCTCTGACCGTCTCCTGTATCATGTCCGCACAGTCTTTGACCATCTCTTGTATTATAGCCGCACAGTCTCTGACCATCTCCTGTATTATGTCCACACAGTCTCTGACCATCTCCTGTATCATGTTTGCACAGTCTCTAATCATCTCTTGTATTATGGCTGCACAGTCTCTGGCTATCTCTTGTATCATGTCTGCACAGTCTCTGACCATCTCTTCTATTATGGCTGAATAGTCTCTGACTATCTCTTGTATCATGTCCACACAGTCTCTTACCATCTCCTGTATCTTGTCTGCACAGTCTCTGACTATCTCTTGTATCATGTCCGCACAGTCTCTGACCATCTCTTGTATTATGGCTGCACGATTTCTGACCATCTCTTGTATCATGTCCGCACAGTTTCTGACTGTCTCCTGTACATATCTGCACAGTCTCTGACCATCTCTTGTATTATGGCCGCACAGTCTCTGGCTATCTCTTGTATCATGTCTGCACAGTCTCTGACTATCTCTTGTATTATAGCCCCACAGTCTCTGACCATCTCCTGTATTATGTCCACACAGTCTCTGACCATCTCCTGTATCATGTCTGCACAGTGTCTGACCATCTCTTGTATTATGGCCGCACAGTCTCTGACTATTTCTTGTATCATGTCTGCACAGTCTCTGACCATCTCTTGTATTAGGTAGGGCATCACACTCTCTGACCATCTCCTGTATCATGTCCGCACAGTCTCTGACCATCTCTTGTATTATAGCCGCACAGTCTCTGACCATCTCCTGTATCATGTCCGCACAGTCTCTGACCATCTCCTGTATCATGTCTGCAGTCTTTGAGGGGGGAGCTTACAGAGGAGTCAAGAGCAGGAGCACTGCTAGGATGGGGGACACCAGAGGAGTCAGATGTGTGTGGACTGTGGAGAAGATAATATAGGATGAAACCAGAGCCACCCAGCTGGAGCCCAGAGAGGATCATGTGACTGTGCCCTGCACAGTGCACCTGAAAGGAGGTCAGTAGCAGTGCTATAAGGCCAGTCTGAGGGGAATCAGTGATGTAAGGGGGGAGTGAATACAGTAAGGTAAGGGGGCACTGATATGAAGGTTCCTCCTTTATATCAGTAACCCCTCCCCCCCACCTTGTGCATTTACTCTGCGGAAGGTGCTCTGTGGTCACCAGAGTCCCCCCCCTACATTAGAGTTCCCATTTAAAAAGCAAGTTGGAACTCTGCAGACCCTGATGTAAAGAGGAACTCTGATGTAAAGGAGATTGATGTTCATTGAAATAAGGTAATCTTTGGTAAGGCCCCCCCCCCTTACATCAGATTTCCCCTTTACACCAAAGTCTGCACTATTCCTCTTTACATCAAAGTTCCCCTTGCAATGTAAGGGGTAATCATGTAGACTCTGATGTAAGGAGGAACTCTGTGCTAGGTTATATTAACCTGACCTTCATGTAAATGGAGAAATATGGTTTTTGAATTTAAACACATTGTTAGTAGCAGCTGCACAAATTTTATCTATATTTGTGTGCATGTAATATATATATATATATATATATATATATATATATATATATATATATATATATAGCAAACAGTGATTTACCCCCGAAGGAGCTGCTAATAATTTGTTTTCGGGCTTACCGTTACCATCTTCACAGTGTTCGTCCTAGGGGTATTTGTCATTTACTCAATTGAAACACTGGCTCCAATACTTAGCCCTTTTTTCCAAGTTTTATTGAGAAAACCAAACAATGCAATAGCAGGATAAAGAGATGAACGGGATTCAGATACTTTGAATCTTGCAGTATAAAGGTATTTTTTATATCCAGCAAGCAGCAGCTTCACAGCTGGACTTAGCAATCATCGGATAGATCTCTCTCACTAATCTAGCAGCCGATGCGATGCTCAGATACGGTCTCTGCCACAGACCTGACAATCTTAGATGAATTACTTACTGTACTTGATACGGTCACTTCCACAGACCTGACAATCTTAGATGAATTGCTTACTGTACTTGATATGGTCTCTGCCACAGACCTGACAATCTTGGAGTTCCCAGGCTCTTCTTAAGATACCAGCCTTAAGCTCGGTCCTCTCCCAAAGAGTCCTTCCCTGGTTGCTACAGTCCCTTGCTTCTTCCCGCAGGCCAGACAGCAAAAAGACCATCCTACGGACCAATAGTCCACAAAGACCTTGGGCTTTCTTCTAGTAACAGAGCCTTAGGTCCGCTGACCCCAAGGCAGATTTCCAGGCAGCAGCAATTCCCCCAGACCAGGAGGGCCATGAGGTCAGGAAGCGCCAACCACACAAAATGGTTTCTGTCCCTTAAATACCCTTACCCAGAATGCACTGTGAATGAACCACTCCCACCGAACCTATTTCTGAGCAAAGAGCATTCAATATGTCCAACCAGACTGTATTTACAACATCCACCAATGGTGACAGCACCACCCATGGTCAGATGGAAATCTGCACAGTCCAGCTAAACTGATACAGAAACCATAAATTTAGGTAATAATGAGCTGAGCCAAACTGTAGCTTCAGCCAACCTAAATTTCAAAAGAATAGCGTCTGCTCTTCAGGATATATATAGTATACCCTATGTTTACATTTATTTGATTAAAGAGTAATTGGTTAGAGAAAATTCTAGAAACTGTGAATACATAGTTCATAGGATTTAGGGCTCTTAATATAGGCAATTTATACAGTTAATTTTTATCACTTGAATTATTTTTATCATTATGAGAGTGAGTGGGGCCTCATGCCTAAGATTTGCCTAAGGCGTCACAAAGCCTAGAGCCGCCTCTTATCAGGACCCTAATCAGAAGTATCAGGTACCAAAGTGCTGGAGGCGAATGGAGAGAGGGCTTCCCTTTCAGCTAAGTTCCAGACTCCCCTGGAGGTGAGACGGGAGGAGTCAGGCCCAAAGTAGCACAGGTCACCTGCAGAGTTGCTTGCAGAAAAGACTCAGGAACACCGCTGATGTGCTGCAGGGCTGCTGCAGGCAGGTGGCGCCTGTGAGATGTAGCAGGTAGCTAGGGTCACTGAGAGACTAGTCGTTTCAAGCCAAGGTTTGGTGCCAGGTGGGTAGCAGAGGAGACATGGTCAGGTGGGAGCCGAGGTCAAGACAGGTAGCAGGCAGAGGAGATCCATTAAACAAACCAAGGTCAAGGTCAGGAGGCGGGCAGGAGACAGGTCTGGAACAAGTTGGGTCAGTAATCAAGAATCACTGGGAAACAGAAAACACGGGAACGTTGGTAACAGATGAAGATCAAACAGCACTTCAGCCAAGGGCTGGCTTCCTTATAAAGGCCCATATGACCTTCTGGCTGAGATGCTGAGTCCTAGAGCCCTTCTCCTGCCCTGACAGATGCTGGGTCCTAGAGTCCTCCTGCTATTGGTACCCTGACAAGCAGTTGGAGCTCAATGGGAAACATCTGCTCACACATCTTACTTGGCCACCCCCCCAACTTTGAAGAATTTTAGTATCTCAATGATGGTACAAAAGTTTATAGTAATTAATTGCTAAGAGGTTCATCTAATCCCTACACAAAGCTACGAACAATTGTTGTGTATCTGTTGACGTAAAGTGGTTGTAAACTCTTACATATAACAATTGAAGTGACTAGCCTCAGGAGATTCACAGAGATGAAACAAATCATCCCATATAAATTGTAACAGTTTATCTGCAGCCTCTCTCTATCTCTCCATTAATTTGTTAGTATATTTAAATCTGCTAATACATTTAGCACTGCCCTCCCCCATAAACTGACAATGCTGCTGTTTACTGTGCCTCCTGTGCTCATTCATACAGAATGGGGGCACTTTAATAAAGGACTTGTGTTACTGGCCAGATCGTCAAGTGAAATCAGATGGAAGAAGGCCTAAGAAAAGAAAACTGATGCATCCACCACATCTAGTGACTGGTAAGTATTACATTTTTGGTTATGAGTTTAATACCACTTTAACTTGCACATCAGCTGTGTGTAGGGAACTGTGTCAAACACTTTTGCAAAATCCTATTATACTATATCCACAGCCACTCCCTTTTCTACCTTTTTGCTTACTTGCTCATAAAAAGAAAGCAGATTTGCTTGACAATGTCTGTCTTTCATGAATCCTTGCTGTCTATTTCTTAAAATTTTTTCTAGCAAAAACTCAACTGTATGGTCTTTTATTAAACTTGCCAGTATCTTGCCAACTATAGAAGTTCAACTAACCCATCTGTAGTTACTTGGTAAAGGTTTCAATCCCTTTTTTAGACACCACATTGGCCTTACACCAGTCCAGTGCTACTATTGTATGCCAGTCATTAAAGAGTCCCTAAAAATTAAAAACAATGGCTTTAAAATAACTCAGAGCTCAACTCTTTTCCATGTTAAAGGATTTTGTTAAATTTACAAGATCAAACATAACAGAGATGTTGATTGAACATACAAAAAAAGGGGGAATGAAGCTCATCAAAACGTAGGCTAGTCGGTATGCAAAACGAACAATGAGTAACAAAATATAACCATTTGCGTTAAAGTAGGGCTGTGAGAGAGCCCAGGCAAGGTCGGGTTATTCAACAAAGCCGAAAGGAGTTGATGTAGGGAGGCAGAGGAAAAAGTCCTGTGAGACGAAGAGAGCTTCAAAACCAAAGGGGGGGGGGGGAGGGAAGAAAGGTTAGAGAAAGATGGAATAGAGAGGAGAAGGAGTCCACAAGGTTGACCTGAGAGCCTAGAGCTCAAGACACGTTTAACCACTTCAGCCCCGGAAGGATTTACCCCCTTCCCGACCAGAGCACTTTTTCCAATTTGGCACTGCGTCGCTTTAACTGCTAATTGCGCGGTCATGCAATGCTGTACCCAAACGAAATTTGCGTCCTTTTCTTCCCACAAATAGAGCTTTCTTTTGATGGTATTTGATAACCTCTGCCATTTTTATTTTTTGCGCTATACACGGAAAAGACCGAAAATTTTGAAAAAAAATGATATTTTCTACTTTTTGTTCTAAAAAAAATCCAATAAACTCAATTTTAGTCATACATTTAGGCCAAAATGTATTTGGCCACATGTCTTTGGTACAAAAAATGTCAATAAGTGTATATTTATTGGTTTGCGCAAAAGTTATAGCGCCTACAAACTAGGGTACATTTTCTGGAATTTACACAGCCTTTAATTTATGACTGCCTATGTCGTTTCTTGAGGTGCTAAAATGGCAGGGCAGTACAAAACCCCCACAAGTGACCCCATTTTGGAAAGTAGACACCCCAAGGAAATTGCTGAGAGGCATGTTGAGCCCATTGAATATTCATTTTTTTTGTCCCAAGTGATTGAATAATGACAAAAAAAAAAAATTACAAAAAGTTGTCACTAAATGATATATTGCTCACACAGGCCATGGGCATATGTGGAATTGCACCCCAAAATACATTTAGCTGCTTCTCCTGAGTATGGGGATACCACATGTGTGGGACTTTTTGGGAGCCTAGCCGCGTACGGGGCCCCGAAAACCAATCACTGTCTTCAGGATTTCTAAGGGCGTACATTTTTGATTTTACTCCTCACTACCTATCACAGTTTTGAAGGCCATAAAATGCCCAGATGGCACAAACCCCCCCCAAATTACCCCATTTTAGAAAGTAGACACCCCAAGCTATTTGCTGAGAGGCATGTTGAGTCCATGGAATATTTTATATTTTGACACAAGTTGCGGGAAAGTGACAATTTATTTATTTATTTATTTTTTTTTGCACAAAGTTGTCACTAAATGATATATTGCTCACACAGGTCATGGGCATATGTGGAATTGCACCCCAAAATACATTCTGCTGCTTCTCTTGAGTACGGGGATACCACATGTGTGGGACTTTTTAGGAGCCTAGCCGCGTACGGGGCCCCGAAAACCAATCACCGCCTTCAGGATTTCTAAGGGTGTACATTTTTGATTTCACTCTTCACTGCCTATCACAGTTTCGGAGGTCATGGAATGCCCAGGTGGCACAAACCCCCCCCAAATGACCCCATTTTGGAAAGTAGACACCCCAAGCTATTTGCTGAGAGACATGGTGAGTATTTTGCAGCTCTCATTTGTTTTTGAAAATGAAGAAAGACAAAAAAAAAAATTTTTTTTTTCTTTTTTTAATTTTCAAAACTTTGTGACAAAAAGTGAGGTCTGCAAAATACTCACTATACCGCTCAGCAAATAGCTTTGGGTGTCTACTTTCCAAAATGGGGTCATTTGGGGGGGTTTTGTGCCACCTGGGCATTCCATGGCCTCCGAGACTGTGATAGGCAGTGAAGAGTGAAATCAAAAATTTACGCCCTTAGAAAGCCTAAAGGCGGTGCTTGGTTTTCGGGGTCCCATACGCGGCTAGGCTCCCAAAAAGTCTCACACATGTGGTATCCCCGTACTCAGGAGAAGCAACAGAATGTATTTTGGGGTGTAATTTCACATATTCCCATGGCATGTTTGAGCAATATATAATTTAGTGACAACTTTGTGCAAAAAAAAAAAAAAAAAAATTTGTCTCTTTCCCGCAACTTGTGTCACAATATAAAATATTCCATGGACTCGACATGCCTCTCAGCAAATAGCTTGGGGTGTCTACTTTCCAAAATGGGGTCATTTGGGGGGGTTTTGAACTGTCCTGGCAATTTGTGCACAACATTTAGAAGCTTATGTCACACATCACCCACTCTTCTAACCACTTGAAGACAAAGCCCTTTCTGACACTTTTTGATTACATGAAAAAATTATTTTTTTTTGCAAGAAAATTACTTTGAACCCCCAAATATTATATATTTTTTTAAAGCAAATGCCCTACAGATTAAAATGGTGGGTGTTTCATTTTTTTTTTCACACAGTATTTGCGCAGCGATTTTTCAAACGCATTTTTTGGGGAAAAAACACACTTTTTACATTTTAATGCACTAAAACACACTATATTGCCCAAATGTTTGATGAAATAAAAAAGATGATCTTAGGCCGAGTACATGGATAACAAACATGACATGCTTTACAATTGCGCACAAACGTGCAGTGGCAACAAAATAAATACATTTTTAAAAGCCTTTAAAAGCCTTTACAGGTTACCACTTTAGATTTACAGAGGAGGTCTACTGCTAAAATTACTGCCCTCGATCTGACCGTCGCGGTGATACCTCACATGCATAGTGCAATTGCTGTTTACATTTGACGCCAGACCGACACTTGCGTTCACCTTAGCGCAAGAGCAGGGGGGACAGGGGTGTTTTTTTTTCTTTTTTTTTTTCTTTCTTTTTTTTTGCTTTTTTATCTTATTTTAAAACTGCTCCTTTCATTTTTTTTTTTTTTTAATCATTTTTATTGTTATCTCAGGGAATGTAAATATCCCCTATGATAGCAATAGGTAGTGACAGGTACTCTTTTTTGAAAAAATTGGGGTCTATTAGACCCTAGATTTCTCCTCTGCCCTCAAAGCATCTGACCACACCAAGATCGGTGTGATAAAATGCTTCCCCAATTTCCCAATGGCGCTATTTACATCCGGTGAAATCTTAGTCATAAAATGCTCGTGGCTTTCGGTTTCTTAGGCCATAGAGATGTTTGGAGCCACTCTGGTCTCTGATCAGCTCTATGGTCAGCTGGCTGAATCACTCTCAGGTTCCCTGTTGAGACAGGAGAGCCAGAGAAAAACACGGAAGACGGTGGGGGGGGGCATTCTCTCCCACTGCTTGTAAAAGCAGTCTAGAGGCTAATTAGCCGCTAGGATTGCTTTTACATGAAAGCCGACCGCTGGCTGAAAAGAATGATACCAAGATGATACCTAAACCTGCAAGCATCATTCTGGTATAACCACTCAAAGTCGTGAATGCTGTACCTGAAGACAAAAAAATGGTTAACAATAAAGCACAGTAAACGGTAAAGTATAAAAAATTGCATACCTGAAAAGCAAACATGATAAAACATAATAACAATAAAACATTGCAGAATAGAATACAGTAAAAAAGAGCAGAACAATAGAGAGAGAGAATAGAGAGAGAGAGAACAATAAAACAACAACTATATTTTTTATTTTATATTTTTGTTTGTGTTTTTTTTTTTACACTTTTTTTGTAACTGTAACTTTTATAACTGTAACCGGTTACAGGTTCGGGTCTCTCAAAATGCGATGGCATCTTGGGAGACCCTGTGAAAGTGTGCCTAGTCTGTGCAATGCTGTACCCTACGCTAATACTCAACTAGTGAATGGTAGCATTCAAAACATTCACCAATGCAAAGACCAGGATTGACAAGAGGGACAATAATAGCGGGTGTCACGCCTATATCCGCGCTTGCTGCAGACACAACATCTTTTTTGGGGGGGTTCGTTGGGTAGGGGTACTCGGGAGGACATAAAAATGCCTCTCATGCAGCCGACTGCATTTGGTTGGGGATGTGAATGGGGGAAGTACGGGCGCTGCAGAAGTGGTGGGTTCCCAATTAGGATTGGCGAATGCAGCAGGAAGGGCATTGTGGGCACGACGGGCCTGTGTTTGTCTTTTTGGTGGCAGCGGGACACTACTTGTGCTTGCCACCGCACCAGCTTGAACTGCACTTATGGGACTCACCAAGTCACCAAGTGTTACTGCAGTGCTGGTTTGACTACGACCGGGGTGTACTAGGCTGCTGGCGCTTGCCAGTTCACCAAAACGCTACCAAAAAAACTGTTAGCGATCGCAGGGATCAGGCCTGACTCTGTGAACGCTGCAGTTATGCGTTTAGTGTTTTGTAAGTGACAGTGATCGATCGATACTGCACTTGGGTGGGCTGGGCTGGGCCGGGCGGAGGGGCAAAACGCAGGTGCTAGCAGGTATCTGGGCTGATCCCGCTAACACTGCGTTTTTGGGAACCCTAAACTGCTGGGGACGCTAGTATAGATCTGAACGGATCAGATATTGATCCGTTCAGATACTATACCACTAAGGGAGGCGTATGCTGCGTGCGTGGGTGTTAGCGGTACTGGCGCTAATCTGACGCTGCCTGGGGTGACGCATATCACCGCCGGGCGATCAGGGGGCTAAACCTTTATTCGGTAATAAACGGCGGGTGCCCTGACACTATAAAAAATAAACGAACTAACCAGCGTCACCCGTAACGGTTATATGGTGATCAGTGATGAAAGGGTTAACTAGGGGGCAATCAAGGGGTTAAAACATTTATTAGATAGTATATGGGGGTCCCTCTCACTATAAAACGCTGACAGCGAACCTAAATATTTACGTCCCTAACTAGCGTCACCAGCGACACTAATACAGCGATCAGAAAAATGATCGCTTAGCGACACTGGTGACGGGGGGTGATCAAGGGGTTAAAACTTTATTAGGGGGGGTTAGGGGGGTATCCTAGACCTAAAGGGGGCCTAACACTCACTGCCCTAACACTGTAACTGTCACAAACTGACACCAATACAGTAATCAGAAAAAAAAAAAAAAAAAAACCTGCTTGGTGTCAGTTTGTGACGGGGGGGGTGATTGGGGGGGGATCGGGGGGGGATCGGGGGGGGAGATCGGGGTGTTTTGTGTGCCTGGCATGTTCTACTGTGTGTGTGTGTGTTGGTGCACTCACATTACAGTCTTCTCTCCTCGGCCCGGAACGGAAAATACCGAGCCGAGGAGAGATGACATCATTTCCTCTGCCTCTGTGTACAATACAGAGGCAGGGAAATGATCCCATTGGCTGGGAGCGATCGCGAGGGGGGGGCCACGAATGGATGGCCTCCCCCTCACCACCGATCGCCGGGGGAGATTTGCCGACCGCCGCAGGCACTGGGGGGGGGGGTCCGATCGGACCCCCCACCCGCGGGCAGGCAAGGACGTACAGGTAAGCCCTTTTGCCTGCCCGTGCCGCTCTGTCGACGTACATCGTCGTGCGGCGGTCGGCAACTGGTTAAGACATGTGGGTGTATGCCATCTGGTCCAGGCGCTTTATTCATTATTATCTTGCCTACATATTCCTGGATCATATTCATTTTCAGCAATAGTGGTTCATTTGGAGCTATGTCACTATCGTCCTCATTATGGACATGAGCTCCCCCATGTTCCCTTGTACACATAGAGCTGAAGAAGGTATTTCATAAACTTTGACTTATCTTTGTCCCCACCCCAGTCACCATCTCTAAATTATTTTGTAAAGGACCTGCAGTACATGCTCAGACCTAACTTTTTTACTGTTAATATAGCTGAAGTTTTTTTGTTGTTTGTCCTGCGGTCTTTTGCAACCTGTCCTTCTTTTTGAATTTTTGTGGCCTTGATTTCCTTTTTACATATTGTGTTATATTCTTTGTAACTTTTAAATTATGACAGAGTCCCTTCATTTATATTTTTTAAATGCTCTTTACTTATTGGTCATTTTGCTTTTTGGTCATGAGCCTTTTAAAATTATTGGTCATGGGAATATATTTTGCAGTGTGTTCACATACATTTATTTGGAAGCATTCCTATTTTTGTTCTGTGTTCTTCTATGCCAATATTCCCTCACAGTCTAAGTTTTGGAAAGCAGTCCTAAACCTTGGAATATTTGCCCTATTAAAGAGGAGTTCCACTGGTTTTTAAGTTTATTAAAAATCAGCAGCTACAAAAAGTATAGCTGCTGACTTTTAATGAACAGACACTCACCTGTCCCACAGTCCAGCGATGCAGCCGCCTGAAGCCTCGCTCCTCTCCCCACCTCTCCACGGCACCGATATTGTAAGTGTGGGTGCCTGGCTGTGACAGTTTGCGGTTACGAACCGCCTGCCGTCATTATTCGTCGGCTGTTTGAAGAGGGTTATCGTTGTTATGGAAGCAGCTAGCTCCCCCCCCTCCCACCACACTCTGGTGCCCTCCGCTTCTTACTGGAGCCGCTGGCAGCAGCAGAGGTAATCGTGTCTGCTCCTGTCTGTGATATAGAGTGAGGGGAAGATGGTCCCCCCACCTGTCTCCATACCATTGCAGGGTGGAAGCCAAAATGTCACCTCCGTCCATAGCTCTTAAAGAGACATTTTTAATTTTTTTTCAAACTAAATTTTTTATTTTTTTATTGCATGTTAGTGTAAATATGAGGTCAAAGGTCTTTTTGACCCCAGATCTCATATTTAAGAGGTCCCGTCATACTTTGTTTACATTCCTTGTAATAGGAATAAAAGTGACACAATTTTTTTTTAAAGAACAGTGTAAAAATGAAAAATAAAAGGTAAAATAAATGAGAAAAATAACTAAAAATTTTTACACGCGAACTGTCCCGCTGAGGTCGTGTGCAGAAGCGAACGCATACGTGAGTAGCGGCCGTATATGAAAAAGGTGTTCAAATCACACATGTGAGGTATTGCCATGATCAGTAGAGCGAGAGCAATAATTCTAGCCCTAGACCTCTGTAATTCAAAACATGCAACCTGTAGAATTTTTTAAATGTCGCATATGGAGATTTTTAAGGGTAAAGTTTTCGCCATTCCACGAGCGGGCGCAATTTTGAAGCGTGACATGTTGGGTATCAATTTACTCGGCGTAACATCATCTTTCACAATATAACAAAATGGCTAACTTTACTGTTGTCTTATTTTTAAGTCGAAAAAGTTTTTTTTCCAAAAAAATTATGCTTGTAAGAGCGTTGCGCAAATACGGTGTGACAATAAGTATTGCAACAACCACCATTTTATTCTCTAGGGTGTTAGAAAAAAAAAGATATGTTTGGGGGTTCTAAGTAATTTTCTAGCAAAAAAAAAAACACATTTTAACTTGTAAACAACAGGTTTGAAAAATAGGCTCGGGGGTGAAGTGGTTAAACAATAAAAATGAAATATTTCTTTAAATATCGTGCCTGGGGGGTCCCCTTAGTCTGCCTGTAAAGAGGCTCATCTGTGCAATGTTTAGAACAGTGCTGCAGCAATAATTACATTTCTAAAGAAAAAAATGTCATTTAAACTTGCTCGCGGCTGTAATGTATTGCCAGCTCCGGCAATATAGATGAAAAATCAAGGAATAAAATGGTGTAGGGTCCCCCCCAGTCCATACCAGGCCCTTCAGGTCTGGTATGCAAATGCGACTACAGGAAATAACCAGACTGCGAATGCGACTACAGGAGATAACCAGACTGCGAATGCGACTACAGGAAATAACCAGACTGCGAATGCAACTACAGGAAATAACCAGACTGCGAATGCCACTACAGGAAATAACCAGACTGCGAATGCGACTACAGGAAATAACCAGACTGTGAATGCAACTACAGGAAATAACCAGACTGCGAATGCAACTACAGGAAGTAACCAGAGACTGCGAATGCGACTAAAGGAAATAACCAGAGACTGCGAATGCGACTACAGGAAATAACCAGAGACTGCGAATGCAACTACAGGAGATAACCAGAGACTGCGAATGCGACTACAGGAGATTAACCAGACTGTGAATGCGACTACAGGAAATAACCAGACTGCGAATGCGACTATAGGAGATGACCAGACTGCGAATGCGACTACAGGAAGTAACCAGAGACTGCGAATGTGACTACAGGAAATAACCAGACTGCGAATGCGACTATAGGAGATGACCAGACTGCAAATGTGACTACAGGAAATAACCAAAGACTGCGAATGCAACTACAGGAAATGACCAGACTGCGAATGCGACTACAGGAAGTAACCAGAGACTGTGAATGCGACTACAGGAAATAACCAGACTGTGAATGCGACTACAGGAGATGACCAGACTGCGAATGCAACTACAGGAAATGACCAGACTGCGAATGCGACTACAGGAGATGACCAGACTGCGAATGCGACTACAGGAGATGACCAGACTGCGAATGCGACTACAGGAAATAACCAGACTGAGAATGCGACTACAGAAAATAACCAGACTGCGAATGCGACTACAGGAAGTAACCAGAGACTGTGAATGCGACTACAGGAAATAACCAGACTGCAAATGCGACTACAGGAGATGACCAGACTGCGAATGCGACTACAGGAGATGACCAGACTGCGAATGCGACTACAGGAAATAACCAGATTGCGAATGCGACTACAGGAAATAACCAGAGACTGCGAATGCGACTACAGGAAATAACCAGAGACTGCGAATGCGACTACAGGAAGTAACCAGAGACTGTGAATGCGACTACAGGAAATAACCAGACTGCAAATGCGACTACAGGAAATAACCAGACTGCGAATGCGACTACAGGAAATGACCAGACTGCGAATGCGACTACAGGAAATGACCAGACTGCGAATGCGACTACAGGAAATAACCAGGTAGCCAGTTTTAAAATTTAAACTTTCAGCAATGCACAGCTATACAGGGGGGGTAAACAACATTTCCAGGGATGGTTTAGCAAAAAAAAGGGGTCTACAGGCTGTGTATATAATGTAGGCAGAAGGACCTACCTGACCAGTTGGGCTCATCTCCCGCTCTCAGAGGTCCGGGGCGGAGCTTTCGTCGACAGGGGCGGAGCTTTCGTCGGTAAGGGGCGGAGCTTTCGGCGGTAGGGGGCTGATCTTTCGTCGGTAGGGGGCGGAGCTTTCGTCGTAGGGGCGGGGATTTTTGTGGTCCAGAGCGGAGCTCTCAGAAGTGCAGGAGAGATGCTCTATACAGACTAGACTACATGAGGAGAGGAGGGGCGAGGCAGGGCAGGGTCAGAGCGTCAGTGGAGCTCCCTGCCCCGCCCCTCCCTGCTGACAGAGCCTCTCTCAGCCTAAGCCGAGGTCTGCTCAGGCAGGGGGCTGGCCGCGGTGCTGGGAGCTGTAAAAATCCAGGAGGACGGGTTTTCGTGCGGTGCGGCGGGCGGCTTTTTTCCGTTGCTGACTGAGCCGCTCATGGGGCCCCTCCTGACGTCGGGCCCTCGGTCGGTGACCGAGTGACTGAATGGTCAGTCCGCCCCTGACTGTAAGGTATTCATAAAGCCCACAGTGTATGCCTGAGCTATGTACACATATGGATGTGGCTGATGTAGATACAAACTTATGGGACTAATATACAATACATTGATATACTCATTATGACATATGTTTTGTTCCAGCCCTATCATACTAGTCAAGTTGCAACTGTGTGGTTGGTATAAGTTAAAATGGACTAAATTGGGTGGTTGCTTGTCCTTGCTCTATACAGTCGGCACAATGTATATTAAATATATACAGAGCGGATTATCTCTGGTAATACACTGCACCAACTTAGGCAATTTACCTATATATCATTTTGTTTACTTGTTATAAAATGTACTCCTATATACATAACAAAACATTCTACTGATTAGGGATCCGAGGACCCCTTACTCCTACCAGTCACTGAGGCATTTTATTTTAACCTACAGACTGGGATGATATGTACATTGGTGTGTAACACTGTATTAACATAAAACCACCCGTATGTTTTTTTCCTATATATGCATTAGCATTTAGGTTTCCAGGTAGCGCCAATTAACCCCTTTCTTTTTGTTCACACAATAGCCTCTTCATGACAACCCCGGCCATTGGATGTCGGGGGCTGGCGGGCGAGGGGGCTTTAACAAGGGGGCCCACAGATCCTGCCCCCCATATGAATGGGTATTGGGTACATTGTACCCATACCCATTCACCAAAAAGTGTCAAAAAGTAAAAACCACAACAGGCAGTTTTTGACAATTCCTTTATTAACCCCTTCCTGACCAGCCGCCACAGTTCCACTGCGGCAGATTGGCTCCCTTGGGTGAACTGTCGTAGCTATATGTCAGCTCGCCTTTTGACCACTAGGGGGCGACTACGGAGCTGATGCTCGTGCCTGGCGGTCACAATGACCGCCAGGCACCCACGATCGCTCGACACATAGACAGAATGGAGATCTGTCAATGTACACAGACAGATCTCCGTGCTGTCGGGTGAGGAGAGTGATCTGTTGTTCATACTAAGTATGAACAATGATCGGTCTCCTCACCCAGACAGTCAAATCCCCCCAAAGTTAGAATCACTCCCTAGGTAACACAGTTAACCCCTTGATCGCCCCCCTCTGTTAACCCCTTCCTTGCCAGTGACATTTACACAGTAATCAGTGCATTTTTATAGCAATGCCAATGGTCCAAAAATGTGTCAAAAGTGTTCGATTTGTCCGCCATAATGTTGCAGTCCTGATAAAAATCGCAGATCACCGCCATTACTAGTAAAAAAAGCTAATAATAATAAAAATGCCATAAATCTTTCCCCTATTTTGTAGACGCTATGACTTTTGTGCAAGCCAATCAATATACGCTTATTGTGATTTTTATTACCAAAAATATGTAGAAGAATACATATCAGCCTAAACTGAGGAAAAAAATAGCCTTTTTTAAAAAAATTGGGGATATTTATTATAGCAAAAATGACAAAATATTGTGTTTTTTTCAAAATTGTCACTCTTTTTTTGTTTATAGTGCAAAAAATAAAAACCACAGAGATGATCAAATACCACTAAAAGAAAGCTCTATTTGTGGGAAAAAAAGGACGTCAATTTTGTTTGGGTAAAATGTCACACGACCGCGCAATTGTCAGTTAAAACGACGCAGTGCCGTATCGCAAAAAATGGCCTGGTCATTGAGCAGCCAAATCTTCCGGGGCTGAAGTGGTTAAAAAAGAAAGTGTCCCTCGATGTCCATCCATCTTCAATCACGCCGTCCGACGGACCCGAAAAACAGAAAAAAACAAAAAAACTCCGCCTCCATGGGAGGCCTCCCGGCGACGGCCGTCTTTTTACTTTTTGACACTTTTTTTGGTGAAAGGGTAGGCCTAAGCATTCACATGGGGGGGCGGGATCTGGGGGCCCCCTTGTTAAAGGGGCTTCCAGATTCCAATAAGCCCCCCGCCCACAGACCTTGACAACCAATGGCCAGGGTTGTTGGGAAGAGGCTCTTGTCCCCATCAACATGGGGACAAGGTGCTTTGGGGGGCACCCCAAAGCACCCTCCCCATGTTAAGGGCAAGCCACCCGGTATGGTTCAGGAGGGGAAAGCTCGCTCGTCCCCACCTTTCTTGGCCTGCCAGGCTGCTTGCTTGGATAAGGGTCTGGTATGGATTTTTGAGGGACCCAATTTTTTTTTATATTGGCGTGGCGTTTCCCTTAAAATCTATGCCAGACCCAAAGGGCCTGGTATGGATCTTGAGGGGGACCCCATGCCATTTTTTCTTAATTCTGTCATAGGGTTCCCCTTAACCACTTCAATACACTGTATTATATACTCTGCACTGCATTATATACCATGCGCTGTATTATATATACTACACTGACTGCACTATATATTCTCCACTGTATTATATATACACTACACTGACTACACTATATACTCTGCTATGTATTATATATACGGTATACTGATGGCACTATATACACTCCACTATAATATATATATATATATACTACACTGACTGCACTATATACTCTGAACTGTATTATATATACCAGGGATATGCAATTAGTGGACCCCCAGCTGTTGCAGAACTACAATTCCCATGAGGCATAGCAAGACTCTGACAGCCACAAGCATGACATCCAGAGGCAGAGGCATGATGGGACTTGTAGTTTTGCAACAGCTGGAGGTCCACTAATTTCATATCCCTGATATATACTATACAGACTGCACTATATACTCTCTATTGTAATATATATATATATATATATATATATATATATATATATATATACATATATTTATATACACACACTACAGTGACTGCACTATATACTCTGAAATGTATTATATATACTATACGGACTGCACTATATAATCTGCACTGTATTATATATACTACAGTGTTAGAAACTATGAATCAGACCAAGACAGAAGTAAAGTTAAATCACACTTGTTTAATAGTAAAAATAAATAGAACAAACTTAGTCAAAACATAGCCAAAGTTCGGTAACCGTAACGGTTAGTCAGACAAGCCAGAAAGTCGGGAAGACAGAGATCAGCATAGTGGAACAGCAAGCAGGATCTGGAGCCAGAAGAAATGTCAGCGAAGCAAGTCTTTAACAGGAACGCAGGAGATAGTCTCTGTGATGTTGACCAAGGCGAAGGCAGAGATCATCTGGGCTGGACGGCTTAAGAGAGATAGGAGCTGGTAATTAGCCGACAGCTGAGCGGCCAGCTCAGAGAAGGAAGGGCTGAGCCCAGCCCTGACAGTACCCCCTCCTCAATGACCCCCATCATGAGGACCACCAGGCTTGAGGGAAAAATGTCTATGGAAATCACGGAGGAGGACAGGATCATTTACATCCGAGGATGAGACCCAAGAGCATTCCTCCAGACCATACCCTTTCCAATGCACCAGGTACTGTATGCACCCACGGAACCTACGGGAGTCAACAATGCACTGTACTTCATATTCCTCATGGTTCTCAACCTGTACAGGGTAAGGACGTGGCACCAAGGTGGTAAAGCGGTTGCAGACCAAAGGTTTTAATAAGGAGAAATGAAATACATTTAAGATACGCAAATTAGAAGGAAAGTCTAATGCATAAGCCACTGGGTTAATCCTGCAAAGAATACGGAAAGGCCCAATAAACTGAGGTGCAAACTTCAGTGAGGGAACGCGAAGTCAGAGGTTGCGAGATGACAGCCAGACCCTGTCCCCAACCTGGTAGGAAGGCCAGACAGGCGTTTACAGTCAGTATGGAGTCTGTACCTATCAGAATGTCGCAAAGCCTCCTGGATATGTGCCCAAGTGGAACGAAGGCCACAGAAATGCTCCTCTAAAGGTCTAATGCTCTGCGGAACAAATGAGTCAGGCAACATGGAAGGTTGGAAACCATAGTTCACCTTGAATGGGGACAATCGGGAAGCAGAATGCAAGGCACTATTATGAGCAAACTCCGTGAGAGGTCTGACCAGTTGTTATGATGGTCAGAAATATAGCAACGTAGGAATTGCTCCAAGGACTGATTGGCTCGTTCTATGGCCCCATTAGACTGGGGGTGATATGCAGAGAAGAAGGCAAGCTGAATTCCCAACTGTGCACAAAAGGCTCATCAGAACCGGGACACAAACTGACTACCCCTGTCTGGGACAATCACCTTGGGTAGCCCATGTAAGCGAAAGATCTCCCGAGCAAAAATGGAAGCCAGTTCCTTAGAAGTGGGCAATTTCTTAAGTGGAATACAATGAGACATTTTCGAGAACCGGTTAATCACCATAAGGATAACTGTGTTGCCCTGGGAGTTGGGTAACTCCACAATGAAATTCATTGACAGGTGGGTCCAGGGCCTCTCTCCATTGGGTATGGGTTGTAGGAGGCCCACTGGTGTCGTGGAGTCTTACTCTGAACACACACGGAACAGTCAACTATGAAGGCAGTTACATCAGCACATAGACTAGGCCACCAGAATTGTTGGGAAATGGCCCAAAAGAGTTGATTCCTCCTAGCGTGGCCAGCAGCCTTGGGAGAATGGTAAGTCTGGAGCACGGCAGTATGGAGACTCTATGGGACAAAGCAGGGTTTCTCAGGAGGAGCATGGACCTGAGCAGCAAGAATTTTGTCACCCAAAGGAGAAGTGAGACTCGTGTGAGCCGTAGTCAGAATACGATCAGGATGAATCACAGGAACCGGAACCGACTCCATCTTGAAAGGGGAGGAAAATTGTCGTGACAAAGCATCAGCCCTTACATTTTTAGTGACAAGAAAAGAGCTCCTTCTGGGAGAGAGGCATTTAGCCTCAGACAAGAACGTGAGATTCTTATGGTCAGTAAGAATGAGAACCAGCACAGTGGTACCTTCGAGGAGATGTCTCCATTCTTTCAGGGCTAAAATGATCGCTAACAGCTCTCTGTCACCGATCTCGTAATTGCACTCCACAGGTGACAATTTCTTGGAAAAGTAGCCACAAGGATGCATAGCGCTCTCAGAGGTAGGACGTTGAGACAGAAGGGCACCAACTTCAGTCTCAGAAGCATCAACCTCAAGGATAAAAGGTAACGTAGGTTTAGGATATGCCAACACAGGAGCAGAAACAAAGGCAGCCTTGAGACTCTCAAAGGTCTTAATGGACACTGGAGACCAAATCTGTGGGTTACCGTCCTTTCTGGTCATATCAGTCAGGGGCTTGACCAGAGGCGAGAAGTTATGAATAAACTTCCAATAATAGTTGGCAAAGCCAAGAAAATGCTGCAGAGGATGTAAACCCATGGGGCAGGGCCACTGTCAGACTGCTGAAAGTTTCTCTGGGTCCATCAAAAAACCAGCAGTGGAAATGACATAACCCAGAAATTTAACCTGTTCACTAGGGATGAGCTTCGTGTTCGAATCGAACGCATGTTCGACTCGAACATCATGTGTTCGGTTGTTCGCCGAATTACAAACGATATGGGCCGTTCGCGCCAAATTCGAGTGGCGCGTCATGGCCCATAATTCACTGCGGCATCGCAGTGCATTGCTGGCTGATGATTGGCCAAGCATGCACTATGACCCACATGCTTGGCCAATCACAGCGCCGTCTGTACAGAGAGTGGTAATTGGCCAAAGCCAGGGTGGCTTTGACCAATTATGGCTCAGGGGGTTTAGCACACACCCCACACTATATAAGGCACCTGCACGGTGGCCCTGTGTAGTGTGTTCCGGCATTGAGAGAGAGATAGATAGACAGAGAGACAGTGTCATTTGATTTAAGTTAGATAGAGTAGGCAGGCGAGTCAGTTAGCTGCACTTACAGTGTATTGTGTATATATATACATCCTAGGTGTTGTATATATATATATATATATATATATATATATACACACACACTGTATTCAGTTATTCAGTTTAGCTAGATCCGTTCCTGTTATTCTCTTCCTACTACCGACAGGCAGGCAGGTGTTTTTACAGTATTTACAGCTACCTGAAGAAAATTGCTGGTGTTCTTCTGATTCTATTAGCCCTATTAGCTACAGTATTTACAGTTAGTGTAGTGCATCCTCTGCACAGTGTGCACCTGAAGCTACCTGAAGAAAATTAGTGGTGTTCTTCTGATCCTATTAGTACAGTACCGCAGGCAGCTGCAGTATTTACAAGTTAGTGTAGTGCATCCTCTGCACAGTATGCACCTAAAGCTACCTGAAGAAAATTAGTTGTGTTCTTCTGATCCTATTAGTACAGTACCACAGGCAGCTGCAGTATTTACAAGTTAGTGTAGTGCGTCCTCTGCACAGTGTGCACCTAAAGCTACCTGAAGAAAATTAGTGGCGTTCTTCTGATCCATTAGTACAGTACCGCAGGCAGCTGCAGTATTTACAAGTTAGTTTAGTGCACCCTCTGCACAGTGTTCACCTAAAGCTACCTGAAGAAAATTAGTGGTGTTCTTCTGATCCTATTAGTACAGTACAGCAGGCAGCTGCAGTATTTACAAGTTAGTGTAGTGCGTCCTCTGCACAGTGTACACCTAAAGCTACCTGAAGAAAATGAGTGGTGTTCTTCTGATCCTATTAGTACAGTACCACAGGCAGCTGCAGTATTTACAAGTTAGTGTAGTGTGTCCTCTGCACAGTGTGCACCTAAAGCTACCTGAAGAAAATTAGTGGTGTTCTTCTGATCCTATTAGTACAGTACCGCAGGCAGCTGCAGTATTTACAAGTTAGTTTAGTGCTTCCTCTGCACAGTGTGCACCTAAAGCTACCTGAAGAAAATGAGTGGTGTTCTTCTGATCCTATTAGTACAGTACCGCAGGCAGCTGCAGTATTTACAAGTTAGTGTAGTGTGTCCTCTGCACAGTGTGCACCTAAAGCTACCTGAAGAAAATTAGTGGTGTTCTTCTGATCCTATTAGTACAGTACCGCAGGTAGCTGTAGTATTTACAAGTTAGTGTAGTGCGTCCTCTGCACAGTGTGCACCTAAAGCTACCTGAAGAAAATTGATGGTGTTCTTCTGATTCTATTAATACCACAGGCAGGCAGCTACAGTATTTACAGTTAGTTTAGTGCGTCCTCTACACAGTGTGCACCTAAAGCTACCTGGAGACAATTGCTGTTGTTCTGCTCCTATTAATACCACAGACAGGCAGCTACAGGATTTACAGTTAGTGTACTGTGTCCTCTGCACAGTGTGCACCTAAAGCTACCTGAATAAAATTGGAGGTGTTCTTCTGATCCTATATTAATACCACAGGCAGGCAGCTACAGTATTTACAGTTAGTATACTGTGGCCTCTGCACAGTGTGCACCTAAAGCTACCTGAAGACAATTGCTGTTGTTCTGCTCCTATTAATACCACAGGCAGGCAGTTACAGTATTTACAGTTAGTGTACTGTGTCCTCTGCACAGTGTGCACCTAAAGCTACCTGAAGACAATTGCTGGTGTTCTCATACTAATAATACTACAGGCAGGCAGTTGATTCTGCTAGCTGCAGTATTAGTATATATATACATCCCAGCTTTGTGCAGCTACATCTCACTGCAGGCTATTAGTATGTCTAGAAGGCCAACAAGGAGAGGCAGACAGTCACAAGCCAATGAAAGAGGGCAAGCAGGCTCTGTGTCTAGAGGCAACAGTGCTGGTCGTGGAGACGGTGCATCCTCATCAGCACATGGCCGTGGGACAAGCTTGTCCTTTTTTTCGTCAGCTGGCCGTGTTGAGCCGCAACATGCAGAAGACTTGGTAGAGTGGATGACCAAGCCGTCCTCATCCTCCTCATCCTCTCTCACCCAGGCTCAGGGTACTTTGTCTGGCAAAGCAGCTGCCAATGCGGCCTCTTCCATCGGCTCAATGGCATTAGTCACTCCTTCCCTAGCCCCACCATGTCCCCCTGAGGAGTCCCCCGAACTGTTTGAACACAGTGTTGGGTACATGCTCCAGGAGGATGCCCAGCATTTTGAAGGCTCCAGTGATGGTACCCAGCTAGAGGAAGGCAGTAATGTGAGCTCAGAGAGAGGGGGTGCCCAAGAAGGACAGCAATCTGGCAGTCATGTTCCCCCAGCTGCAGCATACTGCCAGCTTTGCTGCAGTGATGAGGAGGGAGGGGATGATGAGGTCACTGACTCCACGTGGGTGCCTTATAGGAGAGAGGAGGAGGAGGAGGCACATCACCAATGAGGCAGGATGCCCTCCAGGGGCCAGCTTAAGGGCAGCACACCGACTGCATCACAACGCAGAGCTCCGCATGTGCAGGGCGCTGCTGTCGCTGCGCGCTATTCCAGAAGTTTTATGGTGTGGGCCTTTTTTGAGACGAGTGCATCAGATTCCACCGCTGCTATTTGCAACATATGTCTCAAGTGTATCTCGCATGGCCAAAACATCTCCCGCTTGGGAACCACATGCTTGACCAGACATAAGTTGACCTGCCATGCAGTTCATTGGCAAGTGTACCTAAAAGACCCACACCAAAGAACAAAGAGGACCTCCCCTTGCTCCTCATCAGCTGGGATCTCCAACCTCACTATACCTTCAGTCCTCTCTGAGACCTGCACTGAGAGGAATGAAGGTGTAGAATTAGGTGTGTCACAGCCAAGTACTTGGGGGCAATCTGCTATTGGTACACCGATGTCAGATTGTACCAGGGAAATTTCCCTGCCCCAGCTGCTGCACCGCCGAAAGAAGTTCGCTCCCAGCCATCCACATGCCCAGTGGTTGAATGCTAGCTTGGCTAAATTGCTAGCACTTCAACTGCTACCTTTTCAGTTGGTAGACTCTGCCCCCTTCCGTGAGTTTGTAGAATGTGCAGTTCCTCAGTAGCAGATTCCCAAATGCCACTTTTTCTTACGGAAGGCGATTCTGGCATGTGGAAGGCAATGTCTTGGCCTCGCTGTCAGCGGTAAGGTGCATATTACCGCTGACTCATGTTCCAGCAGGCATGGACAGGGACGTTACCTATCTTTCACGGCCCACTGGGTGACTCTTCTGGCAGCTGGGAAGGATGCAGGACAGGGTGCAGTAGTGTTGGAGGTTGTTCCGCCACCATGCCTCCAAAATACTACTAGTGGGGATTCTGCCACACCTCTCTCCTCCACCCCCTCCTCTTCTTCCTCCTCCATGTCCTTCCTGTGCTAATTTCTCTTCGGAACCAGCGGTGCTCCATAGGCGTTCAAGGGGTTATGCAAGCACGCAGGCCAAAAGATGCCATGCGGTGCTCGAGCTGGTGTGCTTGGGGGATAGGAGCCACACTGGGGCAGATATTCTGTCAGCTCTGCAGGGGCAGGTTCAGAGGTGATTGACGCCACACCAGCTTAAGGCAGGTATGGTAGTTTGCGACAATGGCACCAACCTCCTCTCCGCCCTCCGACAGGGACAACTGACCCATGTGCCCTGTTTGGCTCATGTCCTTAACTTGGTGGTGCAGCGGTTCTTGGGCATTTACCCGGGCTTACAGGATGTCCTGAGGCAGGCCAGGAAAGTCTGTGTGCATTTCTGCAGATCATATAATGCCAGTGCTCGGCTGGCTGACCTCCAAAAGGAATTTAACCTGCCCAAGAACCACCTAATCTGTGACATGCCCACCAGGTGGAACTCAACATTTGCCATGCTGCAGCGGCCGCACGCAGCAGAGGGCCATTAATGAGTTCTTGTGTGACTATGGCACCAGGACAGGGTCAGGGGAGCTTGTTTTTTTTTCCCCACGCCAGTGGGCCATGATCAGGGGTGCATGCACTGTCCTGTCACCATTTGAGGAGGGCCCGAGGATGGTGAGCAGTGACAGTGCATGCATCAGTGACACTGCCCCCCTTGTCCACCTGTTGGAGCACACACTGCGTGGAATAATGGACAGGGCACTTGCGGCAGAAGAGAGGCAGGAAGAGGAGGACTTCCTTAGCTCTCAAGGCCCCCTTTATGCAGACAGTGTTCCTGCGTGCCCGCCGATCACACAGGAAGAGGACAAGGAGTAGGATCGTGTCAGCATGGAGGTGGAGCCTGGCACTCAGCATCAGCAGCAGTCTTTAAGGGAACATTTACAGTCCAAAGAAACCCATGGACTTGTACGTGGCTGGGAGGAGGTGGCTGCAGATCATGTCATCCTTAGTGACCCAGAGGACTCCGGACCGAATGCCTCAGCAAACCTACGCTGCATGGCCTCCCTGATCCTGCAAAGCCTGCGGAAGGATCCTCGTATTCATGGTATCAAGGAGAGGGATCAATACTGGCTGGCAACCCTCCTTGATCCACGTTACAAGGGTAAGGTTGCGGATATTATCTTACCGTCGCAGAGGGAGCAGAGGATGAAACATCTGCGGGAGGCCTTGCAGAAAGGTCTGTGCAACGCGTTCCCAGAGACTGGGAGGTTACAAACTCCTGTTCCTGGACAACGTGTTTCTGAGGCTTCGGTCAGTCAAAGAAGGAGCGGTGGAGAAGGTGGCCGTCTGACCGATGCGTTCAGACAATTTTTTAGTCCGCAGCCCCAAGGTATGATCGGTTCCAGCAACCATCGCCAGCGTCTGTTTTATATGGTGCAGGAATACCTAGGGGCAAGATCTGACTTGGACACCTTTCCCACTGAAAATCCTCTGGGTCTTGAGGGTGGATCAGAGCTTGCACAGTATGCATTGAGCTAATGGCCTGTCCTGCATCCAGCGCTCTTTCGGAACGCACATTCAGTGCTGCTGGAGGCTTTGTAACCGATCACAGGGTGCGTCTGTCCATCGACTCGGTCGATCGACTGACCTTCATAAAAATGAATCAGTCTTGAATCACCACCAGCTACCAAGCACCTGACGCTGATGTAACCGAATAATTTTTTTTGAAATGTCAGATCCCTTCAAGACTGCCTATGCTGATGCTGAGTGACTATCCTGTTATGCTGAGTGAATATCCTCTTCCTCCTCAATGATCATGCTGATAGCTTGTAAGAACATTTGTGGTTCTGGGCACTGCCACCAGTGGCTAAGGCCCAATTTTTCAGCCCCTGTTTAACAGGGGCGTGTAATTACAATTTTTGATGCAATGCTTTGCAGCAGGGCTCGTTCCTGCGCTCCAACTAGAGTATCTGTGAGGGGTTGCAGTGTTGTGGCACCAGCACCAGTGCCTAAGGCCCAATTTTTCTGCCCCTGTTCAACAGAGGCGTGTAATTACAATTTTTGATGCAATATTTTGCAGGAGGGTTCATTGCTGCGCTCAACTAGAGTATCTGTGAGGGGTTGCAGCGTTGTGGCACCAGCACCAGTGCCTAAGGCCCAATTTTTCAGCCCCTGTTTCACAGGGGCATGTAAGTACAATTTTTGATGCAATACTTTGCAGTAGGGCTCGTTCCTGCGCTCCAACTAGAGTATCTGTGAGGGGTTGCAGTGTTGTGACACCAGCACCAGTGCCTAAAGCCCAATTTTTCTGCCCTTGTTCAACAGGGACATGTAATTACAATTCTTGATCTAATATTTCACAGCAGGGCCCGTTTCTGAACCCACCAAGCGTAACTGTGAGGACTTACAGTGTTGTGGTACCAGCACCACCACCACCACCAAAGGCCCAATTTTTCTGCCCCTGTTCAACAGGTGCATGTAATTACAATTCTTGATCTAATATTTCACAGCAGGGCCCTGTGAGGGCTTACAGTGTTTTGGCAACACCAACACCTAAGGCCACAATTTCTGCAGAGTATATAGGGCAGGCCCCTAATTTAAAACATCCAACTTACAAACGACTCCTACTTGCAAACGGAATGAGACAACAGGAAGTGAGATGAAATCCACCCCTAGGAAGGGAAATTCTCTCCTGTAAGAGTTAATATGGGAAACACTTTTCTCCTTTCCACTGATGCTTTATCACCAATCCTTGTTTCAATAAAAACCTCAAATTTTCTAAAAACATTTGTCATTGGGACAGAAAGTGAGGTGAAATTTTCTGAAGAGGAGCACAGACAGCAAAACAAATGTCACAGGGGTGATAACCCTTCCCTATGTTTTCCGAAAAGCTTAAAATAGATTTTTTGGCTGGAGCTAAACACGTTAAAAATGCACCAGTTCAAAATTACAAACAGATTATACTTAACAACAAAAGAAAAAAATGTGGACTCGCGCTTAGCAAACAAATAAATGTGTGGCTGAGGAGTGCCACACAGTGCGGTGTATACATAAATATAATATTATGCCAAACTGTACCACGCACAATGTGAAAAATTGTAACGGGAACACATAAATCTCTCTAGTAAACAGTGCAATAGTACAAACAGTGCAATCAAAGCTTCAGATAAAGTCCATGGGTAATAAATAAAACAGAAAGTGAATCATGAAGGTCCATATGGGAGAAACCCAAAAGGTGATATACAGTCCTAGGTGATTCAAAATTGGGAAGAATCATAAATGTGTGGGTCCACCACCAAAAGAAAGGGGAGCCTGGCCGCTTACCGGAACCCCATGACCCCCCGTTACAGAGGGTCTAAATGGGCATTGAGATCCTGCTAGTCTGGAACTCCCACGAATGAGGATGGAAACTGGAAGGGCGTCAAGGACTGTGATGGAAATGGACGGATCCCCAAGGAGACTCAGCTCTCAGCATTATGTAGTCATCATAGGAAAAGAAAAAGGGAGGGCTCCCATAGTGTAAAATCAAAGGTGGTTTATTAAAGTAAAAAAAAAACCATAAACACTCACATGTAGGTATAAAATCGTCATCAATAAAAGAACAACCTGTGGCACCCTGCTGGGTATACAGCGACAGTGGGAGGTGGCGCGATGAAGCCGCTCAGCCTTCATGATTCACTTTCTGTTTTATTTATTACCCATGGACTTTATCTGAAGCTTTGATTG
Source organism: Aquarana catesbeiana (assembly GCF_042186555.1). Lineage (NCBI taxonomy): Eukaryota > Metazoa > Chordata > Amphibia > Anura > Ranidae > Aquarana > Aquarana catesbeiana. The sequence continues at coordinate 361,088,513 of NC_133326.1, read as the reverse complement.
CACTGTTTGTACTATTGCACTGTTTACTAGAGAGATTTATGTGTTCCCGTTACAATTTTTCACATTGTGCGTGGTACAGTTTGGCATAATATTATATTTATGTATACACCGCACTGTGTGGCACTCCTCAGCCCCACATTTATTTGTTTGCTAAGCACGAGTACACATTTTTTTCTTTTGCATTTTTTGTTGTGTTTGTGTCACAATTTAGGACATCGCAGCTTTATGTAATTTATTCTGTAGAAATTCGAAGCGCAATTATTTATTGTTTTTTTGTTTTTATACTTAACAACAAACCTACAGTCCCTGTCTTGTTTGCACCGCCTGTATACTGCTATTCAGAGTATATAGGGCCTGGTGGCCCCACGCCTTTCCTTTTTATAATTTGGTTGTGGGGTTCCCCTTAATATCCATACAATGACTTTTATACCTTTAAAAATGTCATTTTGTGCAGGGACTGTTCTAAGCACGGGAAACACGTGCCACTTTACAGGCATACTATAGACACCCCCCAGGTATGATATTTAAAGGAATATTTCACTTTTTTTTTTTTTTTACTTTAAGCATCATTAAAATCACTGCTCCCGAAAAAACGGCCGTTTTTAAAACTTTTTTTTGCATTGATACATGTCCCCTGGTGCAGGACCCTGGTCCCTAAACTCCAATTTACAATAGAAATTGTTCTCTCTTAGTTTCTGAAGCACGCAACAGATGTCTGTGTGGTGGCTCTGCAGAGACTTGGAAAATATGAGATAGACCACCACACATAACTGCAACAAATCTCTGAGAACATTGTTAATTCCTGGAAAGCTGCCGGAGCATATGCAGTTTTCCACTCATCTCCCTCCTTAATCCTCACAAAATTGTATGCCCCTCTCAAATCAAGCTTCGTGAAAACCGTTGCTCCCTTGAGGCGGTCAAATAATTCCGTAATCAATGAAATCGGACAGGCATTCTTAATCCTGAAACGATTGAAACCTCTATAATTAATACAAGGTCTCAGGTCACCACTCTTCTATTTCACAAAGAAGAAACCAGCACCGGCAGGAGACGAGGATTTGCGGATGTAACTTTGAGAAAGTGCATCTGCAACATACTCCTCCATGGCCTTATCCTCCAAGACCGACAAAGGGAAACCCAGTCAGGAGGGGGTATGGCCCCAGGTTGAAGGTCAATTGCACAATCATACGACTGTTGTGGAGGCAAACTACCGGCTTGACCTTTGTCAAAGACATCGCTAAAATCACGATATTCCTACGGCAGGGACGAGAGTGAAGAGGTGCACAGGACCTTGGCTACCTTCTGGAAGCATGTCTTACTGCATTGTGGTGACCAGGAGAGAACCTCAGAACAGAGCCAATCAAAAGAGGGGTTGTGCCTCTGTAACCAAGGATAACCAATAACCAGCAGAATCTTTGGTGAGGAAATAATAAATTGGATTATCTCATGGTGAAGAGCCCCTACACCCATGGACAACGGAACAGTCTCATGAGTCACATCGGCAGGCTGTAGAGGTCTCCCATCAAGAGCCTCAATGGCAAGTGGAGTGTCATGCAGCTGCAGCGGAATCGAGTGCTTTGATACAAAGGTAGCATCAATGAACAGGCCTGCAGCCCCAGAGTCGATTAGAACCTATATCTCAACGAACGACTTAGCCCAAGAAAGGATAACTGAAATCAGGGTCTTATCCTTCTGGATAACTGGGGACAAAACAATACCACCTAAGGTCTGTCCGTGACAGGACATCAAGGTTTGGGCGTTCCCAGGACAGGTAGGACAGGTCTCCTTAAAAGAGAGTGTTTCTCTGAGTCTGGAGTCAATGAGGATGGCAAACATGATCAACTTCTCCAGCTCAGTGGGTATATTTCGGGCTGCTATCTCATTCTTTATGGTATCCAAGAGACCATGAGAAAAAGCAGCCATGAGGGCCTTATTGTTCCAAGCAACCTCCGCTGCCAGAGTACAGAATTCAGTGGTGTAGTCTGCAACAGTTCTCGTAATTTGTTTGATGGACATGAGGCACTTGGCAGTAGAAGCGGAGCATGCGGGAATGTCAAATACCCTTTTAAAGGAGGCCACAAACTCAGGGTAACTCAAGACAACAGGTTTTTGGTTTTTGCGTCTCCCATAGAGGGTTTGCCCAGACCAAGGCTCTCTCAGAAAGCAAAAATATCACAAAACCTACTTTACTTCTGTCCATGGGAAACGACTGGGGCAACATCTCAAATTATATCTCAACCTGGTTGAGAAACCCTCTGCCTTGAAGCGGGAAGCAGAGCGTAACCAGACATACCTCTTATAGAGGTATTACTCAAGGCGGGTGCCTGCACAGAGACTGGAGCAGCAGCAGGGATGGCCTGCAACACAGGTTGTGCCGGAGCATCTACAGTGGGAGATTCATGGTGAGCCGCGCGACTCAGGAGCATTTGTAATGCCATGGCAAACTGATCCATGTGGTGATCCTGCTCATCCAATCTGTAAAAAATATTACCAACAAGTGGATTGACTGCATCTTCTGAATTCATGGCCTTCGCCTACTGTCAGAAACCATGAATCAGACCGAGACAGAAGTACAGTTAAATCACACTTGTTTAATAATAAAAGTAAATAGAACAAACGTAGTAAAAACATAGCCAAAGTTCGGTAACCGGAAAGGATAATCAGACAAGCCAGAAATTCAGGAAGCCAGAGATCAGCGTAGTGGAACAACAAGCAGGATCTGGAGCACGAAGGATTATCAGCCAAGCAAGTCTTTAACAGAAACGCAGGAAATAGTCTCTGTGATGTTGACCAGGGCGAAGGCAGAGATCATCTGGGCTGGACGGCTTAAGTAGGCAGTACTGACAAGCAGGATATAATCAACAGGTGAGTCACTGTGGAGAGATAGGAGCTGGCAATTAGCTGACAGCGGAGAAGAAAGGGCTGAGCCCAGCCCTCACATATACGGACTGCGCTATATACTCTGAACTGTATTATATACAGTATCTCACAAAAGTAGTGAGTACACCCCTCACATTTTTGTACATATTTTATGATATCTTTTCATGTGACAACACTAAAGAAATTACACTTTGCTACAATGTAAAGTAGTGAGTGTACAGCTTGTATAACAGTGTAAATTTGCTGTCCCCTCAAAATAACACACACCCTTTAATGTCTAAAGCGCTGGCAAGTAAAGTGAGTACACCCCTAAGTGAAAATGTCCAAATTGGGCCCAATTAGCCATTTTCCCTCCCCGATGTCATGTAAATTGTTAGGGTTACAAGGTCTCAGGTGTGAATGGGGAGCAGGTGTGTTAAATTTGGTGTTATCGCTCTCACTCTCTCATACTGGTCACTGGAAGCTCAACATGGCACCTCATGGCAAAGAACTCTTTGAGGATCTGAAAAAAAGAATTGTTGCTCTATATAAAGATGGCCTAGGCTATAAGAAGATTTCCAAGACCCTGAAACTGAGCTGCAGCACGGTGGCCAAGACCATACAGCTGTTAAACAGGACAAGTTCCACTCAGAACAGACCTCGCCATGGTCGACCAAAGAAGTTGAGTGCACATGCTCAGCGTAATATCCAGAGGTTGTCTTTGAGAAATAGACGTATTTTAAAGGTGATGCACAAGAAAGCCTGCAGTTTTCTGAAAACAAGCAGACTAAGGACATGGATTACTGGAACCATGTCCTGTGGTCTGATGAGACCAAGATAAACCTATTTGGTTCAGATGGTGTCAAGCGTGTGTGGCGGCAACCAGTCGAGGAGTACAAACACAAGTGTGTCTTGCCTACAGTCAAGCATGGTGGATGGAGTGTCATGGTCTGGGGCTGCATGAGTGATGCCAGCACTGGGGAGCTACAGTTCATTGAGGGAACCATGAATGTCAACATGCACTGTGGCATACTGAAGCAGAGCATGATCCCCTGACTGGGCCACAGGACAGTACTCCAACATGAGTATGACCCCAAACACACCTCCAAGAAGACCACTGCCTTGCTAAACAAGCTGAGGGTAAAGGTGATGGACTGGCAAAGCATGTCTCCAGATGTAAACCCTATTGAACATCTGTGGGGCATCCGCAAATGGAAGGTGGAGGAACGCAAGTTCTCTAACATCCACCAGCTCCGTGATGTCGTCATGGAGGAGTGGAAGAGGACTTCAGTGACAACCTGTGAAGCTCTGGTGAACTCCATGCCCAAGAGGGTTAAGGCAGTGCTGGAAAATAATGGTGGCCACACAAAATATTGACACTATGGGCCCAATTCGCTTAGGGGTGTACTCACTTTTGTTGCCAGTGGTTTAGACATAAGTGGCTGTGTGTTGAGTTATTTTGAGAGGACAGCAAATTTACACTGTTATACAAGCTGTACACTCACTACTTCACATTGTAGCAAAGTGTCATTTCTTAAGTGTTCATTTCTGCAGTGTTCACATGAAAAGATATAATAAAATATTTACAAAAATGTGAGGGGTGTACTCACTTTGTGAGATACTGTATATACACACTACCCTGTTTCCCCGAAAATAAGACCTAGCGTGATTGTCGGTGATGGCTGCAATATAAGCCCTACCCCCCAAATAATCCCTAGTTAAAGTCCTTGTAGGTCTTATTTTCAGGGAAGGGCTTATTTTCGGGGAAACAGGGTAGGGCTTATTTGGGGGGTAGGGCTTATATTGCAGCCATCACTGACACTCACGCTAGGTCTTATTTTCGGGGAAACAGGGTATATGGAATGCACTATATACTCTGCTCTGTATTATATATACTATACTGACTGCACTATATACTCTGCACTGTATTATATATACTATGCTCTGTATTATATATACTATATGGACTGCACTATATGCTCTGAACTGTATTATATATACTATACGGACTGAACCAAATACTCTGCACTGTATTATATATACTATGCTCTGTATTATATATACTATACAGACTGCACTAAATACTCTGCATTTTATTATATATACTATACAGACTGCACTATATACTCTGAACTGTAATATATATACTATAGAGACTGCACTATATACTCTGCACTGTATTATATATACTATACGGACGGCACTATATACTGTGAACTGTATTATTTATATACTATACGGTCTGCACTATATACTCTGAACTGTATTATATATACTATGCAGACTGCACTATATACTCTGAACTGTATTATATATACTATACGGTCTGCACTATATACTCTGAACTGTATTATATATACTATGCGGACTGCACTACATACTCTGAACTGTATTATATATACTATACGGACGGCACTATATACTGTGAACTGTATTATATATACACTGTACAAACTGCACTATATACTCTGCTCTGTATTATATATATATATACTATACGGCCTGCACTATATACTCTGAACTGTATTATATATACTATGCGGACTGCACTATATACTCTGCACTGTATTATATATACTATACGGACGGCACTATATACTCTGCTCTGTATTATATATATATATATATATATATATATATATATATATATATATGTATATATATATGTGTATATATATATATATATATATATATATGTGTATATATATATATATATATATATATATATATATATATATATATATATATATTATATGGTCTGCACTGTATACTCTGAACTGTATTATATACAGTATACTATACAGACTGCACTATATACTCTGAACTGTGTTATATATACTATACGGACTGCACTATATACTCTGCACTGTATTATATATACTATACGGACTGCACTATATACTCTGTTCTGTATTATATATATATACTGTACGGTCTGCGCTATATACTCTGAACTGTATTATATATACTATACGGACGGTACTATATACTGCGAACTGTATTATATATACACTATACGGACTGCACTATATAATCTGAACTGTAGGGGGACTCCAGGGGACATGGATCAATGCAAAAAAAAGTTTTAAAAACGGCCGTTTTTTCAGGAGCAGTGATTTTAATAATGCTTAAAGTCAAACAATAAAAGTGTAATATCCCTTTAAATTTCATAGCTGGGGGGTGTCTATAGTATGCCTGTAAAGGGGCGCATGTTTCCTGTGTTTAGAACAGTCTGACAGCAAAATGACATTTCGAAGGAAAAAAGCCATTTAAAACTACTCGCATAGAAGTTCATTGATAAAAACGGCATGGGAATTCCCCACAGGGGAACTCTGAACCAAAATGTAAAAAAAAATGATGTGGGGGTCCCCCTAAATTCCATACCAGGCCCTTCAGGTCTGGTATGGATATTAAAGGGAACCCCGGGCAAAAAAAAAAAAAAGGCGTGTGGTCCCACCAAAAATCCATACCAGACCCTTATCCGAGCACACAACCTGGTAGGCCGCAGGAAAAGAGGGGGACGAGAGAGCGCCCCCCCCTCCTGAACTATACCAGGCCACATGCCCTCAACATTGGGAGGGTGCTTTGGGGTAGCCCCCCAAAACACCTTGTCCCCATGTTGATGAGGACAAGGGCCTCATCCCCACAACCCTGGCCGGTGGTTGTGGGGGTCTGCGGGCGGGGGGCTTATCGGAATATGGAAGCCCCCTTTAACAAGGGGACCCCCAGATCCCTGCCCCCCCCTGTGTGAAATGGTAAGGGGGTACAAAAGTACCCCTACCATTTCACTAAAAAACTGTCAACAATGTTAAAAATGACAAGAGATAGTTTTTGACAATTCCTTTATTTAAATGCTTCTTCTTTCTTCTTTCTTCTATCTCCCTTCATCTTCTTCTTCTTCTTCTGGTTCTTCTGGCTCTTCTGGTTCTTCCTCCGCCATCACGGGGAATGCCACAGGAAAGTCCCGTCATGTCCCGTGCGTCAGAGGGGGGCGGGGTCACCGGGTGGCCCCACCCCCGTTATTTAAGAACCGTTAGACGAGGAGACGCCGTCACACAGCGGGAGCCTCCCTCCATGCAAGCATGGATGCGGAGCGGCCCGGAGAAGAAGATGAAGAAGAGAAGAATAGAAGAAGAAGAGAAGAAAAGAAGAAGATGAAGAAGAAGATGAAGAAGAGAAGAAGATGAAGAGAAGAGCTGGAGCCTCTCCCCATTCTATGGGTGCGGAGCGGCCCAAGGAGAAGAAGATAGAAGACGCCGCGGAGGAGATGCTGGACAAGAACGCCGGAGGAAGAACCAGAAGAGCCAGAAGAACCAGAAGAAGAAGAAGATGAAGGTAGATAGAAGAAAGAAGAAGCATTTAAATAAAGGAATTGTCAAAAACTGTCTCTTGTCATTTTTAACATTTTTGACAATTTTTTAGTGAAATGGTAGGGGTAAAAGTACCCCCTCACCATTTCACACAGGGGGGGGGGGGCGGGATTAGATTCCGATAAGCCCCCCGCCCGCAGACCCCCACAACCACCGGCCAGGGTTGTGGGGATGAGGCCCTTGTCCTCATCAACATGGGGACAAGGTGTTTTGGGGGGCTACCCCAAAGCACCCTCCCAATGTTGAGGGCATGTGGCCTGGTAGGGTTCAGGAGGGGGGGCGCTCTCTCATCCCCCTTCTTTTCCTGCGGCCTGCCAGGTTGCGTGCTCGGATAAGGGTCTGGTATGGATTTTTGGGGGGACCCCACGCCGTTTTTTTTTTTTTTTTTGCCGCGGGGTTCCCCTTTAAAACCATACCAGACCTGAAGGGTCTGGTATGGAATTTAGGGGGACCCCCACGTCATTTTTTAAAAAAAATTTTGGTTCGGGGTTCCCCTGCCGTTTTTATCAATGAACTTCTATGTGTAATATCGGACCGGCAATGCAATAGCCGCGAGTAGTTTTAAATGGCTTTTTTCCTTCGAAATGTCATTTTGCTGTCAGACTGTTCTAAACACGGGAAACATGCGCCACTTTACAGGCATACTATAGACACCCCCCAGGCACGAAATTTAAAGGGATATTACACTTCTATTGTTTGACTTTAAGCATTATTAAAATCACTGCTCCTGAAAAAACAGCCGTTTTTAAAACTTTTTTTTGCATTAATCCATGTCCCCTGGGGCAGGACCCAGGTCCCCAAACACTTTTTATGACAATAACTTGCATATAAGCCTTTAAAATTAGCACTTTTGATTTCTCCCATAGACTTTTAAAGGGTGTTCCGCGGCATTTGAATTTGCCGCGAACACCCCAAATTGTTCGTGTTCGGCGAACTTGCGAACAGCCAATGTTCGAGTTGAACATGAGTTCGACTCGAACTCGAAGCTCATTCTTAGTTGACTTTCTACAACTTTCTCTGCATCTCTGGAGCCCAGCCACAGTGATCTTTGGGTTCTTCTTTACCTCTCTCACCAAGGCTCTTCTCCCCCGATAGCTCAGTTTGGCCAGACGGCCAGCTCTAGGAAGTGTTCTGGTCCTCCCAAACATCTTCTATTTAAGCATTATGGAGGCCACAGGCTCTTAGGAACCTTAAGTGCAGCAGACATTTTTTGTAACCTTGGCCAGATCTGTGCCTTACCACAATTCTGTCTCTGAGGCAGTTCCTATGACCTCATGATACTTTCCATCCCCACTGTATATATATATATATATATATATATATATATATAAATGAACATCAGGTGGGTTACCCTCTTATCTTGATATCCTTGTTCAATCAAGGCACCGTCAGGGTGGACTCCCAAAACTCCACCAAAATAATAGAAAAAAACTCATGGAACGATGCTTGATGCCAAAAAAGGTGTCCTTTTACTGAAAAATTAATCCATTGAATATTGCAAAATACAAGCAAGCCACTGTACAGTTCCGAGCACAAATCGCTCTTCGTCAGGCTTTTCAGGCTGTGTGTGAAAGGCAAAACCACACTGTGTTCTTTTATCCACACCCAGTCTGATACACACCTGTGTCACTTAACTAATTATTTTATACAAAACACCTAAAGACATTCCAATGTTTAACCCTACTGAATAAACCTACTACCCTAAAACCATCCTAAATTCCCCAATAGGGGATAATTTACAAGACAGGTTCATCATCTTACATCTCAAATCTCATCATCATATCATTTATGAACCAATTATATTATCTCATTTCATTAGCTAGGTGTTTTGCAAATATTTATCATGAATATATATATATATGTGTTACTATTCTTGTACATGTCTCAAAATTCTTCATAGATTCCAGTTGATATTCTGCTATCTAGTATTTCCAACGGGAGTCTTTGTGATCAATCTAAAGAAAATATAACATATTAAAAAATCTCGCACTGTAAATTTCTAAACAAACAAAAACAAATCATAGTCCCTGTTCATACCATCAGGGTGTAGGGACTGTAATTTGTTAATCCACCAAACTTCACGTCTTTTTAATTTCAAAATCCTATCACCCCCTCTTTTGTCATGGGGAATCTCTTCTAAAACCATAAAACGTAAATCAGTGTCTTTGTGGCCCATTTCTGAGAAGTGACGCGATACAGGTAAACTTGATTGAGGATGTCTAATTGTACTACGGTGTTGTGCGATACGGTCTTTAATCTTTTGGGTTGTTTCCCCCACGTACAGGAGATTGCAGGGGCATGTGAGAATATAAATCACATATGATGACTGACAGGTATAAAAGCCGTTAATTATTATTTTCTTGTTAGTCCTAGGATGAGAAAAATTATTCCCTTTAATAACTAAATTGCATTGAATGCAATTAAGACAAGGGTAACAGCCTTTTCTTTTGCTGCCAAGGAAAGTCATCTTTTTCTCATCCTGCCTCTCTGGTTTAAATTCAGATCGCACTAAGAGATCGCGCAAAGTTTTATTGCGCCGGTATGCCTTCATCGGAGTTAACTGAAACTCCTCTATATGAGGATAGGATCGTTTCAGTATCGTCCAATGTTTTCTCAATACATTAAAGATCCTATCGCAACATTGAATCACTCAAAACGTTTGATGAGATGATTAACCACTTCAGCCCCGGAAGGATTTACCCCCTTCCTGACCAGAGCACTTTTTACAATTTGGCACTGCGTCGCTTTAACTGCTAATTGCGCGGTCATGCAATGCTGTAACCAAACGAAATTTGCGTCCTTTTCTTCCCACAAATAGAGCTTTCTTTTGATGGTATTTGATCACCTCTGCCGTTTTTATTTTTTGCGCTATACACGGAAAAAGACCGAAAATTTTGAAAAAAAATGATATTTTCTACTTTTTGTTCTAAAAAAAATCCAATAAACTCAATTTTAGTCATACATTTAGGCCAAAATGTATTTGGCCACATGTCTTTGGTAAAAAAAATGTCAATAAGTGTATATTTATTGGTTTGCGCAAAAGTTATAGCGCCTACAATCTAGGGTACATTTTCTGGAATTTACACAGCCTTTAATTTATGACTGCCTATGTCGTTTCTTGAGGTGCTAAAATGGCAGGGCAGTACAAAACCCCCACAAATGACCCCATTTTGGAAAGTAGACACCCCAAGGAAATTGCTGAGAGGCATGTTGAGCCCATTGAATATTCATTTTTTTTGTCCCAAGTGATTGAATAATGACAAAAAAAAAAAAATTACAAAAAGTTGTCACTAAATGATATATTGCTCACACAGGCCATGGGCATATGTGGAATTGCACCCCAAAATACATTTAGCTGCTTCTCCTGAGTATGGGGATACCACATGTGTGGGACTTTTTGGGAGCCTAGCCGCATACGGGGCCCCGAAAACCAATCACTGCCTTCAGGATTTCTAAGGGCGTACATTTTTGATTTTACTCCTCACTACCTATCACAGTTTTGAAGGCCATAAAATGCCCAGATGGCACAAACCCCCCCCAAATGACCCCATTTTGGAAAGTAGACACCCCAAGCTATTTGCTGAGAGGCATGTTGAGTCCATGGAATATTTTATATTTTGACACAAGTTGCGGGAAAGTGACAATTTATTATTTTTTTTTTTTTTTTTTGCACAAAGTTGTCACTAAATGATATATTGCTCACACAGGTCATGGGCATATGTGGAATTGCACCCCAAAATACATTCTGCTGCTTCTCTTGAGTACGGGGATACCACATGTGTGGGACTTTTTAGGAGCCTAGCCGCGTACGGGACCCCGAAAACCAATCACCGCCTTCAGGATTTCTAAGGGTGTACATTTTTGATTTCACTCTTCACTGCCTATCACAGTTTCGGAGGTCATGGAATGCCCAGGTGGCACAAACCCCCCCCAAATGACCCCATTTTGGAAAGTAGACACCCCAAGCTATTTGCTGAGAGGCATGGTGAGTATTTTGCAGCTCTCATTTGTTTTTGAAAATGAAGAAAGACAAAAAAAAAAAATTTTTTTTTTCTTTTTTTAATTTTCAAAACTTTGTGACAAAAAGTGAGGTCTGCAAAATACTCACTATACCGCTCAGCAAATAGCTTTGGGTGTCTACTTTCCAAAATGGGGTCATTTGGGGGGGTTTGTGCCACCTGGGCATTCCATGGCCTCCGAGACTGTGATAGGCAGTGAAGAGTGAAATCAAAAATTTACGCCCTTAGAAAGCCTGAAGGCGGTGCTTGGTTTTCGGGGTCCCATACGCGGCTAGGCTCCCAAAAAGTCTCACACATGTGGTATCCCCGTACTCAGGAGAAGCAACAGAATGTATTTTGGGGTGTAATTTCACATATTCCCATGGCATGTTTGAGCAATATATAATTTAGTGACAACTTTGTGAAAAAAAAAAAAAAAAAAAAAAATTTGTCTCTTTCCCGCAACTTGTGTCACAATATAAAATATTCCATGGACTCGACATGCCTCTCAGCAAATAGCTTGGGGTGTCTGCTTTCCAAAATGGGGTCATTTGGGGGGGGTTTGAACTGTCCTGGCATTTTATGCACAACATTTAGAAGCTTATGTCACACATCACCCACTCTTCTAACCACTTGAAGACAAAGCCCTTTCTGACACTTTTTGATTACATGAAAAAATTATTTTTTTTGCAAGAAAATTACTTTGAACCCCCACACATTATATATTTTTTTAAAGCAAATGCCCTACAGATTAAAATGGTGGGTGTTTAATTTTTTTTTTTCACACAGTATTTGCGCAGCGATTTTTCAAACGCATTTTTTGGGGAAAAAACACACTTTTTTACATTTTAATGCACTAAAACACACTATATTGCCCAAATGTTTGATGAAATAAAAAAGATGATCTTAGGCCGAGTACATGACATGCTTTACAATTGCGCACAAACGTGCAGTGGCAACAAAATAAATACATTTTTAAAAGCCTTTAAAAGCCTTTACAGGTTACCACTTTAGATTTACAGAGGAGGTCTACTGCTAAAATTACTGCCCTCGATCTGACCGTCGCGGTGATACCTCACATGCATGGTGCAATTGCTGTTTACATTTGACGCCAGACCGATGCTTGCGTTCGCCTTAGCGCGAGAGCAGGGGGGACAGGGGTGCTTTTTTTTTTTTTTTTTTCTTTATTATTTTTTTGCTTTTTTATCTTATTTTAAAACTGTTCCTTTCATTTTTTTTTTTTTTAATCATTTTTACTGTTATCTCAGGGAATGTAAATATCCCCTATGATAGCAATAGGTGGTGACAGGTACTCTTTTTTGAAAAAATTGGGGTCTATTAGACCCTAGATTTCTCCTCTGCCCTCAAAGCATCTGACCACACCAAGATTGGTGTGATAAAATGCTTCCCCAATTTCCCAATGGCGCTATTTACATCCGGCGAAATCTAAGTCATAAAATGCTCGTAGCTTCCGGTTTCTTAGGCCATAGAGATGTTTGGAGCCACTCTGGTCTCTGATCAGCTCTATGGTCAGCTGGCTGAATCACCGGCTGCATTCTCAGGTTCCCTGTTGAGACAGGAGAGCCAGAGAAAAACACGGAAGACGATGGGGGGGGGGGGGCATTCTCTCCCACTGCTTGTAAAAGCAGTCTAGAGGCTAATTAGCCGCTAGGATTGCTTTTACATGAAAGCCGACCGCTGGCTGAAAAGAATGATACCAAGATGATACCTAAACCTGCAAGCATCATTCTGGTATAACCACTCAAAGTCGTGAATGCTGTACCTGAAGACAAAAAAATGGTTAACAATAAAGCACAGTAAACGGTAAAGTATAAAAAATTGCATACCTGAAAAGCAAACATGATAAAACATAATAACAATAAAACATTGCAGAATAGAATACAGTAAAAAAGAGCAGAACAATAGAGAGAATAGAGAGAGAGAGAATAGAGAGAGAACAATAAAACGACAACTATTATTTTTTATTTTATATTTTTGTTTGTGTTTTTTTTTTTTTTTTTACACTTTTTTTGTAACTGTAACTTTTATAACTGTAACCGGTTCCAGGTTCGGGTCTCTCAAAATGCGATGGCATCTTGGGAGACCCTGTGAAAGTGTGTCCTAGTCTGTGCAATGCTGTACCCTACGCTAATACTCAGCTAGTGAACGGTAGCGTTCAAAACATTCACCAATGCAAAGACCAGGATTGTCAGGACAGGAGGGACAATAATAGGGTGTCACGCCTATATCCGCGCTTGCTGCAGACACAACATCTTTTTTGGGGGGGTTCGTTGGGTAGGGGTACTCGGGAGGACATAAAGAAAATGCCTCTCATGCAGCCGACTGCATTTGGTTGGGGATGTGAATGGGGGAAGTACGGGCGCTGCAGAAGTGGTGGGTTCCCAATTAGGATTGGCGAATGCAGCAGGAAGGGCATTATGGGCACGACGGGCCTGTGTTTGTCTTCTTGGTGGCAGCGGGACACTACTTGTGCTTGCCACCTCACCAGCTTGAACTGCACTTATGGGACTCGCCACGTCACCAAGTGTTACTGCAGTGCTGGTTTGACTACGACCGGGGTGTACTAGGCCGCTGGCGCTTGCCAGTTCACCAAAACGCTACCAAAAAAACTGTTAACGATCGCAGGGATCAGGCCTGACTCTGCGAACGCTGCAGTTATGCGTTTAGTGTTTTGTAAGTGACAGTGATCGATCGATACTGCACTTGGGTGGGCTGGGCTGGGCCGGGCGGAGGGGCAAAACGCAGGTGCTAGCAGGTATCTGGGCTGATCCCACTAACACTGCGTTTTTGGGAACCCTAAACTGCTGGGGATGCCAGTATAGATCTGATCGGATCAGATCAGATATTGATCAGTTCAGATACTATACCACTAAGGGAGGTGTACGGTGCGTGCGTGGGTGTTAGCGCTACTGGCACTAACCTGACGCTGCCTGGGGCTGGTGCTTGCCAGTTCACCAAAACGCTACCAAAAAAACTGTTAGCGATCGCAGGGATCAGGCCTGACTCTGCGGACGCTGCAGTTATGCGTTTAGTGTTTTGTAAGTGACAGTGATCGATCGATACTGCACTTGGGTGGGCTGGGCCGAGCCGGGCGGAGGGGCAAAACGCAGGTGCTAGCAGGTATCTGGGCTGATCCTGCTAACACTGCGTTTTTGGGAACCCTAAACTGCTGGGGACGCTAGTATAGATCTGATCGGATCAGATATTGATGCGTTCAGATACTATACCACTAAGGGAGGTGTACGGTGCGTGGGTGTTAGCGCTACTGGCACTAACCTGACGCTGCCTGGGGCTGGTGCTTGCCAGTTCACCAAAACGCTACCAAAAAAACTGTTAGCGATCGCAGGGATCAGGCCTGACTCTGCGAACGCTGCAGTTATGCGTTTAGTGTTTTGTAAGTGACCGTGATCGATCGATACTGCACTTGGGTGGGCTGGGCCGAGCCGGGCGGAGGGGCAAAACGCAGGTGCTAGCAGGTATCTGGGCTGATCCCGCTAACACTGTGTTTTTGGGAACCCTAAACTGCTGGGGACACTAGTATAGATCTGATCGGATCAGATATTGATCCGTACAGATACTATACCACTAAGGGAGGCGTATGCTGCGTGCGTGGGTGTTAGCAGTACTGGCGCTAATCTGACGTTGCCTGGGGCGACGCATATCACCGCCGGGCGATCAGGGGGCTAAATCTTTATTCGGTAATAAACGGCGGGTGCCCTGACACTATAAAAAATAAACAAACTAACCAGCGTCACCCGTAACGGTTATACAGTGATCAGTGGTGAAAGGGTTAACTAGGGGGCAATCAAGGGGTTAAAACATTTATTAGGTAGTATATGGGGGTCCCTGTCGCTATAAAACGCTGACGGCGAACCTAAATATTTACCTCACTAACTAGCGTCACCAGCGACACTAATACAGCGATCAGAAAAATGATCGCTTAGCGACACTGGTGACGGGGGGTGATCAAGGGGTTAAAACTTTATTAGGGGGGGTTAGGGGGGTATCCTAGACCTAAAGGGGGCCTAACACTCACTGCCCTAACACTGTAACTGTCACAAACTGACACCAATACAGTAATCAGAAAAAAAAAAAAAAAAAAAAAACCTGCTTGGTGTCAGTTTGTGACGGGGGGGGGGGGTGATCGGAGGCGATCGGGGTGTTTTGTGTGCCTGGCATGTTCTACTGTGTGTGTGTTGTGCACTCACATTGCAGTCTTCTCTCCTCGGCCCGGAGCGGAAAATACCGAGCCGAGGAGAGATGACATCATTTCCTCTGCCTCTGTGTACAATACAGAGGCAGGGAAATGATCCCATTGGCTGGGAGCGATCGCGAGGGGGGGCCACGAATGGATGGCCTCCCCCTCACCACCGATCGCCGGGGGAGATTTGCCGACCGCCGCAGGCACCGGGGGGGGGTCCGATCGGACCCCCCACCCGCGGGCAGGCAAGGACGTACCTGTAAGTCCTTTTGCCTGCCCGTGCCGCTCTGTCGACGTATATAGTCGTGCGGCGGTCGGCAAGTGGTTAATAGTATTTCACCAAATATTCAGTTCAAAATTCATATTGGCGGAGATTCGGTCCCCTTTCTAGATATACGGGCATACATAAAACAGGGACGGATTGAAACTGACATATACACGAAACCCACAGATAGGAATCAGTTATTGAGATATGACAGCTACCATCCCCCTCATGTCTTTAGTTCTATCATTAGAAGCCAGCTTCTCAGAGTGACGCGAATAGTGAGTGATACTACAGTTAAAGATGAAAGATTAGATGAAATGTGCTGCAAGTTTAAGGAGCGGGGCTATCCAGAAGATATAATCCGACACGAACTAAATAAAATTTTGAACCCTATTGAAATTCCCAATAGGAAGAGATACTCAGCTGATAAACCTAGAATTCCATTTGTCTTCCAGTTTAACAGTTATAGCGATAGGATCTTTAATGTATTGAGAAAACATTGGACGATACTGAAACGATCCTATCCTCATATAGAGGAGTTTCAGTTAACTCCGATGAAGGCATACCGGCGCAATAAAACTTTGCGCGATCTCTTAGTGCGATCTGAATTTAAACCAGAGAGGCAGGATGAGAAAAAGATGACTTTCCTTGGCAGCAAAAGAAAAGGCTGTTACCCTTGTCTTAATTGCATTCAATGCAATTTAGTTATTAAAGGGAATAATTTTTCTCATCCTAGGACTAACAAGAAAATAATAATTAACGGCTTTTATACCTGTCAGTCATCATATGTGATTTATATTCTCACATGCCCCTGCAATCTCCTGTACGTGGGGGAAACAACCCAAAAAATTAAAGACCGTATCGCACAACACCGTAGTACAATTAGACATCCTCAATCAAGTTTACCTGTATCGCGTCACTTCTCAGAAATGGGCCACAAAGACACTGATTTACGTTTTATGGTTTTAGAAGAGATTCCCCATGACAAAAGAGGGGGTGATAGGATTTTGAAATTAAAAAGACGTGAAGTTTGGTGGATTAACAAATTACAGTCCCTACACCCTGATGGTATGAACAGGGACTATGATTTGTTTTTGTTTGTTTAGAAATTTACAGTGCGAGATTTTTTAATATGTTATATTTTCTTTAGATTGATCACAAAGACTCCCGTTGGAAATACTAGATAGCAGAATATCAACTGGAATCTATGAAGAATTTTGAGACATGTACAAGAATAGTAACACATATATATATTCATGATAAATATTTGCAAAACACCTAGCTAATGAAATGAGATAATATAATTGGTTCATAAATGATATGATGATGAGATTTGAGATGTAAGATGATGAACCTGTCTTGTAAATTATCCCCTATTGGGGAATTTAGGATGGTTTTAGGGTAGTAGGTTTATTCAGTAGGGTTAAACATTGGAATGTCTTTAGGTGTTTTGTATAAAATAATTAGTTGAGTGACACAGGTGTGTATCAGACTGGGTGTGGATAAAAGAACACAGTGTGGTTTTGCCTTTCACACACAGCCTGAAAAGCCTGACGAAGAGCGATTTGTGCTCGGAACTGTACAGTGGCTTGCTTGTATTTTGCAATATTCAATGGATTAATTTTTCAGTAAAAGGACACCTTTTTTGGCATCAAGCATCGTTCCATGAGTTTTTTCTATATATATATATATATATATATATATATATATATATATATATACGGTACACTACACTGACTGACTGCACACTACACTAACTACCTGCCTAATCTCCATTCATTCACTATATACGGCCACCGTGTAAGCAGCAGCTTAGCCCCTGAGCCATGATTGGCCAAAGGCACCCTGCCTTTGACCAATCATGGCTCTCACAGCACATGGCACTGTGATTGACCAAAGCATGCAGGTCAGGTGCATGCTTTGGCCAATCAGCAGCCGTCAATGCACTGCGATCTCTCAGTGTATTATGGGGTATGGGGATCTCCGCGGCATGCAAATTTGCCACGAGCGCCCCATATGTTTGTTTGTTCTACGAACTAGTAGTGCTACCTCAAAGAAAACAGATTCCAAACCAGTTTAGGGCAAACTTAATATATTGTCACCCAGTTTGGTTGGTAACCAGGCAAGCATAAAATGGATTAACAATGTTAATACCACAATTCTGCATACAAAGTGATTACCAGTTGGGACTAGGCATAAGATGACATTTGGCTTCCACATCAGCATAAACAGTTGCAAGGCCACCTCAAGTGCAGCAGTAATCACATAGTTGCCAACATTGTAAAAAATTGTATAGGGATACTTTTTTGTCTGTAGACGGAGTCTTATTATAATTAGGTGAGTGGTATTCATTTTAAGGCACAATGTATAAGAAAAAGGAAAATGCGGCATGCTTAGGATGGGCATGGTTTAAACTAAATAGTGGGCGTGGCTTAAAGGGGCATGGCAGAAGGGGGTCTGGCCTGAGTCTTAGATGAACGGGGGATGGAGGGAGAAAGAAAAAAGAGATAGAGAGGGAAGAAGAGAGAAGGAAAGAAAGAAAGAGGGATAGATGGAGAGCAGGTCCAGATCCTACACCACAATAGAAATATGTGTATGCCAGAAAGTTTAACAATCAGCAGATAAAGATACTCCAAACACCTGGTGTTAGCACTTCAATTATCCCGGCACCATGGTTTTTATGGCAGGATGATTGAAGCACATTATTTCTATTATTATATTGTAATATAAAATGAAATAGTTCAACTCACCATAATGCAGAATCAGTGGGAGCCCTGAGCGTGTTACTTGTCGCGTCACCTGCCACCAGATGCCATCAGGTGTCCCCAGCAGATTCCCTCCTTACATCAGGCATCCCCAGCGGAGTCCCTCCTTACATCAGGTGTCTCCAGCGGAGTCCCTCTTTATGCTGGCCATACACTATACGAAAAATCGAAGGACAAGTTGGAAAATTTCTGCCGAACGAACGATAAATTGAAAGGTTAATGTGTTTCCCGTCCGAACTGTCTGCACTAGGTATAGGTAAAAAACAAACAAAAAATGCATTAATTTATGTCCACTGAACGATTTATCGGTCATTACATGATGGCACTATTGTTTGCGCTCACGGCCGAATGTTCGTCTTTCGAAAATGGGTTCGGCCGATTTTTCATATAGTGTATGGCCAGCATTACATCAGGCGTCCCCAGTGGAGTCCCTCCTTACATCAGGTGTCCCCAGTGGAGTCCCTCCTTACATCAGGTGTCCCCAGGCAGCGGAGTCCCTGCTTACATTAGGTGTCCCCAGCAGAGTCCCTCCATACATCAGGTGTCCCCAGTGGAGACCCTCCTTACATCAGGTGTCCCCAGGCATCGGAGTGCCTCCTTACATCAGGTGTCCCCAGCGGAGTCCCTCCTTACATCAGGTGTCCCCAGTGCAGTAGAGTCCCTTGGCTCTGCCTCTTACAGACACTGCAGCTCCTCCCACTCTTCCTCACAATTTTATTCGGCCGTCTACCGCCCCTGCCCCTACCCCCATGCGTGCCCCCGGTTTTCATGAGGAAAACTGTCTCAGTACAAGACCATGCAGGGGGTGCAGACAGGGGCGGGGACGGTAGACGGCCAAATAACATTGTGAGGGAGAGTGGGAGGAGTTGCAGTGCAGAGGGCTGGAGGGGCGGAGTTCGGATCTGAGCTGAGAGCTAGGGGGAAACAGGAAAGAGATCTTGCAGCAGTAGCGGCGGCCATATTTTTGGAGCCAGAAGCAAAAACAGTCCTGATTTCCCAGGACAAAAGCAAAATCCCAGGATTTTAATCGGGACGGCCTCCGATCGGGACGAGGGTCCCAAAATTGGGATTGACCCGGGAGAATCAGTACTGTTGGCAAGTATGTAATCAGTAGAAACGTTTAATCTACCATGTGCTGGAACTATGCTGACATAGCGCATTTATGGTGGCGATGCTAGTCCTAGACCGACTGGGTATGCACAGAGAAAATGAGGATGGTAGCAGAGGGGGCAGAGGAACAAATAGGGCTTGCAGAATAATTATTATGAGAGGGACAGTCCTTTGAGATGTTCTTCTGCTGACTATTGTTGGGTCCCTTTAAGAGCAAAAAAAAAATCATCTCTCCACTCCTCCTACTGCGCAGTGCCTATTGGGATCTGTAGGGTAAGGAGTCTTTTTTCCCCATTATATGGCTGCCATCTGAAATAACAACTCTCATGATTCTCAGCACTCTACATAGAAGTCTATGGGCTGTTTTGATTTAGTTTTCTCCCTGCTGACTGGAGGAGAATGGTGCAACATAACATCAGTATCTCAGTAGAAAGAGAAAAGAATAAATAGCAGTGTCTTTTTCTCCATACTGCTGTACCCAGCACCTCGCTGAGGAAGTCCCACCCACTTTGAGGGACGTAACGCGTACGGCAAGGAGAACGTGCCCTGATTGTGACGTCACCCGCGCTCCGCTCGTCCATCCTCTATGGGACATCCATTCCTTCCATGCTTTTATCCTCCGCACTGGGGTACAGTGCATTTTATTGTGAGTGCTTTCGCTTTTTATTAAATTGATTTGATTATCATTCAGAGAGCACTAGATTCCTTCCTTATCTTTTACATGTGATCATTGCCTGTCTGTTGGTTACTGAATGCTGCTGCTGCTGATGCTTTACGGTGCACTCATCTCCTCCTGATTAATTCCCTGATGAGGGAACTGCTGTGTTTGGCCTGACTGATTCACTCAGGGGTCCATCCATTGAGGTGAGCGGCTAGTATCACTGAAGGTGGAGGTCTACGTTTGTCACCACAGTCACCCTGCAACATTTTATCTCATGTCACTATTATCACTGGAAGAATCACTGGATTTTGCCTGCATTTTTGTTTATACTGGACTTTAATTTTTTTTGTTTATATATTTAGTTTAATTTATGCGCTGTACTGCTTTTTTCTTTGATGCACATTTTGGGATTTGATAAATTTACCCTCAGTATCACAGCTGCTGCTCAATTAGGGATTTTGGTTTGCGCTGGTTGATTTTGTTTTTCATTTGTACCCAGCACCTGGCTACAATATTTTCATCCTTTAAAATGGACATTCTAGGCCTGAAAATGCCGAAAACCCCCAAACAAGCTTACTGATAGCAGAGACCTTGCAGTTTAAATTTGTTTATGTCACATGATTAGGGATGGGCTTTATGTTCGGGTCGAACATGAGTTCGACTGGAACATTGGCTGTTCGCCCATTCGCCGAATAGCGAACAATTTGGGGTGTTCGCGGCAAATTCGAAAGCCGCGGAACACCCTTTAAAAGTCTATGGGAGAAATCAAAAGTGCTAATTTTAAAGGCTTATATGCATGGTTTTGTCATAAAAAGTGTTTGGGGACCTGGGTCCTGCCCCAGGGGACATGTATCAGTGCAAAAAAAAAGTCTTAAAAATGGCCGTTTTTTTGGGAGCAGTGATTTTAATAATGCTTAAAATGAAACAATAAAAGTGTAATATTCCTTTAAATTTCATACCTGGGGGGTGTCTATAGTATGCCTGTAAAGTGGCGCATGTTTCCCATGTTTAGAAACAGTCTGACAGCAAAATTACATTTCTAAAGGAAAAAAAGTCATTCAAAACGACTCTTTTTAAGCATTATTAAAATCACTGCTCCCCTCCCCCCGACAGTTGAGGAGTGGGTTAAGATAGTGAATGATATAGTATGGAAGGAGAGAGCCCTATATGTTAGAAGAGGGAACCTTAAAAAATTCGAAAAGATGTGGAACCCATGGCTAATAAGTATTGGATGTCAAGACTAAGGGAATTGAGGCAGGACCTGGCCTAGGGTGGGAGGGGAATAGGGATAAGTAGGCGGGATAGGGGAAAATGACTACCTGACGCCTTAATATACAGTACGAAAACCCAACCGGTGGATAAAATAAATAGATGTAATGGGATCATGGTAGGAACGGATGGGGGGGTATATGGCCTCTTGTCTAGTCTACTACGCTTGCCTGAAATTGTGGTTGTTTTAATATGTTTGTTGAAGGTATGTAATTTAAGAAATGCCAATAAAGATTATTAATAAAAAAAAAAAAAAAAATCACTGCTCCCTAAAACGGTCGTCTTTAAAACTTTTTTTGCATTGATACATGTCCCCTGGGCCAGGACCCAGGTCCCCAAACACTTTTTAAGACAATACCATGCATATGCAGTCAGGTCAATAAATATTGGGACATCGACACAATTCTAATCTTTTTGGCTCTCTACACCACCACAATGGATTTGAAAAGAAACAAACAATATGTGCTTTAATTGCAGACTTTCAGCTTTAATTTGAGGGTATTTACATCCAAATCAGGTGAACGGTGTAGGAATTATAATAGTTTGTATACGTGCCTCCCACTTTTTAAGGGACCAAAAGTAATGGGACAATTGGCTGCTCAGTTGTTCCATGGCCAGGTGTGTGTTATTCCCTCATTATCCCATTTACAAAGAGCAGATAAAAGGTCCAGAGTTCATTTCAAGTGTGCTATTTGCATTTGGAATCTGTTGCTGTTAACTCTCAATATGAGATCCAAAGAGCTGTCACTATCAGTGAAGCAAGCCATCATTAGGCTTAAAAAACAGAACAAACTCATCAGAGAGATAGCAAAAACATTAGGTGTGGCCAAATCAACTGTTTGGAACATTCTTAAAAAAGAAAGAATGCACCGGAGAGCTCAGCAACACCAAAAGACCCGGAAGACCATGGAAACAACTGTGGTGGATGACCGAAGAATTCTTTCCCTGCTGAAGAAAACACCCTTCACAACAGTTGGCCAGATCAAGACCACTCTCCAGGAGGTAGGTGTATGTGTGTCAAAGTCAACAATCAAGAGAAGACTTCACAAAGAGTGAATACAGAGGGCTCACCACAAGATGTAAACCATTGGTGAGCCCCAAAAACAGGAAGGCCAGATTAGAGTTTGCCAAACAACATCTAAAAAAGCCTTCACAGTTCTGGAACAACATCCTATGGACAGATGAGACCAAGATCAACTTGTACCAGAGTAATGGGAAGAGAAGAGTATAGAGAAGGAAAGGAACTGCTCATGATCCAAAGCATACCACCTCATCAGTGAAGCATGGTGGTGGTAGTGTCATGACGTGGGCATGTATGACTGCCAATGGAACTGGTTCTCTTGTATTTATTGATGATGTGACTGCTGACAAAATCATATTCAGCAAAATGCTTCAGAACTTATTGGATGGCGCTTCACAGTGCAGATGGACAATGACCCGAAGCATACTGCGAAAGCAACCAAAGAGTTTTTTAAGGGAAAGAAGTGGAATGTTATGCAATGGCTAAGTCAATCACCTTACCTGAATTTGATTGAGCATGCATTTCACTTGCTGAAGACAAAACTGAAGGGAAAATGCCCCAAGAACAAGCAGGAACTGAAGACATTTGCAGTAGAGGCCTGGCAGAGCATCACCAGGGATGAAACCCAGCATCTGGTGATTTCTATGCGTTCCAGACTTCAGGCTGTAATTGACTGCAAAGGATTTGCAACCAAGTATTAAAAAGTGAAACTTTGATGGATGATTGTTGATCTGTCCCATTACTTTTGGTCTCTTAAAAAGTGGGAGGCACATACACAAACTGTTGTAATTCCTTCACCGTTCACCTGATTTAGATGTAAATACTCTCGAATTAAAGCTGAAAGTCTGCAATTAAAGCACATCCTGTTCGTTTCATTTCATTGTGGTGGTGTATAGAGCTAAAAAAAATAGAATTGTGTCAATGTCCCAATATTTATCGACCTGACTGTAAGCCTTTAAAATTAGCACTTTTAATTTTTCATGTTTGTGTCCCATAGACTTTAACGGTGTTTGCGTGTTCAAACAAATGTTTTGCCTGTTCGCATGTTCTGGTGCGAACCGAACGGGGGTGGGGGGTTGGGTGTTCGGGCCATCCCTACACATGATATTTGCGCTACTGTTTATCAAATCTATATTTTTAGTAAAAGATAGACTCAAATTTATTTTAGTGCACTCAGGCACAATATAATACCTATTTTTAGCAAAAATATAAAAGATGAGCTTGTGTCAAATAAATATTTACCAAATATGGCAAGCCTCAAAACGGTTCATGCCCATGAAATAGAACTACGATACCCAACATTGTCCATAGGCCACACTTTAAAAGCCTTTATAACCTATCAATTTAGAATTGCTGTAAATAGTGACCCCAGAATGACTGCTCACATATACTCATGGGCGTGTACAAGTTGATGCAAAAAAGTATTGGAGTTTACCAGGGTACAAGAGTGTATAGCCATTAATTTATATGACTGGATATATGCACCACCTGCAGCTCCCTGGGCATGGACAACTCCCAGGATTTTTATACTAGAGCTCAATTGTGTCTCTTACCATCCAGGTGCATGAGCCCTTATAATGTTTCAATAGCAGTTTAAGATAAAGTGCAACCCGGAAAAGAGAAAATAGACGCAGGGTTGGTATGACTAAGGGAGGAACAGGTCTAAGAAGGGTTAAAGAAATCAATAGTTAGTGGGGTAGGGGCATAGTTTACCTGATTGGTGGCTTAGGGGTCAGATGGTCAGGGTGGAGCCGCAAGGGTTTTTCTGTGCAAGGGCTGATGGGTAATCATTCCAGAAAGTTCAGTTGATGTGAAGAGGTTTCCTCCCTCCCGCCCTGTATTCTGGGTTTAAGGTTCGCCTGCCAGTGGGGGACAATTCTGGTGTTTCATGTTTTTTCTAATTAAAAAAAAAATTGTTTGTTTTTTAACATTTTGCACTTTTGTCGCAGCAGTTTGCAGGTCAGGGGGTCTTTGGGGGATCAACCAGATTGTTAAAGAATTGGGGGCCTATCCAGGGTATGGTGCTCCTACCTGGTTGGTTGTTGGTGATTCTCCCAGGAGCTAGGTCCCCTGGGGGAAAGTCAAAATGTGGAAGTCGCAATGCTTCGAGCCGGATGGGGCGCGGCTGAGTATATGGTCGATAATTGTCAAAAATGTGCTTTAAGGACACCCAAAGACCCCCTCCTGGTGTTAAAATTGTTTTGTTTCTGTTATTTATTAATTTGTTAATAACAGGGCTGCTATGGCCGTTTAAACCCACGTCATGCAGTGTTGTGTCTTATTATAAGTTTAACCACTTGCCGACCACCTAATGCAGATATACTGCGGCAGATTGGCACGGGCAGGCAAAATCACGTACCTGGTACGTGATTTGCCTCCCGCCGGCGGGGGGCTCATTGTGCCCCCCCGTGCCCGAGGCGGTCGGCATCGTTAGAGGAGCGATTCGTGCTGAGGGGGAGGCCACCCCCTCGTGATCGCTCCCAACAAATGAAAATCTTCCTCTGCTGCTGTAATGTAAACAGCGGCAGAGTAAGTGATGTCATCTCTCCTCGTGAAGCCTTTTCATTCCGGCGCCGAGGAGAGAAGACATCCAAGTAAGTGCACCAACACTACACATTACAGTAGAACATGCAGGCACACTTTTCACCCCCTGATCACTCCCCTGCACCCCCTGTTTTATTGATTACTGCATTGGTGTCATTTTGTGACAGTTATAAGTGGTAAGTTAGTGTTAGGCCCCTTTAGGTCTAGGGTACCCCCCTAACCCCCCCTAATAAAGTTTTAACCCCTTGATCACCCCCTGTCGCCAGTGTCACTAAGCGATCGTTTTTCTGATCGTTGTATTAGTGTCACAGGTGACACTAGTTAGGGAGGTAAGTGTTTAGGTTCGCCGTCAGCGTTTTATAGCATCAGGGACCCCCATATACTGCCTAATAGAAGGTAATTAACCCCCTGATTGCCCCCTAGTTAACTCTTTCACCAGTAATCACCGTATAATTGTTACGGGTGACACTGGTTAGTTTGTTTTTTATAGTGTCAGGACACCCGCCGTTTATTACCTAATAAAGGTTTAACCCCCTGATCACCCGGCGGGTAATACAAGTAAGGTTTTAGGGTCAGATAGGGTCTGCGTCACCCCAGACAGCGTCAGGTCAGTGCCAGTACCGCTAACACCCACGCACGCAGCATACACCTCCCTTAGTGGTATAGTATCTGAACAGATCAATATCTCATCCGATCTATACTAGCGTCCCCAACAGTTTAGGGTTCCCAAAAATGCAGTGTTAGCGAGATCAGCCCAGATGCCTGCTAGCACCTACGTTTTGCCCCTCCGCCCGGCCCAGCCCAGCCCACCCAAGTGCAGTATCGATCGATCACTGTCACTTACAAAACACTAAAAACATAACTGCAGCGTTTGCAGAGTCAGGCCTGATCGCTGCGATCGCTAACAGTTTTTTTGGTAGCGTTTTGGTGAACTGGCAAGCACCAGCCGCAGGCAGTGTCAGGTTAGTGCCAGTAGCGCTAACACCCACGCACGCACCATACACCTCCCTTAGTGGTATAGTATCTGAACGGATCAATATCTGATCCGATCAGATTTATACTAGCGTCCCCAGCAGTTTAGGGTTCCCAAAAACGCAGTGTTAGCGGGATCAGCCCAGATACCAGCTAGCACCTGCGTTTTGCACCTCCGCCCGGCCCAGCCCAGCCCACCCAAGTGCAGTATCAATCAATCACTGTCACTTACAAAACACTAAAAACTGCAGCGTTTGCAGAGTCAGGCCTGATCCCTGCGATCGCTAACAGTTTTTTTGGTAGCATTTGAATCAGTCGCTAACAGTCAGGAGCTTTTTTACCTGTGAGTCTCACTACTGTACCACTAAATTTAGAGCCCAAAATGGCAAATCGAAGGTACACTAGTGAAGAGGCCTACGTTTCTGAGCATGACAGATAGTGAAGAGGAAGTCACTGATTTGTCAGTTTCAGGCTCAGAATACGATGCTGTAGACGACAGCAGCTCCATGACAGATAGCTTCCCCCATTCACATCCCCAACCAAATGCAGTCAGCTGCATGAGAGGCATTTTCTTTATGTCCTCCCAAGTACCCCTACCCAACGAACCCCCCAAAAAAGATGTTGTGTCTGCAGCAAGCGCGGATATAGGCGTGACACCCGCTATTATTGTCCGTCCTGTCCTGACAATCCTGGTCTTTGCATTGGTGAATGTTTTGAACGCTACCATACACTAGTTGAGTATTAGCGTAGGGTACAGCATTGCACAGACTAGGCGCACTTTCACAGGGTCTCCCAAGATGCCATCGCATTTTGAGAGACCCGAACCTGGAACCGGTTACAGTTATAAAAAAAAGTGCAAAAAAAAATTAAAAAAACAAAAAAATATATAAAATTAAAAAAACAAAAATAGATGTCGTTTTATTGTTCTCTCTATATTCTCTCTCTATTGTTCTGCTCTTTTTTACTGTATTCTATTCTGCAATGTTTTATTGTTGTCATGTTTTATCCTGTTTGCTTTTCAGGTATGTAATTTTTTTATACTTTACTATTTACTGAGTTTTATTGTTTACCATTTTTTTGTTTTCAGGCACGCCATTCAGTTGCAGCGCTGATTTATTCATCTTGACAGCAACAGCGTTTGCTCCCACGATACATAAAACCATGACTCCAGCGCTGTCGGAGGTGATATATGGCGAAGCATGGGGGCAGCAGGGGCGGAGGAGCGATTTGCTCCTAACTTTTGGGGCGGATGCTTCGGCATATATAAATGGTGCAAGTATGCCCATCATTAGAAGTGGATGGATGAAGGGAGGTATTCTAATGGTGGGCATACCCACCATTCAATCTCTTTTTTTCGTTCAGCCCACAGGCTGCATAAAAAAAGATTACAATATATGCCCAACAAGGACCAGCAACGTACTGGTATGTTGCTGGACTTTGAGTGGCTATACCAGAATGATGCCTGCATGTTTAGGTATCATCTTGGTATCATTCTTTTCAGGCAGCAGTCGGCTTTCATGTAAAAGCAATCCTAGCAGCTAATTAGCCTCTAGACTGCTTTTACAAGCAGTGGGAGGGAATGTCCCCCCCACCATCTTCCATGTCTTCCTCTGGCTCTCCTGTCCCAACAGGGAACCTGAGAATGCAGCTGGAGATTCGGCCAGCTGACCATAGAGCTGATCAGAGACCAGAATGGCTCCAATCATCTCTATGGCTTAAGAAACCGGAAGCTACGAGCATTTCATGACTTATATTTCGCCGGATGTAAACAGCGTCATTGGGAAATTGGGAAAGCATTTTATCACACTGATCTTGGTGTGGTCAGATGCTTTGAGGGCAGAGGAGAGATCTAGGGTTTAATAGACCCCATTTTTTTCAAAAAAGAGTACCTGTCACTACCTATTGCTATCATAGGGGATATTTACATTCCCTGACATAACAATAAAAATGATAAAAAAAAAAAAAAAAAAAATGAAAGGAACAGTTTAAAAATAAGATAAAAAAAACAAAAAAAATAATAAAGAAGGAAAAAAAAAAGCACCCCTGTCCCCCCCCTGCTCTCGTGCAAAGGCGAACACAAGCTTTGGTCTGGCGTCAAATGTAAGCAGCAATTGCACCATGCATGTGAGGTATCAACGCGAAGGTCAGATCGAGGGTAGTAATTTTAGCAGTAGACCTCCTCTGTAAATCTAAAGTGGTAACCTGTAAAGGTTTTTAAAGGCTTTTAAAAATGTATGTAGTTTGTCGCCACTGCACATTTGTGAGCAATTTTAAAGCATGTCGTGTTTGGTATCCATGTACTCGGCCTAAGATCATCTTTTTTATTTCATCAAACATTTGAGCAATATAGTGTGTTTTAGTGCATTAAAATTTTAAAAAGTGCGTTTTTCCCCAAAAAATGTGTTTGAAAAATCGCTGCGCAAATACTGTTTAAAAAAAAAATGAAACACCCACCATTTTAATCTGTAGGGCCTTTGCTTTAAAAAAATATATAATGTTTGGGGGTTCAAAGCAATTTTCTTGCAAAAAAAATAATTTTTTCATGTAAACAAATAGTGTCAGAAAGGGCTTTGTGGTTATAAGAGTGGGTGATGTGTGACTTAAGCTTCTAAATGTTGTGCATAAAATGCCAGGACAGTTCAACCCCCCCCCCCCAATGACCCCATTTTGGAAAGTAGACACCCCAAGCTATTTCCTGAGAGGCATGTCGAGTCCATGGAATATTTTATATTGTATATACAAAAGATACGCTGCGCTAAGGTGAAAATATCAATCTGGAGATTATTAATGCATATGAGGTATACTGAAAATACCGCATAAGCGGCTTATCCAGCCACAGCAATGTACAAAGGATATATATAAAAAAACAAGTGATTTTAAGGTGCAATGTGTAAATAATATACTGGATGTATACCATTAGAATGAGAGTAGCGATTACTAAACTACTAACTGTATATATAATGAATAAAAAAATAATTTATATAATCTGAAATTTACTGTGTAAAAAATATATAAATATATCGCAGTGATAAGTGCAAAAATACAACAAAGTGCCAAGTGCCACACAATGAGTGTGAATATCAAATCCAAGATGTGATACATGATTATTAGAGTCCAATTTATAAAAGAAATGCACATAAAGTCCATTAAAACAGTTCATAAAAAATTCCAACGTGCGTGCATTAATCTTAGTGCTTAGTGCTCAGAATTCCATGCTCAAGTGCCATCCAGTGACGCCCCGGGGACAGCCGCTCACCTCAGAGCGTGCGACTCAGCTGTGAGACTGAGTCTAAACACGCTTATGAGCCATCCCACGGCTCAGTGATGGAATCCAGATACACAGTTTTCAGCAGCAACTCCACAGTTAGGAATAAAGGAAAAGAAAAACTGGATAGTGTGATATCGTTTATAAATGTTTATTAGAATAAAAGCTCCCCACATTAGGGTACTCACATTTGCAAGGTGCGTGAGTGCACCAATCTGATAACAGCCTCCAAAGTTTGCCTCAAAGTTAGCCTGTCAGGAGGGATAAGCTGTGCATCACATCTCAGTGGAGTGAAAGGCTCCGTGCTCTGTCCTGGCCCCTCCCCTACGCATGTTCGACACAGGGTCACGTGTCTTCATCAGGGGGATTTGATTGGACGGATGCTCTGCAGCCTAAATATAGTAATCGCGGCCATTTTGCCACGGATTTGCAGACACTCTAGTGCCAGGCTCCATGTGTTATGGTTCAGTGTATTGAACGATGCCGCAGAAAGCAACAAGCATCTGCGAAATTAGGATTTATAGCTGTGTACATGGGGAACGAGTTAATAAAGTCCAACTCATAGCCCAAAGGAAATATCCACATATATAGAAATATATAAACAGCCAATGTGATGTTTGTGCAGGACGGAGACCGATGTTCAGCACATATTATCCCAAACATACAAAATATACCAGTGCTACTGTATGACCTATGACAAGGCAATTAAACAGTAAATATCCACAATCAAATCTCATGTGTAATGGATGACTTCTAAGCATATCCCTAATACCATGTTAATTATATGTAGTGTCACTTAATAATAGTGTGTACTATGGATATATTTAAAATCAAGATCCTAATGTGGTAGCAACAATCTGTTACAAAATGGAAACATCGCCAAGTACAAAGACCTATATGCACCCCCAAAATACATTAGAGATGTATATGACATACAATTGAAGATAACATTAGATCCAAAATAGAGATTAAAATACGTATAAAACGCATGTATACATGCGTGTGTATGAGTACGCACACATATATATAAAATTCTATAGAGGCACTAAATTTCATAGAGATACCACTACAAGCTGCATCCTACAAGTATTTGAATAAAATTTAAAATATATATATGTATGAAATGCAATGTTATTTTATAATAAAAATAAAATGTTAAAAAGATTTTTTTTTTTTTTTTTATATTGTGACACAAGTTGGAATATTTTATATTGTGACACAAGTTGCGGGAAAAAGACAATTTTTTTTTTTTTGCACAAAGTTGTCACTAAATTATATATTGCTCAAACATGCCATGGGCATATGTGGAATTACACCCCAAAATACATTCTGTTGCTTCTCCTGAGTATGGGGATACCACATGTGTGAGACTTTTTGGGAGCCTAGCCACGTACGGGACCCCTAAAACCAAGCACCACCACCTTCAGGTTTTCTAAGGGTGTACGTTTTTTATTTCACTCCTCACTGCCTATCACAGTTTCGGTGGCCATGGAATGCCCAGATGGGCACAAACCCCCCACAAATGAACCCATTTTGGAAAGTAGACACCCCAAGCTATTTGCTGAGAGGTATAGTGAGTATTTTGCAGACCTCGCTTTTTGTCACAAAGTTTTGAAAATTGAAAAAAGAAAAAAAAAAATTTTTTCTTTTCTTTCTTCATTTTCAAAAACAAATGAGAGCTGCAAAATACTCACCATTCCTCTCAGCAAATAGCTTGGGGTGTCTACTTTCCAAAATGGGGTCATTTGGGGGGGGGGGGGGTTGTGCCATCTTGGCATTTTATGGCCTTCATAACTGTGATAGGTAGTGAGGAGTGAAATCAAGAATTTACTCCCTTAGAAATCCTGAAGGCGGTGCTTCGTTTTCAGGGCCCCGTACGCAGCTAGGCTCCCAAAAAGTCCCACACAGTATCCCCGTACTCAGGAGAATCAGCAGAATGAATTTTGGAGTGCAATTCCACATATGTCCATGGCCTGTGTGAGCAATATATCATTTTTATCTGCAGGCGCCCCTTATCTGCATAGGCATTAAATCAGAGGGGTCTTTTCAGAAATTTGCCCACAACCCTCAAGTCCCTCCACAAACTGTAAAATTACCCCCCAACTGTATTGGATCTTACTGGCAAAGATACATCAATTTAAAAGAATTTTGCCTCGTATTTCATGTATTTATTTGTTCCAAAATATTAAAAAATCTATATTAAAAACAACATTTAGCAGGCTGTTTCACTTATCACTGTTACATTACCAACATACTGTATAACACTCAGTCATTTTCTATGGCAAGCATAAAGGCACTCCATCCATCCATGCTATATTCAATCTATGCTATGCACTAGGTGGCTTCTATGCATGCAATAATGTACTGTATTTATTGGCGTATAACACTCACTTTTTCACCATGAAAATTGGGTGCAAATAGTGCGTGCGTGTTATACGCCAATACTTCAATTTTAGCTGCCTCGGAGGGGACAGGGAAGGGGTCGGGACGAGCGCCGTCAGAATAAATACAGTGAGAATCTCCTGTTTACTTGGCAGCCTCTGTAATAGGAAGTCCTGTCTCCTGGGACGCCATTGTACCACTGTTCTGTCTATCATAGGAGATTCTCACTGTATATAATCTGTCGGTGCTCATCCCGCCCCCCTCCCTGTCCCCTCTAGGCTGCAGATGGGCATCGATCAGGCTGCATTGATGGCAATGGTGAGGCTGCTGCATTGATGGCAATGGTGAGGCTGCTGCATTGATGGCAATGGTGAGGCTGCTGCATTGATGGCAATGGTGAGGCTGCTGCATTGATGGCAATGGTGAGGCTGCTGCATTGATGGCAATGGCAAGGCTGCTGCATTGATGGCAATGGTGAGGCTGCATTGATGTGGACTGATGAGGCTGCATTGATGGCACTTGTGAGGCTGCAGATGGGCATTCCTTATTTAAAATTTAAGTTTTTTTCCTGAAACTTCCCTCTTAAAATGAATGTGCGTGTTATACGCCTGTGCGTGTAATACGCCGATAAATACGGTATATTATCTTCTAGACCTGTGAGTCCATAATGATAATTTTAACAGCTAAAACTTCCCTCTGAAATACCAGTGAATAAAGTAGGGTATACGCTATAAGAAAATCAGAAGAAAAATTCCATACAAGGCACGATTGTTTGATTTTCTTATAGTGTGTACACACCTTTCGACATCCGATTCAGATTTTCCAAACGAAAATTTCCGAAGAGACAAATTCCAAAATTTTCCTTGTACATGAACAGAACAAACTATTTTCATTTATTGGGTACTGTTTTCATACGGTTTTCATACAAGAAAAATCCGATACGAAAGTCTGTGCATGATTGAAAACAACAAAAAAATGCCTTTGACATACAAGAATTTTCATAGATTATTTCTATCCTCAGTTTCGAGTCTCGACTTGCTGTGAAACATTGAGGAAAAATGTAAATATGTATAAGTGGGGTAATGGCGCTTCCTGACGAGTAAATGGGCAGGTGAGTAATATAGGGTCCCAATAATAATTGGAATCACTATACGAACTTTTCGGCGAGTAACCCCGCCTTAATGAGTTGCATGAATAAAAAAATGCCAAACAACCACGGAGTAACAAAACTCCCACGTTCGTGAGTATGCAAATAAAGGGTTTAGAAATTAATAATTAGTGATAGTGTAGGTAGAAATGCCTACCCTTTTAAACATAATCTGTGTAGGTGCATAATCCGTGAATGGTGCTTAATTGAGTATGTCACTCATAAGCGTGTGCACACTCCAAACATATATAATACTAAACCTGTGCCTAAACCAGGTGTTGATACCTCAAACCATAGGTACCAATAAACCATTAAATATCTGTAAAATGTATGTTACTTAAACACCCAGACATACATTGGGCTTCTGCCAAATTATAAATCCTCAGACATGTGCATAAACAAAGTGCATATAAACAAAAACATATAAAAACATATAAGCCTTAATTAATATTTTAACCACTCAAAAAGTGTATATGAGCAATCCTGCAAATTTTAACCAGTCCGTAATTGTGCAAAAAATCTTGCGGTGAATAAGTAACCCAGGAAAAAATGATGAAAATAACTTTCGATTGTGACTTGAGTGTATTCAAAACGTCCTTGGTGACTTAGTGCTCCCCCTCAAGGATCCCCACTCACCAGATCCATTCACCCCAAAGGGGTAATTTGCATAAAACGGTAATCCTTTCGATCTCCCTGCCGGCGTGGTGGATGGATTTCCCAGGAAGGTCCTCAGCATATATAGGGTAATGGCTCTCAGTCACTCATATAGAAAGAAAGAGGAATAGTGGACTCCCATAGTGTAGTAGTAAAAAAATATATATTTATTCCAGCGTAAAACACTACCAATTAAAAAACTATAGTCCAGGTCAGCTGGCTATAGTAGTATGCAACAAAAACTTAGTTAAAAATACTAACATAGGCCTAGGCAAAGCCTAAACAGTACCTAGCATAACCGCTCTCATAGTTGTAAAAAATTCCCGGCCGGGTAGCCCGTACCACAAGGTGGAAGTGAACCGAGCGTTTGCGCTCCACCTGCGTTCCACCGGCCTTCTGAGCGGAAATGACGTAGCGTGCGTGGCGCCGTCGTACGCGTTTCGTCATAGACGTCCTCAGCGACGGTACCCGCACGCCACGCGCTAAAACAAGAACAGATTGACTTCATACTTGAAGGCCTACAGCTAGCTATGTCGTGTAATTACTTCTGGTATAATCAAGAGTATTATGCCCAAACCAAAGGAGTGGCTATGGGCGCTCGTTATGCTCCGAGTGTAGCGAACCTCATGATGAATATGTGGGAAGAAGAATACATCTATGCCAAGGGGATCCCCCAGTTGAAGATGTACCGTAGGTATATAGATGACCTGTTCATATTATGGGATGGAACGGCAGAGACCTTTGAAAATTTAATGGAGAACTTAAATACCAATAGGTATGGTTTAACCTTCACTGGAAAATGGGACTACCATAAGATCGACTATCTTGACCTTGAAATCTTCAAAACGGATGACAGTCTACATACCAAAACCTTTTTTAAGGCTACGGATAGAAACGGGTATATCGCTATCACCAGTTGCCACCATCCCCGATGGAAAGGGAATATCCCTAAAGGTCAGCTTATAAGATTAAGGAGAAACTGTGTCACTATTGAAGACTACTCACAACAAGCGGATATCATGATTGAGAGATTCCAGGAGAAAGGGTATAAGCTAAATGCGTTACGCAAGTTGAAGAATGACATAGCAAATATGGATCGAAAAAGTCTGTTCAAAAAGTTCAAAAAGTCCAAGAAAGGGAAAAACAACACAGACCTGGTGTTCGTTACAGGTTTCAATACCCAATACAAAGAGTTTGAACATATTCTAATTAAGTATTGGCCAATCCTAAAAGAGGATAGAGTCCTAGCTAATATATTACCTAGCAAGCCTAAAGTGGTGTATAGAAGGGCTCCCACGCTTAGAGATTACTTAGTACATAATGTTATTAACCCTCCAAAGCACACCCAAATATTCCCAGAGATGAAAGGCTTTTACAAATGCCAAAAATGCCTACCGTGTAGGGTCAGTAAAAAGCAACCTCGCAAAAGGGATACCTTTAGATCTAGGATGGACCACAAAGAATACCGCATTAGGAAACTGATCACCTGTCAGAGCACTCATGTGACTTATGTCATTGAGTGCCCATGCCAATTGCCGTATGTGGGCAGAACCACGAGGCCCTTGTATGTGCGTATAAGGGAACATATTAAAAACATCAGGAAAGGGTTCCCTAAACACCATCTCTCCCGCCATTTTGACGCTTTTCACAATCGGGATCCCACAGGGCTAGTTTTTTATGGGATTGATTGCGTCAAGGATCACTGGCGAGGTGGCAACAAAACCACACTGGTTTCGCAAAATGAAACCAGTTGGATATATAGGTTGGGGTCCCTTGCCCCGAGGGGCCTCAATCTGGATATCGACCTAAATTGCTTCATAGCTAATCCGTAAAGGGGACTATAATTCCCCCTTCCTACGCAATTTAAAAGCACACATTGAAATTATCAGTGTGAGCTATACCTCCTGGGAAGTTGCTGATAGGCGGCTAGAGACCCCTCAGGGGATACGGTCGTATCGTTTAGATGTGCTTGGACTGTGCACGCCCATGTACGTACCTCTGTATATGGAGGGATGGGTCACGAGGGATGGCATTCGTATGCATATAGTATAGGCACACTGGCCCTTAGGATCCATATAATCTGACCCTTAATGTGAGATTGAGGTGTAATTTACCCAGCATACCTGAAGCCCCCCCCCCATCTCCCCCCATCCGATACGTGTAGTTTAGTTCCTATAGTCTTACGTTCTCCTGCAATACACTAATCACTGTCTATAGTTATTAGTATTACCCATTATTATTATCCCTGGTGGTTGAAAATATATATATAATTTGATTATTATTTTTTACCACTATATATATATTTTTTATATTTATTTTTTTATATTGTTCTTATTTTACTAGGTTTTCCATTATGATGGTTGACTACTATGGTTCATATTTATTTATTATGTTGAGCTAAGTAAGAAATACTACAGCTGTTATACCCTTAGACTTCCATCTGTTAATCTATTTCTGGATATGGGCGTATATATGCCCCCGTAAGGTGTATACTCTTAAATCCATAGCCATACTGGCAAAATTGAATACCTGAACTATCAAGTATTATTTAACATGTTAATCACATTCCCTTAGTATGGATTATATCCCCCATTAGTGGCTCTTCTGTAGGGAATCAGCCATAATTATACGGACGCCATATATGGAGCAAACATATTATAGGTTTGACTTTCTCTGCGTACACTCCTGGGGAGAGTAGGCGTGGATTGGGCACGTAACTCCCCCTAAGGCTAACCTTGATAGGAGCCTCTGTTTACGAGGGGTGTTCCCGGAATGGCTGCTTCCCTATTAAATGACGTAGCGCGTGGCGTGCGGGTACCGTCGCTGAGGACGTCTATGACGAAATGCATACGACGGCGCCACGCACGCTACGTCATTTCCGCTCAGAAGGCCGGTGGAACGCAGGTGGAGCGCAAACGCTCGGTTCACTTCCACCTTGTGGTACGGGCTACCCGGCCGGGAATTTTTTACAACTATGAGAGCGGTTATGCTAGGCACTGTTTAGGCTTTGCCTAGGCCTATGTTAGTATTTTTAACTAAGTTTTTGCTGCATACTACTATAGCCAGCTGACCTGGACTATAGTTTTTTAATTGGTAGTGTTTTACGCTGGAATAAATATATATTTTTTTACTACTACACTATGGGAGTCCACTATTCCTCTTTCTTTCTATATGAGTGACTGAGAGCCATTACCCTATATATGCTGAGGACCTTCCTGGGAAATCCATCCACCACGCCGGCAGGGAGATCGTAAGGATTACCGTTTTATGCGAATTACCCCTTTGGGGTGAATGGATCTGGTGAGTGGGGATCCTTGAGGGGGAGCACTAAGTCACCAAGGACGTTTTGAATACACTCAAGTCACAATCGAAAGTTATTTTCATCATTTTTTCCTGGGTTACTTATTCACCGCAAGATTTTCTTCACAATTACGGACTGGTTAAAATTTGCAGGATTGCTCATATACACTTTTTAAGTGGTTAAAATATTAATTAAGGCTTATATGTTTTTATATGTTTTTGTGTATATGCACTTTGTTTATGCACATGTCTGAGGATTTATAATTTGGCAGAAGCCCAATGTATGTCTGGGTGTTTAAGTAACATACATTTTACAGATATTTAACGGTTTATTGGTACCTATGGTTTGAGGTATCAACACCTGGTTTAGGCACAGGTTTAGTATTATATATGTTTGGACTGTGCACACGCTTATGAGTGACATACTCAATTAAGCACCATTCACGGATTATGCACCTACACAGATTATGTTTAAAAGGGTAGGCATTTCTACAAACACTATCACTAATTATTAATTTCTAAACCCTTTATTTGCATACTCACGAACGTGGAGGGAGTTTTGTTACTCCGTGGTTGTTTGGCATTTATTTATTCATGCAACTCATTAAGGCGGGGTTACTCGCCGAAAAGTTCGTATAGTGATTCCAATTATTATTGGGACCCTATATTACTCACCTGCCCATTTACTCGTCAGGGAGCGCCATTACCCCACTTATACATATTTACATATATCCGAAACACCTTGGGGAGTTTCTTTAGGGGGGCTGCATACCTTGCAACTGTCCTAAGCGCAGTCATTATACTTTATTCAATTGAGGAAAAATGGATGATTGTTCACTTGATTTTCTGATAGTGTGTACCCACCTTAGAGCTGGAAGGGGTTTCTGAATGGCTGACCAAACACTTTTGATCTGAACATGAAAAGACCCTACTTGCATTTTACTGAAAACAGTTAAGGCCAGCTACAGTGTTTATGACTTTCATAATGCCTAGTACACACGGGCTAAATGTCAGGCGACATCGGCCGGTTCAATAGATACTGGCCGACTTCTGTCAAAGGGGCGTGACCGAAAAAGGTCTGCTGATTTACTGCCAATCAGCGTCCCAGCCAATGGCTAAGGATGTGGACTGGAGTGTTCTAATGGGAAGGCCGCCCCCCTGTCAGAACACAGTAGAAAAGCAGGGGAGATCGTTGTACTAACATTGGATTGTTAGTACAGCGGCTCTGACCTGAGCTGTCAGTTTTTTTTAGTTCAGCCCACTGGGTTGAACGTAAAAAAATCTACCAGTGTATACTAGGCTTTATCCAGGACAGTAAATAATTGAACATTTGACCAATTAACATTTTTCTCTTTACAGCTACACAGGTACAGTTTGTCTTTTAAGGAGGAATTAGCATAGTAATAGTCTGCCAACTCCATCAGTCTTGATGACTTCCCTTTTAATGTGCAAATGGACAAATGGACCGCTACTTGTCTACCCATGTCATTTACACCAGGAATATGCTTTATATACAATATCTCACAAAAGTGAGTACACCCCTCACATTTTTGTAAATATTTTATTATATCTTTTCATGTGACAACACTGAAGAAATGACACTTTGCTACGATGTGAGTGTACAGCTTGTATAACAGTGTAAATTTGCTGTCCCCTCAAAACAACTCAACACACAGCCATTAATGTCTAAACCGCTGGCAACAAAAGTGAGTACATCCCTGAGTGAAAATGCCCAAATTGAGCCCAATTAGTGATTTTCCCTCCCCGGTGTCATGTGACTCGTTAGGGTTACAAGGTCTCAGGTGTGAATGGGGAGCAAGTGTGTTATATTTGGTGTTATCGCTCTCACTCTCTCATACTGGTCACTAGAAGTTCAACATGGCACATCATGGCAAAGAACTCTCTGAGGATCTGAAAAAAAAGAATTGTTGCTCCACATAAAGATAGCCTAGGCTATAAGAAGATTGCCAAGACCCTGAAACTGAGCTGCAGCATGGTGGCCAAGACCATACTGTGGTTTAACAGGACAGGTTCCACTCAGAAAAGGCCTCACCATGGTCGACCAAAGAAGTTGAGTGCATGTGCTCAGCGTCATATCCAGAGGTTGTCTTTGGGAAATAGATGTATAAGTGCTGCCAGCATTGCTGCAGAGGCTCAAGGAGTGTGTGTGTGGGGGGGGGGGTGAGCCTGTCAATGCTAAGACCATACGCCACACATTGCATTAAATTAGTCTGCAAGGCTGACATCCCAGAAGGAAGCCTCTTCTAAAGATGATGCACAAGAAAGCCAACAAACAGTTTGCCGAAGACAAGCAGACTAAGGACATGGATTACTGGAACCATGTCCTGTGGTCTGATGTCCAAGATAAA
Organism: Aquarana catesbeiana; assembly: GCF_042186555.1. Taxonomy (NCBI): domain Eukaryota; kingdom Metazoa; phylum Chordata; class Amphibia; order Anura; family Ranidae; genus Aquarana; species Aquarana catesbeiana. The sequence continues at coordinate 361,049,340 of NC_133326.1, read as the reverse complement.
TTTATTTGGTTCAGATGGTGTCAAGCGTGTGTGGTGGCAGCCAGGTGAGGAGTACAAAGACAAATGTGTCTTGGCTACAGTCAAGCATGGTGGGAGTGTCATGATCTGGGGCTTCATGAGTGCTGCCAGCACTGGGGAACTACAGTTCATTGAGGGAACCATGAATGCCAACATGTACTGACATACTGAAGCAGAGCATGATCCCCCTCCCTTCGGAGACGGGGCCGCAGGGTAGTATTCCAACATAAAGATCCCAAACACACCTCCAAGATGACCACTGCCTTGCTATAGAAGCTGAGGGTAAAGGTGATGGACTGGCCAAGCATGTCTCCAGAACTAAACCCTATTGAGCATCTGTGGGGCATCCTCAAATGGAAGGTGGAGGAGCGCAAGGTCTCCAACATCCACCAGCTCCGTGATGTCATCATGGGAGGAGTGGGAGAGGACTCCAGTGGCAACCTGTGAAGCTCCGTTGAACTCCATGCCCATGAGGGTTAAGGTCGTGCTGGAAAATAATGGTGGCCACACAAAATATTGACACTTTGGGCCCAATTTGAAAATTTATACTTAGTGGTGTACTCACTTTTGTTGCCAGTGGCTTAGACATCAATGGCTGTGTGTTGAGTTATTTTGAGGGGGCAGCAAATTCACACTGTTATACAAGCTGTACACTCACTTCTTTACATTGTAGAAAAGTGTCATTTCTTCAGTGTTGTCACATGAAAAGATATAATAAAATATTAACAAAAATGTGAGGGGTGTACTCACTTTTGTGAGTTACTGTATATATAGCTGTAATATATATATATATATATATATATATATATATATATATACACACATACAATTACAGTTTGCAGTAAGCTTCACATCCTGGGAATCTCATATGCACTTTATGATAGGTTCTACAGTATGTAAAGGGACAGTTTCATATATTTTCTTTTTTTTGTTCAACAGTTGTAAAGATGGGGTTAAAGCCAAACCATGACAAAACCGTATATGTAATTAATGCAGATTCAGTTTAAACCATCTGATGAGTGATAGCACCCACACAAGTAAGGAACTTAAAGAGGTATTAAAACCAAAAGCACACTTTTATTATATCGCAGCGTCCCACTTCGTAGATGTGATCATTGCATTACTTTTCTTTTTTTTTTCCTTCCTTTGTTTTCATCTACTTATCTAGACAGTTAGTCTGTTATTTTTCAACAGAACAAGCTCTCCTGCAAATGTATCAGTTAGAGTGTTGAGACGCCCCATTCAGCTGCTAGGTAAAAATCATAACGTAAACCACCATTGTAATAATCTGCTTTTTTCAATTTGGAATTGTTTGGTTGACAAGTAGGGATGGGCGAACGGTTCAGCCCGAGCATGAGTTTGGGCTGAACATTGGCTGTTTGCACGTTCGCCGAACATCTGAATTATCGGGGCGTTGGACCGTTTGTTCGGCCCGCCAAATGACCACAATGCACTGCGCCGCTGCACAGTGCATTGAAAGCCCTGATTGGCTGAAATAATGAAAGTTTTGCACAATCAGGGCACAGAGCACTTTTTAGAGCCATGATTGGATGCTGTCATGATGACTCTATCCAATCATGGCTCATTGCTCTTAGTCCTGCCCCACACTATAAAAATATTATTTCAATAGCGGCCATTTTTAGTGTGATATCGGCATGGAGAGAGATAGAACAGGGCTCTTTTCAATGCTACCAGACAGTGTTCTATAGTGTGCTATTTGTCAGTGCAGAATATCAGTTTTGTGTGAATCTAGAGATAGTTCAGTTATAGGGCGTACACATGGTCGGACTTTGTTCGGACATTCCGACAACAAAATCCTAGGATTTTTTCCGATGGATGTTGGCTCAAACTTGTTTTGCCTACACACGGTGGCACAAAGTTTTCGGAATTTCTGATCGCCAACCACGCGGTCACGTACACCACGTACGACGAAACTAGAAAAGGCCGGTTCAGAACCAAGCGCGGCACCCTTTGGGCTCCTTTTGCTAATCTCGTGTTAGTAAAAGTTTGGTGAGAGACGATTCGCGCTTTTTCAGACTCGTGGCTTTCAGATCGTTTTCTGCCGTTCAGTTTGTGCTTGTGGGTTTGTATCTGCTCTTCAGTGCGTGCAGCAAGTTCTGCGTGACTTTAGGTAGTCATTGTATTCTTGTTCGTTCGTTACTGTTTTTCAGGTCGCTCTTCACAGGCCTTGCTGTTCTTCAGTGAGTTCTGTTACTTCGTTCTGAGCAGCCGACCGTATTCTAGCCATGTTTCCTATGCGTACTCCTCATAGAGTTCGTGCTGTGCGGGGGCTTGGTGTTGGGGTCCTGACCTTGACACAAGTCCAGTCCATGAACAGGGTGGGGAGGAGTTCATGGACCAAGAATTGGTTGCTTCAGCGTGACCAGTTCTGTCATATGCCTTTGCTCCGTGAGATCCGTGAGAATAATCCTGATGATTTCAGGAACTTTCTCAGGATGACGGACCCCGTGTTTCACCGTTTGTTGGCTTCGCTGACCCCCTATATCAGCAGGCAGGATACCTGCATGAGGCAAGCCATCACTCCGGAGCAGAGGTTGGTCGCTACCCTGCGGTATTTGGCCACAGGGAGAAGTTCTCGACAGGCATCTCCCCCTAGGCTCTGGGGATCATTATCCCAGAGACCTGTTCTGCCATCATACAGGTCCTGCAGAAGGAGTATATGAAGGTAAGATTTTTATCCTTTTATATCACATTTTATTGTCTTTAATGTTTGATAATATATTGTATTTCTTTCCTCATTCCCTAATTACCATGCTTGTAATATGCTGTGAATGTCCCCTTTGTCCTCATGCATGCTGGATTTTTATGTAATTATTATTTAAGGTCCTTCATACATATTTGCCCTTCAATAACCTCCCCAGCATGGTGTCTCCTGGCCCTATATTCACCTCATGTAGTCACTTAACAATGTATTTTATCAGCTCCATAGTAGTGCTTTACCCCAAACACCCCCTAAAATGTTTGGTAATGTTATTTTTGATTTAAATTCAGGCAGAGTGCCAGAGGCTTTTTTTTGTGGTGTCCCCAAATAATTTTTAGTAACCCTCCCTCCCCCAACTGCTAAGTCAGCTGATCCCAATTCTCTATCCTCAATCATCTATCTGCTGACTTTGCCAAACCCATACACACTATACCTATCTCTTTTGTGGTCAGATTTATGGCTGAATTGCCCAAAGCATGTAGTGCAAGGGCCTGCCTGTATACTTTCAAATGGTACTGTTTAAAGTTTTTGTATCCTATTATTATCTTGATAGGTAATAGCAGAATGTCCAAATGTCCTCAAATGTGTACAGTGTGTATTTATATCTTTGTATTCAGACACTTCTTACCTGTCCAGTGGGCTGCCAATAGTGTAACTAAGGAGGGGCTGTTCAAAGTAATACCCATTATTTAGGCATTCATCTCTCAATGAAGTGAAGAGGGTTACCTGTCCAAGATTTACACACACCCCCTATAATGTTATAAATGGCCCATGAGAGGGGGGGAGGGGGAATATGATAGGTGTACCTTATACTTTGGCCTTGTTAAATTCCCCTTAATAAATGCTATCTGGAGGTTGCCCCATAATGTTTGTGTCTAATCTGCTTGCCATGTTTCAGAGTAAAAATAGTAATGTTTATTGTTTTTTTCCTCAACAGTTTCCTTCCACGCCACAGGAATGGCAGACTGTGGCCTCCCACTTTGCCCAGCGGTGGGACTTTCCTAACTGCGGAGGGGCAATTGATGGGAAACACGTCCACATCGTCCCACCACCCAACTCGGGGTCGTACTATTATAATTACAAGGGGTTTAATAGTATAGTGATGTTGGCGGTGGTGTCGGCTAATTACGACTTCTTGTATGTGGACGTGGGGAAGAATGGCCGGATGTCCGATGGTGGAGTCATCGACCAGACGGAGTTCTACAGGCGTCTCCAGAATGGCAGCTTGGACTTGCCAGCTCCAGAGGACAATGTGGAAGGACTCCCATTTGTGTTCGTTGCTGATGAAGCATTTGCGCTGGGGGACCACCTGATGCGGCCATTCCCAATGAGGACCCTCACCCCGGAACAGAGGGTTTTTAATTACTGGCTGGCCAGAGCCCGAAGAGTGGTGGAGAACACATTTGGAATCCTGGCCAGCCGGTTCCGCCTATTTCTGACACCTATCCATATGGCGGAGTATAAACTGAACCATATAATACTTGCGTGCTGTGTTCTCCATAACTTTTTACAGAAACATTCGGCCAACTATGCTGGCTCAGTTGGGCCTGAGGCTGGAATCCTACATCAAACCACACTGACGGCGCTTGAAAGTGGCCGTCCTGGCTTGCCCTCCCTGAGTGCTCGTGATGTCCAGTTACGCTACCTGGAGTTCTTTGCGGGTAGGGGGGCTATCAATATGCCAGACAATATGTGAAGCCTTTTTCAAATAAAAAAAAAATAAAAAAATCTTTGTGGACATTTACTGCTTGTGTTTGTTTGAGCTGACCCTGACAGAAATGTGTGGAGTCCAGAAAATGTCATGATTGTGTAACCTTATACAAAGCATTGTTGGCTGTTATTTACTAAATGCAAAAACACATTTCACTACAAGTGCACTTGCAACTGCACTGAAACTGCACTTGTAGTGCAAAGTGGATTTGCCCTTAGGAAATAACCCCCATTTTCTCATAAAACAACAATTACATCACCCCAAAAGTGTTGTAGCGTTGAGACAATAATCCACACATTCTTGATTAACAATCTTTTTAATACCTGCACAATCACATGTGCATTTACCGAAGGTTTTGCTGACAAACCAACATGTTTGTTGTATAACAATTTTTGTGGTGGCATTATCCCAAATCAAAATGTCCATTTTATAGAAAACAGGCCTGTGTAAAACCAACAAGAAAGACACAAATCTTGATCTTACAAAGTTCACATTTGGTAGAACTTGAAGGCAATATCAGACATGAGTATTTAGGAACTGTGTTTGATATTGCGTTCAGATGGGGGGAAGTCACCCCAGGAAAAGCCAAATTTGGAAGATGCACACAAATTGCCCAATGTCAACATGTGCTACCTGCCATCACGGGGGATCAAGGGATGTGTTTTGGGGGAGCAAGCCCTTCCTCTCAGCTACTTTATTATTGAGGAAGGGGTTGCACCCCCTAAACGCGTCCATTGATCTCCCGTGATGGCAGATAGCACATGTTGACACACTGTGTGCATCCTCCAAATTTGGCTTTGGGAAAAATCACAAAAACATTTAGCACATTGTAGCACACAAAAGAAGAAAGTGATTTGGAGGGGTTTTAAACTCGCCCCAAAACATCAATGATGTTTTTATATTTTGGAATAACATCATTGATGTTTTGCTTGATGATTTCCAATTGTAAATTACACCCCATGATCTCCCCGATCAGGATCTGGGCACTTTCGGATGTGAAAGGATCTTCATCCACAACCTCACGATTACCTAAAAAGAGAGGAACCCCAAAATAAATTTGGTTTAAAAAAATGCCGCAATCCATTTCTTATCTGAGCCTGTGGTTGCCGACACTCACCTGTTGTGGTGACTAGTTCCACCACATCTTCTTCCTCCTGCTCAGCTTGTGTTGGTGTAAGTTCCCCTTCTTCCAGAGGGGGGGAGGGCTCTGGTCTCCTCAGATGAGGGGTGTCCTCCGAGTCTTTTCTCCCCTATGTCAAACAAAAATGGTATAATTAGCACACAGATATTTAATGTCAGAACTATAAAGATGAAACATTGCTTGGAAGTGGGGTACAATTATCTATTTTAGCAGAGTTCCAAGATGTAATTTTTTTAATGCCCTTTGTCAACCTGCAATACTTTACCTGTTTAGTACAAGCTTCACCGATGGAGACTCCCCTATAGTATACACTGGAGCACCTGTGTGGCCCCCCCTAATAAAAATGGTGTTCTTGTGTCCCACACTAGTGGTCCAGTGTCCAGATGTGAAAACAGCTGCTCAGTGTCCTCTCCTTACACAGAATCTAGTTTGCATTTCATTCTAGTAACAAAGCCATCTACGCAACCCAATTCTTTGAAGACAAGTATAGGGCGTCAAAATGGTGGCCAAATGCATATGGGCTAAACAATGGTATTTTATAGTTGTAACGAAAAATGTTTGATCCAAACGAATAATGTGCCCATGAACATGAAAGTTGCCATTTTAAACTGTACAACAGTTCCTAAAAGCACATGGAGCAGCACGAACGTAATAAACACAAAAAGAATAGGAACACAGCACAACTACTTACTTTTTTGCAGCACTCTCCGGATCTTTCTGTACTGCTCATGTTCTGGTAATTTCAGGTCCGACCACCGCTTCCTGAGCTGATCTTTCGATCGGCGTACCCCGAATTTCCGGTGCAGACTCCTGACCACTTTCGCCATGATCTTGGCCTTTAGGAACATTGGGGTTGGGGTAAGGCCCATACTTTCCATCATAGTCGGCCTTCTTCAGGATGTCCACCATCTCCAACATCTCCCCAAAGGACATATTTGAGTCCTTAAATCTCCTTCTGGATCGGGACGTTTCAGGCTCCGGCCTTTCCTCCTCCTCCTCGTTGCTACAATTAGCACGCACCTGCTGTCTATCCGCCATGTGCTCTTCCCCCACTGTGCCAAACGAAAAGGGGTGGGGAATAGACTAGAAAGAACGTCAGGGGCGGGCGGAGTTATACGCATGCGCAGTGTGTATAAAGCGTAACACACGTGTGTCTTACGTACGATCTGTGAGCGGAGGAAGGAGCATCGGAGACGCCGATTGTGATAACGAAGGTAAGATCTAAACTTGCGCCTATACTGCTTCGAAATGGAAGCCTATATTGTAACAAGATTAGGGGAGTTTTGCCTGACATTAGGGTTTGTCTTGTGTTGTGTCTTGCAGAGAAAATGGATGGGTTCAACGACCACAATTTCCTGCCCCTGTTCATAGACAAGTACAGGGAGCTGCCCTGTCTGTGGCAGGTCAGACACCCCCACTATAACCACAAACAGAAGAGGCAGGCAGCTCTGGAGAAACTGCTGGAGTTGGTGAAGCCGGTGGTCCCCACAGCAACCATCCCTTATTTAAAAGCTAAAATTGGTGGCCTGAGGAGCACATATCTTAGGGAGCGCAAGAAGGTCACAGATTCCCAGAGGTCCGGAGCTGCAGCAGATGACGTTTATGTCCCCAGGCTGTGGTACTATGAGAGACTGCGATTTCTGTCAGACCACACTGAAGTCAGGGAATCCCTCTCTACTCTTCCTTCCACGCTTCCTTCCACCCCAGCCGAGGCTTCCGATGTCCAACCTGGGCCTTCCAGCCAGGAAGAAGTGGAGGAGCCCAGCTGGAGCCAGGTATAGCATTGTTCTACTGATTTCTGGTCAATAAAGAAATGATGTTTACTAGATGTTATTATTGATCACTAATTGATGATTGAAAAAAGTGTTTTACATATCAATAGACAGTAGTGGGCACCCAAAATTGGGACAAAAATTAAAAATGCTGGGCTCAGAAGGATAGTCTGTTATATTTGTTAACATTCAATTTGCAGCAGTCAGGAGGTGAAAATTGTGTGTGATTGATAAAAACAATACTAAAACTATGTCCCTTTTTCAGACCTCAGCCAGGAGGAGGTTGTGGAATGTGGCAGTCAGGAGGAGGCAGGGATTAGTGGCAGCCAGGAGGAGGCGGGGATTAGTGGCAGCCAGGAGGAGGCGGGGCTAAGTGTCAGCCAAGAGAAGCCTGGGACCAGTCGCAGCCTGACTGAGTCTCAGGTCCCTCCCCTCCGCCTTCCATACAAAAGGGCCAGGAAGGCCACTCCGAGTCCCGTGCAGGATTCAGCGCTCAGGCTGATCCAGGAGGCTTCTGCGTCCCTACGAGCCTTCCCCAGTCCTGAAGAGGCCTTTGCATGCATGGCTGCCACCAATTTGCAGGGCATGCAGGAGGGTCAACGCAAGCTCTCTGAGGACCTGATTTATAAAGTCCTACGTAAGGGGTTGAGTGGGGAACTAACACCCAAGACGGATGTCATTGAGATCGACGATCCTCCTCCTCCTCCTCCTGCCACAACTCCACCACCACAGCCACAGCGTGGAAGGAAGCGTGGAAAGAAGACCAAAGAGTGATGACCCTGGGTTCAGTCTGGTCTGACAGAAGATGCAGTCTCTCGTATGACCACAGCCTGGGGACACAGATGTCATCTGCTGCTTTCCGGATCTCTGGGACTTCTGGACCACACTGCCCTCCCTTAGATAAGGACTCCTCAGGCCACCAATTTTGCTTTTAAATAGTTGATGTGTGCCCTGGGGGTCCAAGGCTTCACCCACTTCTGCAGTTTCTTCAGCTTTGCCTGCCTCTTTGTTTAGTTGTGAGCCCTTAATAAAATTTTTTAGGTAAATTATACTCTCCTGTGTGTGTTTTCATCCAAAAAGGACAGTTTGTTGGTGAGGATTCAGGTACATTTCTAAAGTACAATGTGAAATTAACAAGGGACAACAACACCAAACAATCTCCTACAGATTAAATAGAACAACATATCAATGGTGTTGTGGGAACTTGTCACAAAAAACACACACAAACATTTTCGGGAGTACAAATCAAAATCGCAAAAAAAAAAAAAAAAAAATACAAACACAAAAAAGAATCTACATTAAAGCCAAAAAAAAAAAAAAAAAAAAATATACAAAAATATGTTGTCAGATGTGAGAAATCAAAATATATTGAGGGAATCCCGATAAATAGTAACGAAAGAAGTTTGTGAGAAGTGTGTGTGAATATGAGCAGCAAAACTGCTTAATTCTTGTCACATTATAAAGAAGAAGAGAGTGCGCTGTATTAAACCATTTTTAACATTGCAGCGTGACGAAAGTGCTGTATCCATTGTGAACGCTAAGTTTACCAGAACGAGCTGTCCCGTCTCGGAATTACTTTTGAGCATGCGTGGCACTTTGTGCGTTGGAACAGGCCACACACGGTCGGAATTGACGCGATTGGATTTTGTTGTCGGAAAATGTTATCTCCTGCTGTCCAACTTTGTGTGTCAGAAAATCCGATGGAAAATGTCCGATGGAGCCCACACACGGTCGGAATTTCCGACAACACACTCCGATCGGACATTTTCCATCGGAAAATCCGACCGTGTGTACGGGCATTAGTGTGAGTGTAGTGACCACCATTCCTCTTTACATTAGCGTGAATCTAGGGATAGTTCAGTCAGTGTGAGTGTAGCGACCACCATTCATCTTTACATTAGTGTGAATCTAGGGATATTTCAGTTAGTGTGAGTTTAGTGACCATTTAGCAGTATATTTCATTGCATTACTGCAAGTTTAACACAGTTTAGTTCAGTGCTTTACTGCAAGTTTTAAAGCTGTATATTTCTGTGTGTTAGTGCACGTTTAACGCAGTATATTTCAATGCGTTACTGCAAGCTTAACGTAGTATATTTCATTGTATTACCTTCCGTTTAACGCAGTATATTTCTGTGCATTGGTGCATGCTTAACGTAGTATATTTAAGTGAGTTACTGCAAGTTTAACGCCGTATATTTCAGTTCATTAACTTCCGTTTAATGGCGTATAGTTCAGTGCGTTACTGCACGTTTAACGCAGTATATTTCAGTGTGATACGTGCAGTTTAACGCAGTATATTTCTGTGCGTTAGTGCACATTTTTAGCACATGTACAGCTGATCACACTGTTGCATATTGCAAACTTTGTCTGAAGCACATCAAGCGTGGCAAAATCACCAGCCATTTGGGTACCACATACTTGACAAGGCATTTAACCTCCCACCACTCAGCCCGTTGGCAAGAGCACCTGAAAACCACACAAAAGGGGCACAAATCTGTTCTTCCTCCTTACTCATCTCAGTCTGCCCCCACTATACGTCATGATCTCTTAGCAGCCTGCACTGACAGGGATGATGGTATAGCGCAGGGTGTCCCAGGTCCTTGCAGCACATCTGCCAGCAGCACACCACCAGCTGTAGGCTATAGCCGGCAAATTTCTCTGCCCCATCTGCTGCAGCAAATAAAAATAAAAAAATACAGTCCCTGCCACCCACATGAACTTCTGCCTTTCCGTCTAGTGGATTCTGTCCCTTTTGCAGAATGTACTGTACCACAATAGCAGGTTCCCAGTCGCTATTTCTTTTCACCTAAGGCCATTCCAGCTCTGTATCATCACGTGAAAGGCAATGTTGTGGCATCGTTGGGCAAGGCAGTCAACTGCAAAGTCCATGTTACTGCTGACACGTGGTCCAGCAAGCATGGTTAGGGACAATATATTTTGTTCACAGCACACTGGGTAACTCTGCTTGCAAATTGGAAGGATACAGGAAAGGGCTCAGTGCTGCAGCTTGTTGTGCCCCCACGTCTCCATACAGCTATTGGTGATGATGAGAGATTTATCAGCTCTACCCCCTCCTCCTCCATGCCCTCCTCTGCTGAATTTTCCTGTGAACCACAAGTACCCCCTAAGCTTTCAAGACACTATTCAATGAGTCAGGCAAAATGGTGCCATTCAGTGCTTCAGCTGGTATGTCTAGGGGACAGGAACCACACCGTAGCAATTTTTGACAGCAAGGCCAATTCTTGCTTTCATCAAGAGTACCTCTTATAGGGTTACGGTGTGAAGGCGCCACTGACACCCAAAGACCAATTTTTCCACACCCGTTACTTCTATCCAAAGTCTGTGGAAGAGACACCAGAATTTATCTAAAAAATCTCTAATCTTGTTCACAGTGCACTACATTGTGGCCTCATCATACAGACTGGTTCCCCAAGCAGTTGCTTTAAAAATAAAGAAAGCTTGCAGGGATAATGTCATTTTTTTGGCTTTATAAATGCAATTATTGCTGCAGCAGCTTCTATACACAGTACAGATGTGCCACTTTACAGGTAGACTAAGTGGACCCCCCAGGCACTATATTGAAAGGAATTTTTCATTTTTGAGCTTTCACTTTAAGCAGCAATAAATCACTGCTCATTTAAAAATTACGTTTTTTACAAACTTTATTTTCATTGATACATGTCCCCCAGGGCAGGACCTGAATACCTATAACCATTGTATGCCCAATTTCTTGCATATAAGCCTTCAAAATGGGCACTTTTTTCTAGTTTGGGTCCCATAGACTTCAATGGGGTTTATTATTCGGTTCCAAACTTTTGCGATCTTCGAAAGTTCTGGTGCTAACCGAACAGGGGGTCGTTTGGCCCATCCTTATTGACAAGTAATTTAATTGTACCAAAGATAAAAAAAAAAACCTGTCATGGACACTTTCATCACCTTTTTAGTTCATTCTTGTTATTAACTACAGCATACTATGGTTTGTGGGCATGCACAGAAAAATACTGCAAAAAAAGATCTCTAAGCAATATCATTACATTCTAGCATTCAACAATGATCTAATGTATATGGCTAGCCTTACGACCACAGATAAGCATAAGCAAGGAAAAACCGAGCTGGGAGGCAGAGTGGCATTCGCCCATTGGCCAGTACTAATAAGATACGTTAGGCTGGAGGCCCCATATGGAGATATTTCACCATTCAAACATCAGAGCGAGACCACACAGACATATGGTGTGCATTACAGTATACAGCTGCCTGCTCCCTGTTCAGACCTGGGATTCCAGCAGTTGGCACAGGGAATTTTTTTCAGCACCAACTTCCTTTTTGGCTCTGAGATGTCTTGTGGACAGTGGTTAAAGCAGAGCTCCACCCAAAAGGGATACTCTGCTTATCTGCCTCCTCCGCTGCCACATTAGGCACCTTTTGGGGGGGAGCGGGTACCTGTTTTTGAGTTTTCAGTTCACCGCGGTGAAGGCAAGCTAGAAGGCAAGTCCAAATAAACCATGGTGGAACACCCAGCATTCATCGTGCCAGCAGTGTGGCACACTTTGCATAGTAGACTATTTTAGTCCAAAGATATTTGGCCCTACTATGAAAAGGCAACATGGTTATGTATACTTCCCAGACCAAAGTTTTCCAGCTTTTTTCTGGGTATGAGGATTACCCTAAATATATGGCTAAGGAGCCTATAAAGAAAAAACAACATTTACTACACAGCAGTATGGAAAGGGTGTAGTGGTGACATAGAAAGTCTTTGGATTGTATAAGATAGAATCAGCAGTAAAACTCATTATATGCTACATTCTTTGCTTTACAGTGGGGGCAGGAATACTCATGGGAGCATCATTTATGTAGTAAATGGATCTATAAATATATAGCAGTCACTGAATATATGCTACAGGGGTTGCTACTTTGAATGAGAAACAGGAATTTCTCAATGCACTGGAATTTAGTATGTTTGTAAAGAAATGAGTGAATCAGGGCATCTAATTTAACCTGGATTGGAAAGAGACTAAATGGATGCTTGCAAAACTATGGCAGTTCACATAGTGGTTTGCCAAAAGTTTTAAGCCATTTTAACATTGTTGTGATATCTAATGCCAATCTCCCACTTATCTTTTTGCCCTCTCTCCCACAGCTAGTCATTAGGGTGAGGTGTTATCACACACAGCTCTGAAATAGAAGCACTGCAGAAGCAAATGTTTACCAGTATTTGCTTGCACAGTAAGTTAACTGTCTATACATAGCTTAGAGCCTACACCGCTTGGCAAACTGCCCCTTTTACTCTTCTTCCTTCCTCATTATCAGTAGTGCTGATAAGGGCTTTATCAATATTAGAGTGTCCTTTGACTGTTTTTCTTCTTGATCCTTAGCACACCTTCAGTCTGTGAAAGCAACCATAACCTAACATTCTTTTTGTCATTAATGTTACCTGCTTTGCCATACATTCTTGCCAAGCATTTGCGAAAAACTGCCAGTGCTGACTGTTACTAATTTATATTATCACATTTTAGTTTTTTGAGGATGGCTTACTGTGTGTTACCACAATGCATGGTAATGCACGCCATTTCAATACATTTATAACTCCCAAAGCACAAATACAATTGATGATAACACACCCTCACTGCAAAGCACTATGACACACTGTGGTGTACACCATGTACATCGTGGTGGGTTTTCCTTTTATTGTCAACAAGCACAACTGCTGCTCCTTCTACTTCTATCACACATGTAAAGTAAAGCACAGTCATCATAGCTGTGTGCAGTGTATTGCATTAGGGTGCACACTCCAAAGCTCAAACACACATTCATTTGTGTGTGTCTACATTTACTGGTATATGACCCCGGCACATTGATCAGGGCAGGGAGCGTAAGCACTTCTCTTATGGCAGAGTCGATAAGATGGAGATCTTTCCCATCTCCCCGTCTGCACACAGAGTGATAATGCTAATGCACACTAGGCAATTAAAGTGTGCCCAGGTACACCCGGCACACCCGGCACACCCTGTGCGCATGCCTATGACAGCTGTGTTAAACTTCACCTAAAGCCTAGGGTAGAAAAGCTTTAGAGAAGGTGATTGCAATCTGCATACAGTATTTGGCTTTCAAAAAATCTGTTGGGGGGTCTTCTTGCCTGTAAAGTAGTTCATCTTTCCCATGTTTATAACAGTACCACAGCAAAATGACATTTCTAAAGCTCGCGGCTGTAATGTATTGTCGGATCCTGGCAATATAGATAAAAAACCCTTTGATTCAGTATGAATATTAAGGGGAACCCCAAGCCAAAAATACCAAACAAAAATGGTGTGGATGTCCCCCCCAAATTCCATACCGGGCCATTCAGGTCTGGTACGGATATTAAGGGGAACCCCGCACCAAAATAAAAAAAATGGCGTGGGGGGGACCCCAGGCACTATATACTCTGAACAGCAGTATATATACTGAAATAAACTATTGAAATAAATATTGCCCGGGTGGGGGCTATGGATTCCCTCTGTTTATTCCATATTCGTATTAACTTGTCTATTCCTATAGTTAGCTAGTCTATTAAAACTCTGATAATGTTACTGTTGATAGTACAATGATATAAGGTTAGCTATGAAAAGAAACACACTGCTTAGTAAAACAATGTCTTATTTATTTCCCAGGATGATAGGAAATGCTAACATAAAAACACTAAATGAAAATATTACAAAGCATATAACAAAGATCATCAATGATACTTGGGTCTGGACACCGTCCAGACCCAACCCCATTGCCAGCCCATCTAGGTTTCTGACAAATCAAAGTAGTTACGAGGCAATCCTTCTCAATATATTATATTTCTGTCCGTCCTGCTGTATTGGCCTCTAGGGCAGCATTCGTCCATGTATCATCGCTATGTGACCCGGGTCATCTTCAGTGATTATTGGTCATTTAATCTTCTGTAGCCCACCTTCGTCAATCATCATGGCAGCAATGACCCTCTTTGAAGCTTGCTTGCAGAGTGTTAATCAAAGATTTCAATCTTATCACATCAGTTGGTCAGGAGCCAAGCTTTTGTTCCCATCCTTGCTAGGGGGCATGACTTCTTCTTTCAGATGAAGGTTCTGATATGCTACAAATCTTTGATGTGCAACTTGTTACATTCCAGTCAGCCCACAAGAGTGTGGAGGCTCTGTGTATCCAGATTTCATATTCAAACACATCTTGTATTATGAAATAAAACATGTTGCCTTCCAACATATGCCGATTTGCGCCTAAAGGAGGCATATCACCATTCTTCAGACATGGCTCCTATGGAACAGTCCATAACTGTCTTAATGTGTTGTGCTTCCCAACATGTGTTTCAGAAACAGTTCCTATGGAAAAGTCCATAACTGTCTTAAAGTGTTGCGCTTCCCAACATGTACTTCAGAAACAGCTCCTATGGAACAGTCCATAATGGTCTTAATGTGTTGTAATTCCCAACATGTGCCACTGCGTGACACAACCATCATTCTTCAGTGACAGCTACCAGGCTATACAGGCAAGGGATGTCCATTCACTCACCATTCACCAGCACACACTCCGAGCAACATATTAACCAGCTTTCAGATTCAGAGTCTCAGGGAGGGCCTTACTCACCCATATTACTAACCTAAAATACACATATGTCACATTTTACCATAACATAAATCAACCCATTACCATAATATATGCATATACAGTATCTCACAAAAGTGAGTACACCCCTCACATTTTTGTAAATATTTTATTATATCTTTTCACGTGACAACACTGAAGGTATGACACTTTACTACAATGTAAAGTAGTGAGTGTACAGCTTGTATAACAGTGTAAATTTGCTGTCCCTTCAAAATAACTCAACACAAAGCCCTTAATGTCTAAACCGCTGGCAACAACAGTTATTCCCCCCTTAAGTGAAAATGTCCAAATTGGACCCAAAGTGTCAATATTTCGTGTGGCCACCATTATTTTCCAGCACTGCCTTAACCCTCTTGGGCATGGAGTTCACCAGAACTTCACGGGTTGCCACTGGAGTCCTCTTCCACTCCTCCAGGATGACATCACGGAGCTGGTGGATGTTAGAGACCTTGTGCTCCTCCACCTTCAATTTGAGGATGCCCTACTGATGCTCAAAAGGGTTTAGGTCTGGAGACATGCTTGGCCAGTCCATCACCTTTACCCTCATCTTCTTTAGCAAGGCAGTGGTCGTCTTGGAGGTGTGTTTGGGGTCATTATGTTGGAATACTGCACTGCGAAGAGAGGAGATCATGCTCTGCTTCAGTATGTCACAGTACAAGTTGGCATTCATGGTTCGTTCAATGAACTGTAGCTCCCCAGTGTTGGCAGCACTCATGCAGCCCCAGACCACGACACTCTCTCCACCATGCTTGACTGTAGGCAAGACACACTTGTCTTTTTACTCCTCACCTGGTTGCCGCCACACACGCTTAACACCATCTGAACCAAATACGTTTATCTTGGTCTCATCAGACCACAGGACATGGTTCCAGTAATCCATGTCCTTAGTCTGCCTGTCTTCAGCAAACTGCGGGCTTTCTTATGCATTATTTATAAGATGCTTCCTTCTGGGATAAAAGCCATGCAGACCAATTTGATGCTGTGTGCGGCGTACGGTATAAACACTGGCAGTCTGACCCCCCACCGCTTCAACCTCTGCAGCAATGCTGGCAGCACTCATACGTCAATTTCGCAAAGACAGCCTCTGTATATGACGTTAAGCACGTGCACTCAGCTTTCTGACCATAACGAGGTCTGTTCTGAGTGGAACCTGTCCTGTTAAACCACTGTATGGTCTTGGCCACCGTGCTGCAGCTCAGTTTCAGGGTCTTGGCAATCTTCTTATAGCCTAGGCCATCTTCATGTAGAGCAACAATTCTTTTTTTCAGATCCTCAGAGAGTTCTTTACCATGAGGTGCTATGTTGAACTTCCAGTGACCAGTATGAGAGAGTGAGAGCGATAACACCAAATTTAATACACCTGCTCCCCATTCACACCTGAGACTTTGTAACACTAATGAGTCATATGACATGGAGGGAAAATGGCTAATTGGGCCCAATTTGGACATTTTCACAAAAATCTACTCACTTTTGTTGCCAGCGGTTTAGACATTAATGGCTGTGTTGCATTATTTTGATGGGACAGCAAATTTACACTGTTATACATGCTGTACACTCATTACTTTACAATGCAGCAAAGTGTAACTTCTTCAGTGTTGTCACATGAAAAGATATAATAAAATATTTACAAAAATGTGAGGGGTGTACTCACTTTTGTGAGATACTGTATATGTGACCCATCAAATTACGCATCCCGCTCCCAACCTCCTATAACGCTTTACTGTAGATACGAGTCGGGATTAGGCAGGCTTGCTCACAATGGCCTTTCCTACTGCAATTTCAGCATGTCAGCAGTATTTCAAGGCTCTGAATTGGCAGCAAAACCTCTAACTTGTACGAAGAGACCTTTCCGTCAATTCGTCCCTAAATCTGCATAGATAAATGCGAGACCTTCCTATATAAATGTCGAGTCCAACAACACAACAACTTGAACCAATGACGAAACTGCAGCAATAATGATAATAATAATATTACAACGGGATGTATCAAATAATTCAAAATACTGTTGGCCTTACTTGAATGTACGAATATTACCTCCCACCAATACCCTCCAGCATCATTTTCTAGTTGATGCACTACCTCCTTCATTTTATTCTAATCATGGTAGATGGCTATAGTAGCATTAGCTCTCTCTTGCTGCAGCATCCTCATAAGGCTCTCATCTTTATCCCAATCTGTTAACTATTCCTGTATCTTCCTTCCCATACCAAGGTTCAGGGCTCTCAGACTAACAGGGTGGTTATAGTTGACACCCACAGGCAGATTGGCAATATGCGGTACCACATAATTCTACTCCTGTGTCTGGATTTCAGAGACACTGCCAAGGGTACACCATGCTCCTCTAGCTATGGTTAGGTTCACAGAACATCCTAGTTCCATGACTAACGTTACATTGGTATCCTTTAGGACAAAGGTAACAAACCAAAAGGCCCCTGCCCCACCTATAACTGGCCTTCACAGTAAGGAGCACATGGAAGGGCAAACAATGAAAGACAAAAACAGAACATACCATAGCTCAACTCACCAACCAGTCTGCCAACTGACCAAATTAACTTGTCCAACAGTCTGCGTTAAAAACAGGGGTTTAGTTAGCACGCATTTGCAAACGCATGCATAAGCTGCAAGGCCTCTTCACGGCACCCTGTGTATGCTTGCAGTCCTAACACTAATGAATTTACAAGTGTCTCCACAATGGAAGCACATGCATTAAATGGATAGGCGGGGGGCAGGTGGGCCTGGAGGAAGCCCAATCCCCCTTAAAGGAGCAGGAGCACACTGGACACCCAGCAAGTGCAGGCGGCCTATATAAGGCCGCCTGCACGGCGGCCCTGTGTAGTGTGTTCCGGCGTGCTTAGATAGACAGAGAGACAGTGTCATTTCATTTGAGTTAGTTAGATTAGGCAGGACAGTCAGTGAGTTAGCTGCACTCACAGTGTATTGTGTATATATATGCATCCCAGGTGTTGTATATATATATATATATATATATATATATATATATATATATATATATATATATATATATATATACACTGTATTCAGTTTAGCTAGATCCGTTGCTGTTATCTTCCTACTGACAGGCAGGCTTGTCTTGTTACAGTATTTACAGCTACCTGAAGAAAATTGCTGGTGTTCTTTTGATCCTATTAGTACCACAGTCAGGCAGCTAGACTATTTGCAGTTAGTGTAGTGCGTCCTCCTCACAGTGTTCAGTTAAAGCTACAAGTTAGTTTAGTGTGACCTCTGCACAGTGTTCAGCTAAAACTACAAGTTAGTGTAGTGCACAGTGTTCAGCTAAAGCTACAAGTTGGTGTAGTGTGTCCTCCTCACAGTGTTCAGCGAAAACTACAAGTTAGTGTAGTGCGACCTCTGCACAGTGTTCAGCTAAAGCGACAAGTTAGTGTAGTGCGTCCTCCTCACAGTGTTCAGCTAAAACTACAAGTTAGTGTAGTGCGACCTCTGCACAGTGTTCAGCTAAAGCTACAAGTTAGTGTAGTGCGTCCTCCTCACAGTGTTCAGCTAAAACTACAAGTTAGTGTAGTGCGACCTCTGCACAGTGTTCAGCTAAAGCTACAAGTTAGTGTAGTGCGTCCTCCTCACAGTGTTCAGCTAAAACTACAAGTTAGTGTAGTGAGACCTCTGCACAGTGTTCAGCTAAAGCTACAAGTTAGTATAGTGCGTCCTGCTCATAGAGTTCAGCTAAAACTACAAGTTAGTGTAGTGCGACCTCTGCACAGTGTTCAGCTAAAGCTACAAGTTAGTGTAGTGCGTCCTCCTCACAGTGTTCAGCTAAAACTACAAGTTAGTGTAGTGAGACGTCTGCATAGTTGTCATGAAGATCCTGCCAGTAACAGGCAGAGTAGACCCATCGGTGCACGATTGCGCGCACATGCACTCGTTAGTGTCTGGCGGGTTATTTAAACCTGTCTGGCACTTGCATCATTGCTGTTTGCTCTGCAGCTCTGTGTATGTGTTCCCTGAAAACCTGATATCTGCTTCTGTTTTGACCCGGCTTGCTTTGAGACTATTCCTGTTATCTAAAACAGAAAAAATTCCGCGCTAGAAATACAAAAGAATAAGCAGCAGTAAACAGTGCGACAACACCAACCCAACAAATAAAAATAAATAAACTGCGCTAAAACAAAAATTATATGTGTTGGGTGAGTTAATAGTGTGACCAAACCCCAACAAAATATAAAAAACAAGTCCAGAAAATAAAAGTCCAAATTCCCAAAGTAGTAAGTGTTCAGTATAAGTGTGGATGCTGTTCCAAAATGAGCTATGATTGCTCTTACCAGAAATCCAAAGATATAAGCAGATGGCAAAAAACCCTTGCCAGGGCCTCTGAGGTATTGGACCAATCAGCACCGTCCGTGGTCAGATCAAAATCCCCTCAATAAATGCAGGAGAAAAACAAACACAAGAAAAAACTGGCCATAGTGTAGTAAGTTAAATGTTAAACATGGACAAACGAACATACCAATCACCCTGGTGTGCACATAAAAACAACCAAAAAAAAAAGGGGGGGGAGGGAAGTGAAAAAAAACCCCACCACCGTGGCTGTAGATTGTGCTTACCAGATCACGATGATAAACAGATTCTTAGTAGGTTAGGAGCTGACATAAAGCACCTTGATACGTCCTCATTAACCCGAAGTTCACATCGTCAGTAAACCACCCAGAATATAAAAGGTAAACTCTCCATGGTGAAGTACGTTTAAAAACGAATTTAATAAATTAAATATTGCACTCACAGAATAAAAGCACTTATATCACATAAGTATATGTCGCCGGCCGGCATACAGGCATGGAAGCGAAGCTCGTCCTACTTCCTGGTCTCGTGGTAGCGTCGCTGCGTGCGTACCCAGACGCGTTTCGTCATCAAAAGGACGTTCTCAATGGGGACTGTTATCTGCCTGTACCTGATCCCTGGCTTGTTTGACGATCCCTCTGCCTGCTCCTTTTGTACCTCTGCTGCCAGCCTGCTTACCGACCCGGCCTGTCTGACGATCCTGGACTCCCATCCAATCTGCTGAGCCTGTCTGCTGAGCCATCCAGGCTGTTCACCTGTCTGCTGATCATCCAGTCTGCTGGGCCTGTCTGCTGAGCCATCCAGGCTGTTCACCTATCTACTGATCATCCAGTCTGCTGGGCCTGTCTGCTGAGCCATCCAGGCTGTTCACCTGTCTGCTGATCATCCAGTCTGCTGGGCCTGTCTGCTGAGCCATCCAGGCTGCTCACCTGTCTGCCTGATCCATCCAGTCTGCTGTCCTGTCTGCTGAGTCGTCCAGTCTGCAGTTCCTGTCTACTGATCCATCCCGTCAGCTGTGCCGGCCATCTGATCCTTCTGCTGTTGATCCTGCCAGGCACTCATACCACTCCGCACTCCTGCACCCCTGTCACCACTATCAGGGGCTCTCGAGTCGGAGGCGTAGGAGAGGCCATCCTCTGCAATTCGGGCTCACCCTTTAGGTACATAACAGTAGCAAACAGCCATGTCTGAGCCCGAGCAGGGAACCTCTCCTATGCAGGAACTTTGTTTGCACTTAGCAGGCCTGACCCAGGCTGTCAAAAGCCTTCAGGAAGGATACACCCGGTTGGAGGAGCGGGTCCAAGTACTGTCTTCTCCCACTGGAATTCAAGGAACCCCTCAAGCCTCTACCTCTTCTACAGGCACCGTATCCTCTCCTACGGTGGTGATGCTTCCGCCCGAACCACGTGTCCCTACACCCGAAAAATGTGCTGGGGAGCGTAGCAAATTTAGGGCGTTTCGCAATTCCTGTGAACTGTACTTCGCCCTCCAGCCACGTACCTTCTCCTTGGAAGCCACCAAGGTGGGCTTTGT
The DNA here is from genome assembly GCF_042186555.1 of Aquarana catesbeiana. NCBI lineage: Eukaryota > Metazoa > Chordata > Amphibia > Anura > Ranidae > Aquarana > Aquarana catesbeiana. Next base: position 361,028,506 of record NC_133326.1, on the reverse strand, counting down.
CGTCTCTTTACTTTCGGGTGAACCTCAAACCTGGGCCCATCGCCTCCTGGAACAGAAAGCCGATGTGTTGACCAACCTTACCACCTTCTTTAATACCATGGCTCAACTGCATGAAGACCCTCAGCTTTCTGCAACTGCCGAAGCCGCACTGCACGCCCTTCAGCAAGGGCGCCGGGCGGCGGAAGATTATGTGGCTGAATTTCGGCGGTGGAGCGCATACACTGACTGGAATGACGCTGCGCTCCGTTACCAGTTTCGCATGGGACTGTCTGACCCCTTGAAGGACGAGCTAGCCCGAGTTGGTGTACCCCAGACCCTAGACGCATTAATCAATCTTGCCATACAGATTGACCGGCGGCTGAGGGAACGTAGGTCGGAAAAATTTTCCCGACCAACCTGGATGTTACCTAGAGTGCCCAGTCACCTGCATCCGGCCCCTACCTCTCAGTCCACTTCTACAACGGACACTTCGGAACCCATGCAGTTGGGGGTGCTTCGCCCTTCTCTTACTATGGAAGAGCGCCAACGTCGCCGGGCAAATAATCTATGTCTCTACTGCGGGGAACCCGGTCACTATGTCAAGAATTGCCCTACTAAACTTCGTAAGTGTTTCCGAAAATCTCCTGAACATGTGCTTACTGGAATCCAGACCTCTTCTCATCTTGCCCTCTCTATCTCTTTGCAGCTTCCAGGAAAGACTCTGTCAGTGCCCGCCATTATTGATTCAGGAGCCTGCAGCTGCTTTATGGACTCATCTTTTGCAACAAGACATCAGATTCCTCTGCTTCCTAGGACCCAAAGACTGTCCATTCACCTGGCTGATGGGTCCACTATTAAATCTGGTCCGGTTATCCAAGAGACTTCCCCTTTGCCAGTCACCATTGCCGGTGCCCACCACGAACTGCTTCGTATGGACATTATCTCCTCACCTCTGTTTCCTGTAATTCTTGGAATGCCTTGGCTTCAAGCCCACAATCCTGGTGTCAACTGGGCCACAGGGGAGGTCACCTTTTCCTCTCCTTATTGCCAGCAATTCTGTGCCTCAAAGGACCCCCATGGGCCCTTTCCTTTGCTATGTCTGGACACTGAAGCTGAGCTATGCCAAACTGTCCCGAAAGCCTACCATGACTTCATTGACGTGTTCAGCAAGAAAGGAGCAGAAACTCTACCTCCCCATCGGGCGTATGATTGCCCTATCGAGCTCCTTCCAGGGGCCGAAATTCCCTTCGGAAGAATCTTCCCACTAACCGAGTTAGAACAGGCGGCCCTTAAGGACTATATCGATGAAAACTTAAAGAAGGGTTTCATTCGTCCATCCACTTCCCCGGCAGGTGCGGGTATCTTTTTTGTAGAGAAGAAGGATCACACACTTCGGCCTTGCATAGACTACCGTGAGCTAAATAAAATTACCGTCAAGAACAGGTACCCCCTTCCCTTGGTCCCCGAGTTATTCCAGAGACTGGGAACAGCTACTATCTTTACTAAACTTGATCTTCGAGGAGCCTATAACTTGGTCCGCATCAGGGAAGGAGATGAGTGGAAAACGGCGTTCCGCACCCGTTTTGGGCACTTTAAGTACCTAGTAATGCCCTTCGGGTTATGTAACGCTCCTGCCACGTTCCAGTATTTTATTAACAATGTTTTCCGGGATTATTTAGATCTGTTTGTCATCGTCTACTTAGACGATATTCTAATCTTCTCTTCCTCCCTAGATGCTCATCGCAGACACGTCAGGTGTGTTTTGACACGACTTCGACAGCATGGCCTGTACGCGAAGTCAGAAAAATGTGAATTCGAACAAGAGAGTATACCATTCCTGGGATTAATCATCTCCATAGAAGGTATCAAGATGGATCCGCAGAAGATCGCTGCAGTACTTGACTGGCCAGTTCCTGTTGACAAAAAAGGAATCCAACGTTTCGTTGGATTCGCTAATTTCTACCGGAAATTCATTAAGGGGTTTTCTGCCATCATTGCCCCTATTACCCAATTAACCAAACTGGGGGTTCACTTCCATTGGACCCCAGAAGCTCAAGTTGCCTTTGAATCTCTCAAAGAATTGTTTACATCTGCCTCCGTTCTAAAACACCCTGATTCCGCCCTGCCATTTGTACTTGAGGTAGATGCTTCTGAGATTGCTGTTGGAGCAGTACTCTCCCAACGCCAAGGAACCAAGGCACTGCTCCACCCAGTAGCCTTCTTCTCCCGCAAACTTTCGGCTGCCGAAAGGAATTACGATGTGGGGGATCGGGAACTGCTGGCAATCAAATCAGCACTTAAAGAATGGCGGTACTTACTTGAAGGAGCAACTCACCCAATCTTGATCTTCACTGATCATAAGAACTTAGAGTACTTGAGGTCGGCAAAGAGGTTGAAGCCACGGCAAGCCAGATGGGCGTTGTTTTTCTCCAGGTTCTCTTTTCATGTTACGTACCGGCCAGGCTCTAAGAATACAAAACCTGACGCCCTGTCCAGAATGTTTCACAAATCCAAAGAAATGACTTCCCCCGATACCATCCTTTCTCCAGGGAATTTTCTTCTGCTGCAGGAAGATTTGCTCTCCCGGATCAAACAGGCTACTCTGGGGTGGACGCCCCCCGCTAAATCGGAACTACGAGCAAAAGACAGGTTGTTCTGGTACAGGGACAAGATTTTTGCACCTGAAAGCGTACGAGTCCCTATATTAGAACTCTGTCACGATCATGCACTAGCTGGACATTTTGGCATAACTAAAACCACCGATTTGGTACAACGTACCTTCTGGTGGCCTCAGGTAGGCAGAGACTGCAAGAAGTTTGTGGAATCCTGTGTCACTTGCATTAGGAACAAGAGCAGTAGAGCCAAGGCCTGGGGATTATTGAGACCACTGTCTGTTCCGGATAGACCCTGGAAGATGTTATCCATAGACTTCATTGTAGAGTTACCCCCAGCAGAGGACCATACCACCATCTTTGTGGTGGTAGACCGGTTGTCAAAAATGGCACACTTTATCCCTATGAAAGGCACTCCCTCTGCTTCAGAGACTGCACAGGTATTCATCAGAGAAATTATCAGACTCCATGGAGTACCGGCCAACATTGTCTCAGATCGGGGGGTACAATTTACTTCCCGATTCTGGAGGTCCTTATGCAAAGCTTTGAAGATCGAGCTATCTTTCTCTTCCGCTTATCACCCCCAGACAAATGGGCAAACAGAGAGGACCAACCAAACCCTCCAACAATACCTCCGCTGCTTTTCTTCATTTACTCAAGATGACTGGATCTCTTTGCTTCCGCTGGCTGAATTCGCCTACAACAATTCTACACACTCTGCTACAAAACAAACCCCATTTTTTGCCAATTATGGCTTCCATCCATCATTCCTGCCCAGCTCCATCCCAGAATGTCCTGTACCAGCAGTTCATGAAACAATTAATTTTTTTTCTCTCAACAATCAGCTCTTGCAAGAAACTATGGCCAAGACACAGGAACACAATAAAGAAGTTTTTGATAAAAAGAAACGTGGAGAACTGTTACTGGCACCCGGTAATCTAGTTTGGTTGTCTACACTGAACCTGAAGATGGCATGCCCTTCGAAAAAGCTGGGTCCTAAATTCATAGGCTAATTTCCTGTGAAGAGGAAAATCAATGAAGTGGCTTACGAGTTGGAACTTCCTGAGTCACTTAAAATTCATCCTGTTTTCCACGTAACACTATTAAAACCCTCTGTTGCTAATCCCTTTCCTGGCCGAAGCTCTGACCCTCCTGATCCTGTATTAGTAGATGGGGAAGAGGAGTTTGAGGTAGAAGCAATAGTGGATTGCAGGAGGAGAAACAATCAAACTCAATTCCTGATCAAATGGAAGGGCTATGGGCCCGAGGAGAATTCATGGAAACCTGAAGAAAACATCCACGCTGAGAGTCTGGTTCAATCCTTCAAAAGGTCCCATCCTGAAAAATTGGCTCGGATGGGCATCCGGAGGCTGCCCCTTGGGGGGGGGCAATGTCATGAAGATCCTGCCAGTAACAGGCAGAGTAGACCCATCGGTGCACGATTGCGGGCGTCTATGCGCACGCGCACATGCACTCCTTAGTGTCTGGCGGGTTATTTAAACCTGTCTGGCACTTGCATCATTGCTGTTTGCTCTGCAGCTCTGTGTATGTGTTCCCTGAAAACCTGATATCTGCTTCTGTTTTGACCCGGCTTGCTTTGAGACTATTCCTGTTATCTGCCTGTACCTGATCCCTGGCTTGTTTGACGATCCCTCTGCCTGCTCCTTTTGTACCTCTGCTGCCAGCCTGCTTACCGACCCGGCCTGTCTGACGATCCTGGACTCCCATCCAATCTGCTGAGCCTGTCTGCTGAGCCATCCAGGCTGTTCACCTTTCTGCTGATCATCCAGTCTGCTGGGCCTGTCTGCTGAGCCATCCAGGCTGTTCACCTGTCTACTGATCATCCAGTCTGCTGGGCCTGTCTGCTGAGCCATCCAGGCTGTTCACCTGTCTGCTGATCATCCAGTCTGCTGGGCCTGTCTGCTGAGCCATCCAGGCTGCTCACCTGTCTGCCTGATCCATCCAGTCTGCTGTCCTGTCTGCTGAGTCGTCCAGTCTGCAGTTCCTGTCTACTGATCCATCCCGTCAGCTGTGCCGGCCATCTGATCCTTCTGCTGTTGATCCTGCCAGGCACTCATACCACTCCGCACTCCTGCACCCCTGTCACCACTATCAGGGGCTCTCGAGTTGGAGGCGTAGGAGAGGCCATCCTCTGCAATTCGGGCTCACCCTTTAGGTACGTAACAGTAGTGTTCAGCTAAAGCTACAAGTTAGTGTAGTGCATCCTCCTTACAGTGTTCAGCTAAAGCTACAAGTTAGTTTAGTGTGACCTCTGCACAGTGTTCAGCTAAACCTACAAGTTATTTTTTTTCGAGCTCTGCTCAGTGTTCAGCTAAAGCTACCTGTAGAAGGTTGGTGGTGTTTTCCTGATCCTATCACTACCGCAGGTAGCTAAAAAAGCTACAAGTTATTTTTTGGCGAGCTCTGCACAGTGTTCACCTAAAGCTACCTGTAGAAGGTTGGTGGTGTTTTCCTGATCCTATCACTACCGCAGGCAGCTAAATAAGCTACAAGTTAGTGTAGTGCGAGCTCTGCACAGTGTTCAGCTAAAGCTACCTGTAGAAGGTTGGTGGTGTTTTCCTGATCCTATTACTACCGCAAGAAGCTAAATAAGCTACAAGTTAGTGTAGTGCGAGCTCTGCACAGTGTTCACCTAAAGCTACCTGTAGAAGGTTGGTGGTGTTTTCCTGATCCTATCACTACCGCAGGCAGCTAAATAAGCTACAAGTTATTTTTTGGTGAGCTCTGCACAGTGTTCACCTAAAGCTACCTGTAGAAGGTTGGTGGTGTTGTCCTGATCCTATTACTACCGCAGGCAACTAAATAAGCTACAAGTTAGTGTAGTGCGAGCTCTGCACAGTGTTCAGCTAAAGCTACCTGTAGAAGGTTGGTGGTGTTTTCCTGATCCTATCACTACCGCAGGCAGCTAAATAAGCTACAAGTTAGTGTAGTGCGAGCTCTGCATAGTGTTCACCTAAAGCTACTTGTTGAAGGTTGGTGGTGTTTTCCTGATCCTATCACTACCGCAGGCAGCTAAATAAGCTACAAGTTAGTGTAGTGCGTCCTCCTCACAGTGTTCAGCTAAAACTAAAGTTAGTGTAGTGCGACCTCTGCACAGTGTTCAGCTAAAGCTACAAGTTAGTGTAGTGTGTTCTCCTCACAGTGTTCAGCTAAAACTACAAGTTAGTGTAGTGAGACCTCTGCACAGTGTTCAGCTAAAGCTACAAGTTAGTGTAGTGCATCCTCCTTACAGTGTTCAGCTAAAGCTACCAGTTAGTTTAGTGTGACCTCTGCACATTGTTCAGCTAAAGCTATAAGTTAGTGTAGTGCGTCCTCCTCACAGTGTTCAGCTAAACCTACAAGTTATTTTTTGCGAGCTCTGCACAGTGTTCAGCTAAAGCTACCTGTAGAAGGTTGGTGGTGTTGTCCTGATCCTATTACTACCGCAGGCAGCTAAATAAGCTACAAGTTAGTGTAGTGCGAGCTTTGCACAGTGTTCAGCTAAAGCTACCTGTAGAAGGTTGGTGGTGTTTTCCTGATCCTATCACTACCGCAGGCAGCTAAATAAGCTACAAGTTATTTTTTGGCGAGTTCTGCACAGTGTTCAGCTAAAGCTACCCGTAGAAGGTTGGTGGTGTTTTCCTGATCCTATCACTACCGCAGGCAGCTAAATAAGCTACAAGTTAGTTTTTTGCGAGCTCTGCACAGTGTTCAGCTAAAGCTACCTGTAGAAGGTTGGTGGTGTTCTCATACTACAGGCAGGCATTTGATTTTGCTAGCTGCAGTATCAGTACAAATATATATATATATATATATATATATATATATATATATATATATATATATATATATATATATATATATATATATATATATATATATATCCCAGCTTAGTGCAGCTACAGGCCATTAATATGTCTGGAAGGCCAACAAGGAGAGGCAGACAGTCACAAGCCAATAAAAGAGGGCAAGCAGGCTCTGTGTCTAGAGGCAACAGTGCTGGTCGTGGAGACGGTGCATCCTCATCAGCACGTGGCCGTGGGACACGCTTGGCCTTTTTTTCGGCCGCGTTCAGCCGCAACATGCGGAAGACTTGGTCGAGTGGATGACCAAGCCGTCCTCATCCTCCTCATCCTCTCTCACCCATGCTCAGGGTACTTTGTCTGGCAAAGCAGCGGCCTCTTCCCTCGGCTCAATGTCATCAGTGATTCCTTCCTTAGCCCCACCATGTCCTCCTGAGGAGTCCCTCGAACTGTTTGACCACAGTGTTGGGTACATGCTCCAGGAGGATGTCCAGCGTTTAGAAGGCTCTGATGATGATACTGAGCTAGATGAAGGCAGTAACGTAAGCATGGACAGAGGGGGTGCCCAAGAAGGACAGCAATCTGGCAGTCATGCTCCCCCTGCTGCAGCATACTGCCAGGTTTGCTCCAGTGATGAGGAGGGAGGGGATGATGAGGTCACTGACTCAACGTGGGTGCCTGATAGGAAAGAGGAGGAGGAGGAGGCGGCACATCACCAACGAGGCAGGATGCCCTCCAGGGACCAGCCTAAGGGCAGAACACTGACTGCATCACACCCCAATGCTCCGCATTTGCAGGGCGCTGCAGTCTCTGTGCGTTATTCAAAAAGTTCTTTGGTGTGGGCCTTTTTTGAGACGAGTGCATCAGATCGCACCGCTGCTATTCGCAACATATGTCTCAAGCGTATCTCGCGTGGCCAAAACATCTCCCGCTTGGGCACCACATGCTTGACCAGACATATGTTGACCTGCCATGCAGTTCTGGGCAAGCGTATCTAAAAGACCCACACCAAAGAACAAAGAAGACCTCTCCTTGCTCCTCATCAGCTGAGATCTCCAACCCCACTATACCTTCAGTCCTCTCTGAGACCTGCACTGAAAGGATTGAAGGTGTAGAATTAGGTGTGTCACAGCCAAGTACTTGTGGGCAATCTGCTTTCGGTATACCGACGTCAGATTGTACCAGGCAAATTTCCCTGCCCCAGCTGCTGCACAAATTTCCCTGCCGAAAGAAGTTCGCTCCCAGCCATCCACATGCCCAGTGGTTGAATGTTAGCTTGGCAAAATTGCTAGCACTTCAACTGCTGCCTTTTCAGTTGGTAGACTCTGCCCTTTCCATGAGTTTGTGGAATGTGCGGTTCCTCAGTGGCAGGTACCCAAATGCCACTTTTTCTCACGGAAGGCGATTCTGGCTCTCTACCGGCATGTGGAAGGCAATGTCCATGCCTCGCTGGACAGGGCGGTCAGTGGTAAGGTGCATATTACCACTGACTCATGGTCCAGCAGGCATGGACAGGGACGTTACCTAAGTTTCACCGTGCATTGGGTGACTCTGCTAGCAGCTGGGAAGGATGCAGGACAAGGTGCAGTAGTGTTGGAGGTTGTTGCGCCACCACGCCTCCAAAATGCCATTACTAATGATTGTGACACACCTCTCTCCTCCACCCCCTCCTCTTCTTCTTCCTCCATGGCCTCTTCCTGTGATTTGTCCTCGGAACCAGCAGTGCTCCGTAGGCGTTCAAGGGCCTACGCAAGTATGCAGGCCAAAAGATGCCATGCGGTGCTTGAGCTGGTGTGCTTGGGGGACAGGAGCCACACTGGGGCAGAGGTTCTGTCAGCTCTGCAGGGGCAGGTTCAGAGGTGGTTGACGCCATGCCAACTTAAGGCAGGAATGGTGGTTTGCGACAATGGCACCAACCTCCTCTCTGCCCTCCGACAGGGACAAATGACCCATGTGCCCTGTTTGGCTCACATCCTTAACTTGGTGGTGCAGCGGTTCTTGGGCAGGTACCTGGGCTTACAGGATGTCCTGAGGCAGGCCAGGAAAGTCTGTGTGCATTTCCGCCGGTCATATAATGCCAGTGCTCGGCTGGTGAACCTCCAAAAAGGAGTTTAACCTGCCCAAGAACCGCCTAATCTGTGACATGCCCACCAGGTGGAACTCAACGTTGGCCATGCTGCAGCGGCCGCACGCAGCAGAGGGCCATCAATGAGTACTTGTGCGACTATGGCACCAGGACAGGGTCAGGGGAGCTTGTTTTTTTTTCCCCATGCCAGCGGGCCATGATCAGGGGTGCATGCACTGTCCTGTCACCATTTGAGGAGGGCACAAGGATGGTGAGCAGTGACAGTGCATGCATCAGTGACACTGCCCCCCTTGTCCACCTGTTGGAGCACACACTGCGTGGAATAATGGACAGGGCACTTGAGGCAGAAAAGAGGCAGGAAGAGGAGGACTTCCTTAGCTCTCAAGGCCCCCTTTATCCAGACAGTGTTCCTGCGTGCCCGCCGATCACACAGGTAGAGGATGAGGAGGAGGATTGTGTCAGCATGGAGGTGGAGCCTGGCACTCAGCATCAGCAGCAGTCTTTAAGGGAACATTTACAGTCCCAAGAAACCCATGGACTTGTACATGGCTGGGAGGAGGTGGCTGCGGATCATGTCATCCTTAGTGGCCCCGAGGCCCCCGGACCGAATGCCTCAGCAAACCTATGCTGCATGGCCTCCCTGATCCTGCAAAGCCTGCGGAAGGATCCTCGTATTCGTGGTATCAAGGAGAGGGATCAATACTGGCTGGCAACCCTCCTTGATCCACATTACAAGGGTAAGGTTGCGGACCTTATCTTACCATCGCAGAGGGAGCAGAGGATGAAACATCTTCGGGAGGCCTTGCAGAAAGGTCTGTGCAACGCGTTCCCAGAGACTGGGAGGTTACAAACTCCTGTTCCTGGACAACGTGTTTCTGAGGCCTCGGTCAGTCAAAGAAGGAGTGGTGGAGAAGGTGGCCGTCTGACCGATGCGTTCAGACAATTTTTTAGTCCGCAGCCCCAAGGTATGATCGGTTACAGCAACCATCGCCAGCGTCTGTTTTACATGGTGCAGAAATACCTAGGGGCAAGATCTGACTTGGACACCTTTCAAACCGAAAATCCTCTGGGTTACTGGGTCTTGAGGATGGATCAGATGCTTGAGGATGGCCAGAGCTTGCACAGTATGCAATTGAGCTACTGGCCTGTCCTGCATCCAGCGTTCTTTCGGAACGCACATTCAGTGCTGCTGGAGGCTTTGTAACCAATCACAGGGTGCGTCTGTCCACCGACTCGGTCGATCGACTGACCTTCATAAAGATGAATCAGTCTTGGATCACCACCAGCTACCAAGCACCTGATGCTGATGTAACCGAATAATTTTTTTTGAAATCTCAGATCCCTTCAAAGACTGCCTATGCTGATGCTGAGTGAGTATCCTGAGTAATTATCCTCTTCCTCCTCAATGATCACGCTGATAGCTTGTAAGAACATTTTTGGTTCTGGACACCGCCACCAGTGCCTAAGGCCCAATTTTTCAGCCCCTGTTTAACAGGGGCGTGTAATTACAATTTTTGATGCAATACTTTGCAGCAGGGCTCGTTCCTGTGTTCCAACTACAGTATCTGTCAGGGGTTGCAGTGTTGTGGCACCAGCACCAGTGCCTAAGGCCTAATTTTTCAGCCCCTGTTTAACAGGGGCGTGTAATTACAATTTTTGATGCAATACTTTGCAGCAGGGCTTATTCCAACTAGAGTATCTGTGAGGGGTTGCAGTGTTGAGCCACCAGCACCAGTGCCTAAGGCCTAATTTTTCAGCCCCTGTTTAACAGGGGGGTGTAATTACAATTTTTTATGCAATACTTTGCAGCAGGGCTCGTTCCTGCATTCCAACTAGAGTATCTATGAGGACTTACAGTGTTGTGGCACCAGCACCACCACCAAAGGCCTAATTTTTCTGCCACTGTTCAACAGGGGCATGTAATTACAATTCTTGATCTAATATTTCACAGCAGGGCCCGTTTCTGCACCCACCAAGAGCGAGTGAGGACTTACAGTGTTGTGGCACCAGCACCACCACCACCACCAAAGGCCCAATTTTTCTGCCCCTGTTCAACAGGGGCATGTAATTACAATTCTTGATCTAATATTTCACAGCAGGGCCCGTTTCTGCGCCCACCAAGAGCGAGTGAGGACTTACAGTGTTGTGGCACCAGCACCACCACCACCACCAAAGGCCCAATTTTTCTGCCCCTTTTCAACAGGGGCATGTAATTACAATTCTTGATCTAATATTTCACAGCAGGGCCCTGTGAGGGCTTACAGTGTTGTGGCCACAACAACACCTAAGGCCCAAATTTCTGCTGAGTATATAGGGCAGGCCCCTACTTTCAAACATCGAACTTACAAACGACTCCTACTTGCAAACAGAAGGAGACAACAGGAAGTGAGATAAAATCTACCCCTAGGAAGGGAAATTCTCTTTTCTATTGTAAGAGATAACATGGGAAAAATATTTCTCCTTTCCACTGATGCTTTATCACCAATCCTTGTTTCACAAAAAAACCCACATTTTCAAAAAACATTTGTCATTGGGACAAAAAGTGAGGTTCAATCTTCTGAAGAGGAGCACAGACAGTAAAACAAATGTCACAGGGGTGATAACCCTTCCCTATGTTTTCCAAAAAGCTTAAAATAGATTTTTTTGCTGGAGCTAAACACGTTAAAAATGTACCCGTTCAAAATTACAAACAGATTCTACTTAACAACAAACCTACAGTCCCTGTCTTGTTTGCACCGCCTGTATACTGCTGTTCAGAGTACAGAGCCTGTATACTGCTGTTTCCTTTTTTAATTTGGGTGCGGGTTTCCCCTTAATATCCATACAAGACCCAAAGGGCATGGTAATAGACTGGGGGGTACCCATGCCGTTTGTCTCACTGATTTGGGAGGTGTTCGGCTCATCCCTACTGTCTGAAGCTATGGCTGAGAGTTTGTTCCTCAAGAGACAGATGTCCACTCCATTAATAACACCCATCCCAGCTCCTATTCCCCCCAATATAGTGCTGAATATATCCCTCCTCTTTCGGTTACTCCTCAGAAATAAGCGTCCTGCATGAACCTCATTCTGTGTTCGCACATCTCTGGGAGTAAGCCACTGGTACAATGACCGCAGTTGATTCAGTGTATATTCAGCACATACAGGATAATAGGATTTTATCAACCACTGTGAGACATTGAAGTGTCATGTGGTGAAGGCATACTGTACCCTGGTAACCAGCGTTTGGGAAGAGCTGAGATCTATTTGTAGTGGTTCCCCTTTCTCTAACGGACCATGAGATGACCATGAGATGTTACATGGCTCAGACAACACAACAATTATGATCCTTCCATCCATTCTCCAGTGACCTTGCCAATCTCTGCTCCACTATGATTCTGGAAAAACAAGAACAAGAGTGGAATCAGCAGTACCTTTTACATCGATCGGCATGAACCCACTTTTCTATCTCCCTCTTTTTCATGCCTTTTGCACCCTTGTTGTCCATGAGCTGGTTCACTTTGACCACCTGACCACTAAGGGTCATAGTGACTGTGAAAGGTCCTTTCCAGTTTGCATCCCATGAAGACTTGGAAACAAAGTTCTTCATCATAACCCTGTCTCCAATCTTCAAGCTAACAGGAGGCCTTTCAGGCTGCTCCTTCTCTTTAGGTGCCATGTTATTTGCAGTGATTTGCAAAGCCCCCTGTACCTGTTCTTGCAACTGGATGAGAAATTTGTCCCTTTGAGCACTCTCTCTCAGGGGGGTACTAAGTACTGGGTCTGCTGGATGGCTGAGGTCCGTCATTAACTGATATGGGGTTAATGATGTACCTTTCGCTGCAGACCCTCATACAGCCATCAGGATTGAAGGCAGATGGATCAGCCAGTTCTTTCCTGATTGCAGTACCATCTTCTTAAGCCTCTCTTTCAGCATTCGATTCATTCTCTCAACCATTCCCACAGACTCTGGATGGTATGGTACATTGAATCTCTGTTCTACTCCCGGCAGCGCACAAATATTTTGCATGACCCTGCCGGTAAAGTGAGTCCCCCTATCTGATTCCAGGACTTTGGGGAACCCCCATCTTGAAAATACTTTGGTCCACAAAGCTCTAGCTGTGGCAGTAGCAGAGTCCTTTCTCAGGTGTAGAGCCTCCACCCACTTTGAAAAGACATCCACAACTACCAGCAGATATCTGTATCCTCCAGGGGCACTTGGTAATGGACCAACAAAGTCAATCTGCAGGTTTTCACAGGGTCCATCAGCTACCAGTACCCTTGCTAATACTGGTTTCTGTCCATATGGCCTAGGGTTCATTTGTGCACAGATCAAACATTCCTGCATTACCTGTGAGACTGTGTTACCCATTGTCTCCCACCAGCATCTAGCTTGCACAAATTTCAAGGTACCCTGAACACCCATGTGGCCTGTCAACCTGTGATTTTACCTGGCTGAATCCTTTTGGGTCTGGGAGGGCACTACAAACCCTCTTCCTTCTGAAGTCTCTCTTAACAGTAGATCATTATTTAATATATAATTTTGGGGAGCATCTGCCGCTTTTACTCTAAGCTGCTTTTTGATTGAGCTCAAGGCCTCTTCCTTATTTTGTTCATCTGCTAAGCACGGGGCAGGTGGCCTTAGCACCAGCAAAAGTTCATGTGAACCTGCTTTCACCTCCTGCTCCTCACAATTATGTTCCTTCCAGGCCTGACTCCCTTCAGCATCATAGGGTGTCCACTTGATTCCTATCAGGGTCGTCTCCTTTTCCAGCTCAAATACCTTGTTGTTGCCCATGGTAACCTCCTCTCCACCTCTTTGGTGAGCTTTCACCTTAATGATAGCCACTCTCTGAGGAGAAAACACTCGCCTCCACACCGAACTATGTACCAAGGCTTTCCCAGAGGCATCACTGAAGCCCCTTGACTGCCACAAGGGCATGTATTCGGTCAATGACCTTGTCACTTAGACACTGTCAGAGAATATGGTTATGGGACCTGAACTGAAATGCACGGTGTCCTCTCTCACTACCTCCAGTTCAGCTCTTTGGGCAGAAAAGCTTCGAGGGCATTTGGTCATGATTTTCTCATTGGTCTGGGGGCACCACAGGGCATACCCTGTGTGAAAACTTCCTCCATCCCAGTACCTTGATCCACCCAGATTTTAAGGTCTTCATTACCTGTTGCTAACCTGAACACCTCGGGTCCGATGTACCTCCTCACAGTCATGCTGCTCTCCCTTATACTGCATCAATTGTGGGAGAGTGTAGGTGGCATTGTGGGTCATGTTTCTGGGTATTAGAAGGTAAGGTTTCTGGGTATTAAATCCACTAGCCATCTGGGTACCCTTTGGGAGGATACTCCATTGAGAGTACGTTCCAAAAGCATTTTAATCGGAGAATGGGGTGTCTGCAGAATGATTTTGACAAATCCCACAACATGCTGTGGGGCAAGAACTGCCCAATGCACTGCCAAAAGGTATCTGACACATTCATTGAAATCCCCTCTCTACCGGGCTTAGTACCCTGGACCAGTATCCAACAGGTACCCATTTTCCCTGCCTCTCCTGGAGCAACACTGCTGTTATTGCTACTGCAGAGGCATACAATTGTAGTGCAAAGGGCAAATCGGCATTTGGATTGCTTAAGGCCAAGGCCTGCATCCGACTCACCTTTAGCCTAGTGAAAGCTTGCTCATGCTCTCCCAACCAGTCTAAAGGGTCTGTTTCCTTCTTGACTCCTTTGAGAAAATCATACAGGTGTCTTGCCTTTTCCGCAAAGCCTTCAATGAAGTCCCTGCAGAAACCGACCATCCCCAGGAATTGTCTCAGCGCAGTCTTAGTGCTTGGTCTTCGTAATTTCCTGATAGTTTCACATTTGTCTGGGTCTGGAGTCCTTTCCCCCTGTGAAACTATCACACCCAAGAAACATACTGAATCCTTCATCAATTGTGCTTTTTTGGGTTTTGATTTCAGACCTGTATTCTCAATTAACGTCAGGAGCTCCTCGAGCAGAGCATAATGCTGCCCTTTTGTCTCTGTTTGAAGCAAGATGTCGTCCACATACTGAATGATGCATTCTGGCTCAGGAAATGTCTTCAGAATGTCCACCATACAGATGTGGAATTATGCAGAGTTGGATTTGAACCCCTGAGCTAATCGACAGAATGCATACTCTTTCCCCTGAAATGTAAAGGCAAGTTTGTATTCGCTATCCTCATGTACGGGAATTGAAAAATAGCCATTTGATATGTCAATTGATGAGTGCACCTTTGCTGAAGGTTTCAGTGCTGTCATCATATCTGGCATCTTAGCAACTACATTTGTAATATATGGGGTGCATCTGTTTAGCACACGGAAATCTAGAATGGGCCTCCACCTCCACCCCTCCTTCTTTACTGGCCAGTGGGCTGCATTTGTTTTAGATTGGCACTCTTTAATTACATTACATTACATAATTTTGTACTGACTCTGAGGTGGCAGATCAGGGCCCTCAATTTTAACAATCATGTTTGAAATTCTACCACATTGCGCTTTAGACGTTGCCCACACTTTGTTATGTTGCCACAAGATTTTAGCCAATATTTGGTCCTCTGTTTTCAGCAGTGCCTGTGGGTCAGGGATTTCATTTGCTTTAACAGATGTAACCTCACAGCTGTCCATGACTATGTGCACCTTGCCTTTGTATCTAGACCCTTTCCACAGTACCCAATTACATAGATCAAGAAACAGTCCATGTGCCCCCATGACAGGGCCCAAAATAGTGCCCTCTTGTGTTGGTGAAAGAAACAAACTGTGTTCCACACATGACCTCTTTATTTCTATGGGTAGAGGTATTGACTGCTCAGAAGGTACTAGTTGTCCTCCTAATCTCCTAAAGAAAATTTGTCTCCCAGTAGGATCCTTTTGAAGTTCGATATTCGTTAAGCTGACAGCCGCTCCTGTATCCAAAAGTATATTTGTGCGAAGGCCCCCTACCGCCCCTTAGAACGTAGTCTGCCGCCTTTGTCCCTCTCCAGATGACAAACTAGGGACAACACCAGGGCCTGATATCCCTATTGTTTAAATTAAGGATTGGTTGGGGGTGGGATTTTATATTCCTCGTGGTTTCCTTTAACCCATTCCTGACTGGCTCGCATACATTTACTGCGGGACATGGCACCGCTGCGTGAAACCCCGTATATATACAGGGTTTTCTTTAAGAGCTGCCGGAGGGGGCTGCATGGCGGGGGACCAGATGCTCGTGGCCGCAATCGCTGCCGGCCACGAGCGATCGCATGCACAAGCTCCAGCACGGGGATTTGTGTGTGTAAACACACAAATCCCTGTGCTGTCAGAGGAGAGGAGACATGTTGTTTGTTTCTAGTAAGTAGGAAGAGCAAAATGTCTCCTCTCCTACTCACTCCTATCCCCATACAGTTAGAACACAGTGAGGGAACACACATTTAACCCCTTTAACGCCCCCTAGTGTTAACCCCTTCCCTACCAGTGTCATTTACACAGTAATTAGTGCATTTTTATAGCACTGATCGCTGTATAAATGTCAATGGTTCCAAAAATGTGTCAAAAGTGTCCAATCTGGCCACCGCAATGTCGCAATACCGCTAAAAATCTCAGATCACTGCCATTACTAGTAAAATAATAAATAAATAAATAAGTGCCATAAAAATGCCATAAATCTTTCCCACAGTTTGTAGATGCTATAACTTTTGCGCAAACCAATCAATATACGCTTATTGTGATTTTTTTTACCAAAAATATTTAGAAGACTATATATTGGCCTAAACTGATGAAGAAATTCGTTTTTTCAAAACATTTCTGGGGATATTTATTATAGCAATAAGTAAAAAATATTGTTTTTTTTTTCAAAATTGTAGCTCTTTTTTTGTGTATAGCGCAAAAAATAAAAACTGCAGAGGTGATCAAATAGCACCAAAAGAAAGCTCTATTTTGGGGAAAAAAAGGCTGCAAATTTCGTTTGGGTACAGCATTGCATAACCGCGTAATTATCAGTTAAAATGACTCAGCTCCAAATTGTAAAAAGTGCTCTGGTTAGGAAGGGGGTAAAACCTTCCAGGGCTGAAGTGGTTAAATCCTTTTCCTATCCTCTGCAACTCCCTAAAAAGAGGACCATATAGTGTAGCATCAGGTGGTTTGCTCGGCTCCGTTGCCACCATATCTGATACAGGTTTATGCTGTTCTTTCTTATGCCAAGGCTTCTTATCAACCATGCTCCTCCTAGGCAATTTACAGTCCTTCATTAAATGGCCTGTATTTCCATATCTGTAATGCCGCATACACACGAGCGGAATTTCTGACAGAAAGAGTCCGATGGGTGCTTTTCATCCTATATTCCAATCGTGTGTATGCCCCATCAGACTTTTCCCGTCGAATATTCTGACGGACTTAGATATAGAACATGTTTTAAATTTTTCCGACGGAACTAATTACTATCGGTAAAACCGTTTGTCTGTATGCTTCCGACATACCAAAAAAGACGCATGCTCTGAAACAAGTGCGAGACGGAAGCGGTCGGTCTGGTAAAACCAGCATTTATAATGGAGATAGCACATTCCTCACGCTGCAAATTCTGTGATCTTTTAATGCAGCACATTCTTTTGTGCTTTATAATGCTAGAAGAATGAAGTTGTTTTACTGCTGATATTCACGCAACTCTCACAAACTTCTTTCTTTATTATTTCTTGTGATCTCATGAATAATATTTTATTATTTTAAAGCAAGATCTAAAGAATAATGTTTTGAAATATTTTTTATAGTCATCTTTTTTTAGAATTTTTTATTTCATCGAGATCTCCTTTTTTTTAGCTTATTGCAAAATTAGTTTCTAGTGATCTCCATATTATTACTTTTTTTTTTTGGTGTGTCAAGTTACCACAATAACATTATTATCTTGTATTTTGTAACCTCAAGGAGGCTGGTTGGTGTCCCTTGTTAATTTGACATTGTATTTTTGAACCTGCATACTCACAATCTGTCCTATTTTTATAAAAACACATAGGCAAGTATTTTCAGAAAATAAAATATCCATTTATTCTGGATAACAAAATAAAGAGGAAGGCAACGCTGGAGAAACTTTTGTAATTTGCAAAGCCTTTTGGCCCCAGGGCACACATTAAGTCTGTGGAAAAAAAATGTAATCTTGAGGAGTCCATATAATTTTGAGCCCAGTCTGGTCTAGGACTCCCAAAGATCAGGACCAGCAGCAGATGACATATATGTCCCCTGGCTGTGGTACTACAACAGCCTGCGTCTTCTGTCAGACCAGACTGAACCCAGGCCATCACTTTCTTCTCTTCCCTGCAGCCTTCCCTCCACACTTCCATGCAGCCTTCACTGCAGCCTTTCCTGCAGCCTTCCTTGGAGGCTGTGGCTATGGTGGTGGACTTGTGGCAGGAGGAGGAGGAGGAGGATGGGTGAGATCATATATGTGGCTGTTCTCTGTCAGCTGGCCCCTCAACCCCTTCTGAAGGGCCTCAACAATAATTCCCTCACAGAGGAAGCGTTGGCTCTTCTCCAATTTCAACAATCTTGTGGCTAGATAGCAGCCATAGGCCTCTTCAGCAACAGGTTGGCTTCTGAGGACATCAGTTGCTTCCCTAATGAGGCCCAGTGCTGCCTCCTCCATCCTCGTCCCCTCCCTGGGCCTTTTTGTTTGAAGGAAGAGGGGAGGCACCTGGGATTGGGTGAGGCTACTACTGGGCCCAGCCACCTCCTGGCTGACACTGGGCCTGCCCACCTCTTGGCTGTCACTGGGCACGGCCACCTCCTGGCTGACACTGGGTACAGCCACCTCCTGGCTATCAATGGGCTTGGCCACCCCCTGGCTGACACTTTGCAGACCCTCCTCCTGGCTGAGCTCATCCTGTGTATAAAAAAGGGACATAGTTTTATTTTTTGCTTCATCAATCACACACAATTTTTAGCTCATGACTTGCAAATTGAATGTTAATAAATAGAAAAGACTATCATTCTGACCCCAGCATTTTTATTTCTTGTCCCATTCATTTTTGGCCACTACTGTCTATTGATATGTAAATCACTTGGCTTTAAATCATTAATTAGTTATCAATTATAACATCTAGTTAACATCATTAATATTAGGACAATAAATATGTAGTAAAATAATATACCTGGCTCCAGCTTGGCGCATCCACTTCTTCCAGGATGGAAGGCCCAGGTTGTTCCTCATCAGCCTCTGCTGGGGTTGAGGGAAGGGTGGAGGGAAGGCTGCAGGGAAGGGTATAAATTGATTCCCTGACTTCAGTCTGCTCGTCCAGAAACCGCAGTTTGTTGAAGTACCACAGCCGGGGTACATACACTTGCGCTGCTGATGCTCCTGATCTGAGTGATTTCTGGCTCTTATTATGCTCCTTCTTACACATGTTCCTCAAGATCCCAATTTTACTTTCCAAAAACTGGATGGTTGCATCGGGGACCCGAATCTTCACAAATTCCAGAAGTTTCTCCAGAGTTGACCTCCTAGCTTGTTTATTATAATATAAGGTGTTTTTCACCTCTCACAAATTCCTCATCTCCCTGTATCTGTCTATGAAACTGGTCATGAATTCTGGGTCCTTAAAGTGATTCATCTTTGCTCTAAGACAATACACAAGACAAAAACACTAATGTCAGCCTAAACTCTCATTATCATATCCCAATATAGGCCTCAATCTTGAAGCAGTATAGGCCACTGTGATGGGCCAAGTTCAAACTTTACCTTCGTTTATGATGCTCGCCACTTCCGTTTGCTCTTCCTCACACACAGATCGTACGTACGACACATGCGTGTTAGCTTGCTGTACACTGCGCATGCGTGAAACTCTGCCTGCGTCGCCCACCCCTGACGTTCTTTCTAGAATATTCCCCGCCCTTTCTCTCTTCGGCGCGCAGTGGGAGCAACATGGCAGATAAAGAGAAGGTGTGTGGTAATTCCACTAACGAGGAGGAGGAAAGCCCGGAGACCGAAATGACCCGATCCCGGAGGAGGAGATTTAAGGCCTCCAATATGGCCTTTATAGAGATGGTGGAGACGGTGGTCATCTTGAGGAGGAACGACTATGATGGGAAGCATGGACCGTACCTAAACCCTAATTTGAGAAAGGCCAAGATCATGACTAAAGTTGTGAAGAGTCTGCAGCAGAATTTTGGGGTACGACGATCCAAGGAGCAACTAAGGAAATGCTGGCTTCTAAAAAGTGCTTCTAAAAAGTAAGTAGTTGTCGTGTGTTCCTATCATTATTATTACTTGCATGCTGCTCCATGTGCTTTTCTTTACTGTTGTACAGTTTCAAAATGGCGACTTTCAGGTTGGTGGGCACAGTAATCGGTCGTAGGAAACATTGCTCGCTCATTGAATACGATGTTTTGGGCAGATACAGGTTAAATACATTTGGTCATGCCTATTTGTATAAAATTAAGTTTGGTACATTGCTGTCTAAATATGTTTGTAACTAGAATGAAATGCAAGCTTGATTCAGTGTAATGTAAGGAGAGGATGCTCAGCAGCTGTTTACACATCTGGATTCAGGAGCACTAGTGTGGGACACAAAAACCAACTTTTTAGGGTGTCCCACACAGGTACTCCAGTGGATACTTGGTGTGAAAATTGTCAGAAAAAGGTAATTATTCCAGCTTTGGTAAGGTAAAAAATCATGTCTTCAGCTTGGAACTCTGCCCAAAACAGGCAATTTGTACCCCACTTCCAAGCAATGTTTCCTATTTACATTTCTGGACTCAAATATTTGTGTGCTAAGTATACCTTTTGTTTCATTCTAATAGGGGAGAAAAGACTCAGAGGACACCACTCAGAGGACACCAGGGACCCCACACATCACCAAGAAGGGGAAGTCAGCCCAAGACAACACCCCGAGGATCTGGAGGAAGAAGAGGTGGAGGAAGTGGACGAGATTGTCACCAAAACAGGTGAGTGTCTGACACGCCAGCTTCAGGTAATCTATGTATGCCTGCATATTTATAATACATGTTTTTAATCCAATTTTTAGGTGATGTGCTGGTTGTTGAACAGCAAGCTGTACATTTCACAAGTGACAGTGCCCAAAGGCTCATCCACGACATCATGGTGTGGAATGGTGAAATCAATATTATAAGGAAGAAACTGAATGTTATGGAACAACAAATGAAGAACATGATAGATGTGTTGGGGAGACTATAAATTTCTTTCAAATCCCATCCATTTTCACTTTTGTTGGACTAAACCAATTTTTTTTTGAAAATTTTAAAAGCCAAATTTTGAAGATGCACACAGTGTGTCCACATGTGCTATCTGCCATCAGGGGATCTCAATGTACGCGTTTTGTGGGTGCAACCCCTTCCTCGTAACTCTAGTAGGTGAGAGGAAGGGGTTGCACCCCCAAAACATGTCCATTGATCCCCCATGATGGGGGATAGCACATGTTGACATTAGGCATGGGATAAGGAGGGAAATACCCATTTTGACTGCCAATTTGTGTGCATCTTCAAAATTTGGCTTTTACAGGGGTGACATCACCCCATGTGATGAAGGCAATATCAAGACATTTTTGACACTATAACGTCTGATATTGCCTTCAGTTTTTAGACGTTGAACTTTGTAAGTTCCAGAGTTGTGGATGTTATGTTTTGAAACATGCCTGTTTCTAAAACAATAAATAAATAAATAAATAATTGAGAAAAAAAAATATTTTTGTAAAAAATTCTATGAGTAAAAATTTTGCTAATCAACAAAGTAATTTTGCATTTACAGTGACAATGGGGCTTATTTACTAAAGGAAAATCCACTTGGCACTACAAGTGCACTAGGAGAACCTAGGAGACAGCCAAAAAGAAACACAAGCAATAAAGAAAATGCAAGAGTTTATCAGATATTATTTTTTTATTTAAAAAAAAAATATTTTATACATTGTCTGGCATTTCAATGGCCCCCCTACCCGTAAAATAATTGACTTATTTATCCCGAACTTCACGGGCGCTTTGGGGTGCCAAGCCAGGATGGCCAGTCTCCAGGCCCATCAGAGGATTTGAAGGAAGTCTGGCCTCAGGTCCAACTGAGGCTATATAATTGTGGGCATTTTTTCTTAAAAAATTGTGCAATATGCAGCAGGGTAAAATGATGTGGTTGAGTTTGGATTCCACCATGTGTATGGCTGTCAGAAACAGGCGGAACCGGCTGGCCATTATCCCGAAGGCATTTTCAACGACTCTTCTGGCTCTGGCCGGCCGGTAGTTAAAAACCCTCCTCTCCAGGGTGAGGGTCCTCTGGGGGAATGGCCTCATCAGGTGCTCGCCCAGACCAAACGCTTCATCAGCAAGAAAGATGAATAGGAGTCCTTCAACATTGTCTGCATCAGGTGGCAATCCCAGGCCACCACTCTAGAGCCCTTGGTAAAACTCTGTCTTATATTGTGCCAACACCACCGCCATTAACACTATACTATTAAACCCCTTATAGTTATAATAGTAAGACCCCGAATGGGGTGGTGGCACGATGTGGACAAGCTTCCCATCTATAGCCCCTCCACAGTTGGGAAAGTCCCAATGGTCGGCAAAATGGGAGGCCACAGTCTGCCATTCCTGTGGCACTAAACGAAACTGTGGAGTCAAAACAGAAAAATATATATTAGTACTTTTGCACGTAATATTACAAGCAGATTAGACACAAACATTCTTGGCCAACATCAGTATAACATTTATTTTAAGGAGTATTTTAGGACAAAAATATAAGGTCCACTTATCAGATTCCCCCCCTCCCCTCTGATGGCCCATTGAAAAAGTTTTAGGGGGGGGAAAGGTTCGAGCTGAGTTTGGGACCCCCCAATAAAGCCTATGGCACTCTGCCTGAATTTAAGGACAACAATAACATTTGTACACATTTTAGGGGGTGTTTAGGGTAAGCACTACAATGGAGCTGACAATATACATTGTTAAGTGACTAGGCTATAGGTATATATGGGCCCAGGATAGCATGCTGGGGAGGTTAGTGAAGGCAAATATCCATGTAGGCCATAAAAAGGAGCATTAAAAGATTACAGCATGCATGAGAACAAAGGGGGCATTCACATCATATTACAATGATGGTAATTATGGAATGAGGAAAGAAATACAAAACATTAGCAAACATTGAATACATAGAATGTGATGTTAAAGGAGAAAACTTACCCTAATATAGTCCTTCTGCAGGACCTGAATTATAGCAGAACAGATGTCTGGGATAATGATCCCCAGAGCCTGGGGGAAGATGCCTGTCGAGAACTTGAGGTTCTGCAGGCTTTTCCCAGTCACCAAGTACCACAACGTGGCGACTAGCCTCTGCTCCGGAGTGATGGCTTGCCTCATGCAGGTATCCTGCCTGCTGATATAAGGGGTCAGCAAAGTCAACAGACGGTGAAAAATGGGGTCCGTCATTGTGAGAAAGTTCCTGATATCATCAGGATTATTCTCCTGGATCTCACGAAGCAAAGGCATATGAGAGAATTGGTCACGCTGGAGTAACCAATTCTTGGTCCATGAACTCCTCCCCACCCTGTTCATGGACTGGGCTTGGGTCAAAGAATGAACATGAACAACAAGCCCCCGCATAGCATGAACTCTACGATGAGTACGTACCCGCAACATGGCTTCAAAACTGTCGGCTCGTCAGAACGAACTAATAGAACGTACTGAAGAACAGCAAGGCCTGTGAAGTGCAAGCTGAAAATCAGAAACGAGCGGACAAGAACACACTGAGAAAACAGATGAGAACTGTCTACACGCTCTGAAAAGCAGATACAAACCCACAAGCACAAACTGAAGAGCAGTAACAGACTGAAAAGCACGAAAGCACAAAAGCTGAAAAGCGCAAATCGTCTCTCACCAAACTTCGACTAACACGAGATAAACATGAGATTAGCATAAGGAGCCCAAAGGGTGGCACGCTCGCTATTAGGGAAGAGCCGAACACCCCCCTGTTCGGTTCGCACCAGAACATGCGAACAGGCAAAAATTTAGTTCGAACACGCGAACACCGTTAAGGTCTATGGGACACGAACATGAATAATCAAAAGTGCTAATTTTAAAGGCTTATATGCAAGTTATTGTCATAAAAAAGTGTTTGGGGACCTGGGTCCTGCCCCAGGGGACATGGATCAATGCAAAAAAAAGTTTTAAAAACGGACGTTTTTTCGGGAGCAGTGATTTTAATAATGCTTAAAGTGAAACATTAAAAGTGTAATATCCCTTTAAATTTCGTACCTGGGGGGTGTCTATAGTATGCCTGTAAAGGGGAGCATGTTTCCCGTGTTTAGAACAGTCTGACAGCAAAATGACATTTCAAAGGAAAAAAAGTCATTTAAAACTACTCGCGGCTATTAATGCATTGCCGGTCCAACAATACACATAGAAGTTCATTGATAAAAAGGGCATGGGAATTCCCCACAGGGGAACCCCGAACCAAAATTTTAAAAAAAAAATGACGTGGGGGTCCCCCTAAATTCCATACCAGGCCCTTCAGGTCTGGTATGGATATTAAGGGGAACCCCGGCCAGGCCACAGGAAAAGAGGGGGGGGATGAGAGAGTGCCCCCCCTCCTGAACCGTACCAGGCCACATGCCCTCAACATTGGGAGGGTGCTTTGGGGTAGCCCCCCAAAACACCTTGTCCGCATGTTGATGAGGACAAGGGCCTCATCCCCACAACCCTGGCCGATGCAGAGAAGAAGATGAAGAGAAGAAAATGAAGACAAGAAGATGAAGAGAAGAAGATGAAGAGAAGAAGATGAAGAGAAGAGCGGGAGCCTCCCTCCATGCCATGGATGCGGAGCGGCACGAGGAGAAGAAGGGAAGAAGACGCCACAAAGGAGATGCTGGACGAGAACACCGGAGGAAGAACCAGAAGTACCAGAAGAACCAGAAGAAGAAGATGAAGGAAGATAGAAGATAGAAGAAAGAAGAAGCATTTAAATAAAGGAATTGTCAAAAACTGTCTCTTGTCATTTTTAACATTTTTGACAATTTTTTAGTGAAATGGTAGGGGTACATTTGTACCCCCTTACCATTTCACACAGGGGGAGGGCTGGGATCTGGGGGTCCCCTTGTTAAAGGGGGCTTCCAGATTCCGATAAGCCCCCCGCCTGCAGATCCCCACAACCACAGGCCAGGGTTGTGGGGATGAGGCCCTTGTCCTCATCAGCATGGGGACAAGGTGTTTTGGGGGGCTACCCCAAAGCACCCTCCCAATGTTGAGGGCATGTGGCCTCGTACGGTTCAGGAGGGGGGGCGCTCTCGCCCCCCCTCTTTTCCTGCGGCCTGCCAGGTTGCGTGCTCAGATAAGGGTCTGGTATGGATATCTGGGGGGACCCCACGCCGTTTTCTTTTAAAATTTGGTGCGGGGTTCCCCTTAATATCCATACCAGACCTGAAGGGCCTGGTATAGAATTTAGGGGGACCCCCCACGTCATTTTTAAAAAAAATTTTGGCCGGGGTTCCCCTTAATATCCATACCAGACCTGAAGGGCCTGGTATGGAATTTAGGGGGACCCCCCACGTCATTTTTTAAAAAATTTTGGTTCGGGGTTCCCCTGTGGGGAATTCCCATGCCGTTTTTATCAATGAACTTCTATGTGTATTATAGGACCGGCAATGCATTAATAGCCGCGAGTAGTTTTAAATGACTTTTTTTCTTTTGAAATGTCATTTTGCTGTCAGACTGTTCTAAAAACGGGAAACATGCACCCCTTTGCAGGCATACTATAGACACCCCCCAGGTACGAAATTTAAAGGAATATTACACTTTTATTGTTTCACTTTAAGCATTAATAAAATCACTGCTCCCGAAAAAACAGCCGTTTTTAAAACTTTTTTTTGCATTGATACATGTGCCCTGGGGCAGGACCCAGGTCCCCAAACACTTTTTATGACAATACCATACATACAAGCCTTTAAAATTAGAACTTTTGATTTCTCCCATAGACTTTTAAAGGGTGTTCCGCGGCATTTGAATTTGCCGCAAACACCCCAAATTGTTCACTGTTCGGCGAACTTGCGAACAGCCCATGTTCGAGTCGAACATGAGTTCGACACAAACTCGAAGCTCATCCCTACTCACTATTGCACTTCCTTTTTCTAGTCCCGTCGTACGTGGTGTATGTCACCTCATTCTAGATGGTCGGACTTTGGTGTGACTGTGTGTAGGCAAGACCGCTTGAGCAGAATTTCGTCGGAGTTCTTTCGAAGAAACCTTTGGAGTTTATTCTGAAGGCAAAACCGGTTGTGTGTACGCGGCCTGCAAATCTCACTCTCCCTTCGCTTTTAACTACCGTATTTATCTGCGTATAACACTCACTTTTTTCCCCTTAAAATCAGGAGAAAATCGTGGGTGCGTGTTATACGCCGATCCCCGCTAATTGTGATCTATCCCCGCCGACATTCACATAGCGTGTCGTTTTAAATATGGCGCTGCGGAGTTCGGAGGGACTCGGCAGCGCTGAACGAGCACCGCCGAAATCACAGTGACTGCTCGGAGCCGAGATACACATAGTCGAGTGTATTCGGCTCTTTCCGGCGCCGCTCACAGTCACGCCCAGTCCCGCCATTGGACCTGTGTAATGTCCATCATAGAGCGGGACTGGGCGGGACTGTGAGCGGCACCGGAAAGAGCCGAATACACTCGACTATGTGTATCTCGGCTCCAAGCAGTCACTGTGTCCCTCCGAACCATATTAAAACTACATGCAGCTATGTGTATGTTGGCGGCGGCGGCAAGCATGGACACTGGGGGCAAGGCTGCACTGACCACTGGGGCAAAGCTGCACTGATAAGGCTGCATTGACAAGGCTGCACTGGGGCAAAGCTGCACTGACAAAGCTGCACTGACAAGGCTGCACTGGGGCAAAGCTGCACTGACAAGGCTGCACTGGGGCAAAGCTGCACTGACAAGACTGCACTGGGGCAAAGCTGCACTGACAAGGCTGCATAGACAAGGCTGCACTGGGGCA
Source organism: Aquarana catesbeiana (assembly GCF_042186555.1). Taxonomy (NCBI): domain Eukaryota; kingdom Metazoa; phylum Chordata; class Amphibia; order Anura; family Ranidae; genus Aquarana; species Aquarana catesbeiana. Next base: position 361,002,066 of record NC_133326.1, on the reverse strand, counting down.
AAGCTGCACTGACAAGGCTGCACTGACAAGGCTGCACTGGGGCAAAGCTGCACTGACAAGACTGCACTAGGGCAAAGCTGCACTGACAAGACTGCACTGGGGCAAAGCTGCACTGACAAGACTGCAATGGACACTGGGTCAAGGCTGCACTGACACTGAAAAGGCTGCAATGACACTAACAAGGCTGCAGATGAACACTGATGAGGCTGCATTGATGGGCATTTTAATGTAAGTTTTTTTTCCTTAAACTTCCCTCCTAAAAGTTTTTTTCCTTAAAATTCCCACCTAAACTTGGGGTGCATGTTATACGCCGGCGCGTGTTATACACCGATAAATACAGTTTCTCCAAAATTCTTTTGTGAGGCCTATTGTCTTGATCTGTGTCCCAAACCCAGTCCCTTAATATATTTATAAAGATCTGATATGAGGTGGCATTCCTCAGTGCAATTCTGGTATGGTAATCAGTACATATGCACTTATTAGCCATAGAACACAGAAAACTACTGTCATCAGGAGACATATCAGGACAATTATATGTGGCTTTATAAATGGAGAAGTATTCACTGTAAAAGAGTATTCTATCAATTCCCCTCCTAATTTTTTTATTCTCTAGGGTGCCTGAACCCCTAGTATCTCTTCCTCCCATTATGCGCTGCATTTGCCTCATTCTATCTGCCGAGTTTACCCAATTTGAGTTTAACTCGGGAGATAGACCTCTGTGACTCCCGACTGGTGGTTGCAGTTTTTCACACAGTTGCAATGGAAGCCATGCACGGAGGAGTGCACATGCATCCCTATTGTTTAAAATGTACTGTGTCACCACAGCATCCAACCTGTTTGAGAGACTAATGGATGAAGCACTAGTGTCAAATTTCCCAAAAATCTGGCACAGATTTGTGCGATCTTGTATGGAAAGTGTTGTGGATTGGCTGCTACCCTCCCTTTTTATAATTCCTATTCCTGCCCTGTCCTTTCTGACGCAGGAGTAAAGAGAAGAACTCTGATTTGGGGACTCTTCAGGATTGTCAGCCTTATATACTGGTTGCTATTCCCCCAGCATCATGTTTCCTTTCTCCTGTGTCAGAAAGGGATGTGTATCCTTGTTAGCACGACAATGGCTGTGCATTTTCTCCATTGCCTGTGACTTCAAAGATAGAATGGCATGATCTTTTTGGGTTAGCTGAGTTTTACATCCTTGTAACTCTCTCTTAAGTATTTCTATCGTAGTTTCATTCCCAGTCTCTCTCTGTTCTAAAGATGCGATACACTGTTCCCTCAACATACATGTTTCCTTCAATTGATCCAATCTCTGCTCCAACAAACCATTCTCAGTCACCAGTTGTTCAATCTCATCCCTTAGTTCATCACACTCACAAACATTTGCGTCTGAATTCGCAGCTATAGCTGAAATACCTTTATTCACATATTCTATCTTTTCTATTAATTCTGTTCTATCTTTACACCACACTAATTCTTTTTTTAGCGACGTCTTTCATTTTCAACAACATGCATACAACATTGACCATTCTCGCTTTCTTGCCTTTCTTCAAAGACGGTGTTTGTTTTATCCCATCATTATGAATATTACACTGTTCCAAAAAATCAGTAAATTGGTGTGTTAAAGCGTTTTCTGCCATAGTGTTGAATTTAACACAGGCATGTTTTCTAGGAAAATCTTCAATGACTTTCATTGATGTGCTAATTAGTCCACATTGAAGGTTGCTCAACCAGTCTATGCACAGCAGCTGCTTAGACAATGCACACACAGACAAACACATGGATAAAGCTGTTTAAAAGCTAACACTGACTTGTAGTTCCACACAAGAAGATATGCACTATTAATCAATGCAGTACTATCTCCTTACTACCACTGATTTTAGCCCTCTTATCGCAGATCGCAGGCCACATTGAACTTCTATTGGAACAGAGAGCTATTTCACTCTCAAGTGGGGGAAAAAAATAAAAGAATAAAAAAATTAATAAAGTATATATAATCTATATTTCTAGCACTTTCTCCTAAAATATGTCTGGTTTATCCTGTCAATCTGCAGGGTACATCAGTTACCCAAGGGTGTTCAGCCCCTCACTCGCCGGCACACTTGACCAGCTACACAGACCTAAAACAATTTGCATTAGCAATACAATAAACATTAACACATACACATATACCAGCCAAAACACACCAGGTTTTGCACGTCCGCTTCACTGATGAGATATTTCATAGAACTTTCAGGACCACTCAAGCAGGGCTTCAGAATTCACGAACCAGAGCAAATCTTGTCCACAGTAGAGAAGGCTTTTAGTTCTGGGTCTAGTTGATTCCTTAGCTTATAGAGACTCAAGACAAAAATATAATAGGGTTTGTATTCTGTGCAGAAATAAATTCCACACGCCTTCTGGGGTTCCAATTGAAACAAACTATTGAAAAAATATTGCCCGGGTGGTGGCTATGGATTCCCTCTATTTATTCCATATATGTATTAACTTTTCTTTTTCTATTCCTATAGTTAGCTAGTCTATTAAAACTCTGATAATGTTACTGTTGATAGTACAATGATATAAGGTTAGCTATGAAACTAAGCACATTGCTTAGTGTGACAGACCTAGCCGGAAAAGAGGCTTTTGGAGGGGACTGAATGCCAGCCTCCTGCAAACCAATGTTCTATTATGTTTGTCTGCCTTGGATCACAGGATGTGTATTGCATTGGAGGGTTTGTGTTTGTCTGTCTTTGATCACAGGATGTGTATTGCATTGGAGGGTTTGTGTTTGTCTGTCTTGGATCACAGGATGTGTATTGCATTGGAGGGAGGGGGGATTCTTCCAACAGCTCTCCCTGCTAACACTGTGTACTGATGAGACATTAAACACACCTGACCTGTGTGTCCATTGTCTTTGGACAGTTTAACCCTACCTCTTTTCCAAGGGTGGGGGGAAAGAGTCTGAGTTATTTTATCTGTTATGTCCATGTGTTATAATAAAGGAGTTGATTCCTGCTTGACCTGAAGACAGAGCCGTGTCTCGTTTTTGGGGTGGATTATTTGTATGGGTTCCTTGTTCGGCTGATTGAAGTGTTCGGTAGCTGACTTTGTGTTTGGGTATGAAATGTCCTAAACGACTTTAACCCCTTTCATACTCTGGGTGTCATTACACTGGTGGCTAGGATCATTCCCACAGCCCAGAAGGACAGCTACAAGAGGACACAGGACAATGGAAGCACAGTATGGACGGCTAAAGCTCCCTACCCTCAAGGACTTACTGGAGAGCCGGGGCCGACCGGCCAACAACCGTAAGAAGAGGGACATTATCGCAGAACTAGTCAAAATGGATAGAGCTGAAAGACCCAACATAATCGAAAGGCCCGGCGTAACAGACAGGACACCCAAAGAGGCAAGTTTTGATCTGGCTGTTAACATAAGACTGGCACATTATGGCCCTAACCCTACAGCGGAGATCATAGACCGAGTTATAGCGGCTGTTGATGCAAATTGGCTACAGCAAAGAGGTGCTGCAGCAGCGGGAGTCACAACAGTACCAACTGAAAGGAGAAAGGTACATTTTGCTGCTTTTAAAAATTTCATTGAAGCAGAAGGGGAGATTGATGGGTACCTTGCAGATTTTGAACGGCAATGTGCCCTACACCGGGTGCCCACAGAGGAATGGGTTACCATTTTGTCTGGGAAATTGTCCGGCCGGGCCAGTGAAGCATTTAGGGCCATCCCAGACAAGGATATTATGAACTATGGGCTGGTAAAAGAAGCACTTTTGGCCAGGTATGCCGTCACACCGGAGGCATACCGGAGGCGGTTCCGAGAGACGAGCAAGCGGACTGGAGACTCATATACCGAGTGGGCATGCCGCCTACACCACACAGAATCCCACTGGGTCGCTGGATGCCAAGCAGTATCCGGGGAAGAGGTGCTGCAGCTGTTCCTGCTGGAGCACTTCTTTGACAAGCTGTCCCCAGAAGTCAGAGAGTGGGTCCGGGACCGAAAACCTTGCACCTTGTCTGAAGCAGCTCGCCTGGCGGACGAATACACAGACGTCCGCAAACTGGATAACCCTGTGGTTAAGACAACAGCTCGGGTGGATCATCGATCAGCGGCACCCCCTCCAGCTGGTGCCTACAAACCACAGTGTACCGCCCTACAGCACCACCTCCAGTGGCCACTTATTCTCGGCAGCCCAGGTTCAACTCCCAGGACTACTCACAACCCCTCAGGTGTTTCGGGTGTAAACAGCTAGGGCACAAAAAGCCAGACTGTCCGTTGAATCCAGCCAGGCAGTCCCACTCGTGGAGAAAGCCAGCAAAGGGGAATCCTCGCACATCCTTGCCTGCGGCTCACTGCATTGAGGAGGAAGAACGTTGGGGCATCCTGCATGAGGCTGATCTAGTACAAGCAGCTAACCAGGACAACCGCAGCAACACAGGCAGACCGTCCGGGTTAATGGAAAGGTAGCCAATGGCCTACGTGATACTGGCACCACCATGACCCTACTATGGAAGAACCTCATCCCAGAGAGCCAACACACCGGGGACACTGTAGTCGTAAGGGTATCGGGAGGCACCATTTTCCAGCTACCCGTTGCCCTTGTTCACCTGGATTGGGGGGTTGGTTTGGGACACGTGAATGTGGGGGTGATGAAGGATTTGCCAGCGGATGTACTACTGGGGAATGATTTGGCCCCCCTCATTTCTGCTTATGCCCCGATAGGCCCCGCTGAAGCCAACCCAGTGACTACCCGTGCCCAGATCCCCAACAGCATGATGGCGTGAGCCCAGTCACCCTGTCTTCTCTCCAGTGGCTGAAAAGACTACAGGGAGAAGGGCCAGTCCAGGCCTCTCCCCAGCGGCGGGCGTGTTCTCCGAGAGAGGCAGAGGTTGGCTGGGTAAGTAATGATCTGTTTGGAACAATTTTTGTTTGGGGTACGGTATGGATATCAGCATTAGAGGACTGGAACTACTGACTAACTTCAGAGTCAACCCGTCTGGGGTCTCCTCCTGTGTTAGTCTCCTGCCGAAAGGGGAGAAATGTGACAGACCTAGCCGGAAAAGAGGCTTTTGGAGGGGACTGAATGCCAGCCTCCTGCAAACCAATATTCTATTATGTTTGTCTGCCTTGGATCACAGGATGTGTATTGCATTGGAGGGTTTGTGTTTGTCTGTCTTTGATCACAGGATGTGTATTGCATTGGAGGGTTTGTGTTTGTCTGCCTTGGATCACAGGATGTGTATTGCATTGGAGGGAGGGGGGATTCTTCCAACAGCTCTCCCTGCTAACACTGTGTACTGATGAGACGTTAAACACACCTGACGTGTGTGTCCATTGTCATTGGACAGTTTAACCCTCCCTCTTTTCCAAGGGTGGGGGGAAAGAGTCTGAGTTATTTTATCTGTTATGTCCATGTGTTATAATAAAGGAGTTGATTCCTGCTTGACCTGAAGACAGAGCCGTGTCTAGTTTTTGGGGTGGATTATTTGTATGGGTTCCTTGTTCGGCTGATTGAAGTGTTCGGTAGCTGACTTTGTGTTTGGGTATGAAATGTCCTAAACAATTTTAACCCCTTTCATACTCGGGGTGTCGTTACACTTAGTAAAACAAAGTCTTATTTATTTCCCAAGAAAATAGGAAATGCTAACATAAAAACACTAAAGGAAAATATTACAAAGCATATAACAAAGATCATCAATGATACTTATTGTAAGGCAGTCCTCTAGATATTGTCTCGTTAGCTGGGCTCAAAATGGAAAAAGAGAGAGAGCTTTACCTCTCGGTCAGCACTTTTTAAACTCCAACCATACACCATCCAGACCCAACCCCATTACCAGCCCATCTAGGTTTCTGAGGAATCAAAGTAGTTACGAGGCAGTCCTTCTCAATATATTATATTTCTGTCCATCCTGCTGTATTGGCCTCTAGGGGCAGCATTCATCCATGTATCATCACTATGTGACATCTTCAGTTACTGTTGGCCCTTTGATCTTCTGTAGCCCACCTTCATCAATCATCCTGGCAGCAACGGCCCTCTTTGAAGCTTGCTTGCAGAGTGTTAATCAAGGATTTCAATCTTATCACACCAGTTGGTCAGGAGCCAAGCTTTTGTTCCCATCCTTGCTAGGGGGCATGACTTCTTCTTTCAGATGAAGGTTATGATATGCTACAAAGCTTTGATGTGCAACTTGTTTCTGAAATAAAACATGTTGCCTTCCAACATATACTATATGGCCTGCCCTATATACTCTGCAGAAAAATTGAGCCTTAGGTGTTGGTGGTACCAGAACACTGTAGCCCCATACAGTTACTCTTGTTGGGCACAGGAATGGGCCCTGCTGTGAAATATTATATCAACATTTGTAATTACATGCCCCTGCTAAACAGGGGAAGAAAAATTGGGCCTTGGGTGGTGGTGGTGTCTTAAACCAAAAATATTGTGGGAAGCTAGCATCATCAAGATTGAGGAGGAATAGGATAGTTAGCATTGGCAGTCTCCAAGGGATCCCAGATCCATAGCAAATTCAATCAGTTACATCAGCAGCAGATGCTTGATAGCTGCTGATCCAACACTGATTAATTTTTATGATTGTGAGCCTATCAATGGGTTTGTCTGTCTTGGATCACAGGATGTGTATTCAGATCACTGAATGTGTGTTCAGAAAGCACGCTGGATACAGGACAGGTCAGTAGCTCAATTGCAAATTGAGCAAGTTCTGGCCAGTGGTCCATCCTCAAGACCCAGTAACCCAGTGGATGCTCAGTTGGAATGGTCTCCAAGTCTGCTCTTGCCTCTAAATATTCCTGCACCATATAATGCAGATGCTGGAAATGGTTGCTTGGGCCGATCAGACCTTAGCACTGAGGACTGAAAAATTGTTTAAAGGCATTGGTCAGCTAGCCACCTTCTTCACTGTTCTTCCTCTGACTGAAAGAAGCCCCAGCAACACGTTGTCCAGCACCAGGAAATGGTAACCTCCCAGGGTCTGGAAATGCATTACACAAACCTTTCTTCAAGGCCTCCTGAAGATGTTTCATCATCTGCTCCCTCTGCGAAGGCAGGATGAGTTCTGCAACTTTACCCTTGTAACGTGGATCAAGAAGGGTGGCCAGCCAGTAAAGATCCCTCTCCTTGATACCACAAATCCCAGGGACCTTTGGCAGGCTTTGCAGAATCAGGAAGGCCATGCAGCGTAAGTTTGCAGAGGCATTCGATTCTAAGTCCTCTGGGTCACTAAGGATCACATTATCCGTAACTACCTCCTCCCAGCCACGTACAACTCCTTGGGTTTCTGGGGACTGAAAACCACCCCTTGAAGACTGCTGCTGAATGTTATCCTCTACATCCATGCTGACACAATCCTCCTCTTCTTCCTGTGTGTTTGGCGGGCTCGCAGGAATTCTATCTGGATAAAGGGGGCCTTAAAAGGAAAGAAAGTCCTCCTCTTCCTCCTGCTGTTCTTCCTCAAGTGCCCTGTCCATGATTCCTCGAAGCGTGTGCTCCAGCAGTGTGATGCAATAGCGTGGCTGCCCTTAAGCTGTCCCCTAGAGGAGTGGTGGATTTTAAAGGCACATGTAAAAAAGCGTAGAAGAAGTATGTATAATAAAGACAGTAATTTATTGACTTGAAAACATAGTAAAAACATCAAGCAAAAATAACAATAATTGTAAGGAATGCGAATCATGTACTTGTACACAGATATAATGTTGATACCAATATTCTTGCACCTGACGCGTTTCGGAGTTACTTAGCCTCCTTCCTCGGGGGTGGATAAAGGTTTACAGAAGGTTCTATATTGAAAGTAATAGTGTATTAACAAGAGATAGTAAGCATATAGGTATATATAACCATACAAAAATATATATGCCATGCTTTACATTTTGTTCTCACTTACATTAACACTGTGTAGGCTGAATTGGCATTCCAAAACAGTTACAAACAAAGGCACTGACATTGTCTGTCTATCCAGCGTGTTCCTGATTTACGGTAGATTTCATGCGTAACAATAACAAAAGAAAGGATTTTTTTACATGTGAATGTAGAAAGGAGGTATTTTCTTCAAAAAATGAAGAAAGGCCCAAAAGGGGGCGTAACGAGGTTAAGGAACCTGGAGGTCCACTGAGGCCGAGGGCGGGTCCTGCAAAATGTAATAGTACACATATGTAGTGGCCGATCGTTTAGGTCATATAATAAAAGCGAATAAGATTTAGATGAGATATTGATAACAAAAGAAAACCATACCTAATAATGGCTCAATAGATGGTTCAAAGGGGTACGTAATAGATATGGTATTGGCTTGATGGATATGTCTTGGATAGCTAGGGGTAATAGCAAAAAAAAGGGGATACGAAGGTACATTTAATTGGATGAGCAAACTCTCCAACTATATGTTATTTACAGCTGAAACATTAAAATGTGTCAATATCTAGAAAACTAATACATCTATAAAGAAACTGGACTATCATGAATTGCCCAGTGTCATGAATAGTATGAGAAAATAAAATGGTTATAGTATAGATGGCTAATAAGCCAATTAGAGTAGACCTTAAAGAAAAAAAAGTTTTTTTTCCTGAAAAAGCTAAATAAATGTGACATAAATTCTATAAATCAAATTGGGCCATTAGGAAATAGAAAATAAAAAAATACCATATCACATAGCAGGTAAGGATGCAAGAGGTAATTATTAGAGTGTAGTCAGTGTAACCTAGATTGAAATACTAATCAAGGGAAAGTAGGGTATTAACTTACATTTTAACACCAAGAAGCTGGATGTCTGCTCAGGCCGAAATCATCCTGCAGAATGGAGCGGATGTTTGGCGTGAGCAGTGTCTCAGTATATAAAGCCCTCCTCCCCAATCAGCTGTTGATGAACACAAACAACAGCTGATCATTTGGGAAGGAGGAGGGGCATGCACGCCATGAGTGGCCCCCCGGGTGGAGCAATAGCCGCCGAGTCGTTCAGCTTCCCCGGCGGACTGCGCATGTCCGCCGGGGTCGCAAGATGGAGGCCAGTGTAAGGTGGAAATACACTGTAGCCTCACATAATGCCGCCGCGGGTTTAAAAAAAACCCGGGGGCTTTGTGTGCCGGGCGAGCTGCAAGTCCAGAGGGTAGTGTATTAGTATGATGTAAAACAATGACACAGCATTGCCCAAGGTTTAAAGATTCAATAAATGAACCACCACAGAAATCAGGAAATCGCTGCTGACAAGCAACATCTTACATGGTGAATTAACACATTCAAAAAAGAAAAGGGAAAAAATATATATATATATATTATATTGGAAGTAGATTCAAACAGAGGTACAGCAAGGGTGAATTGGATAACAGGTAACCCATCTGACTACATGTTAAATGAACTATAATAACAAGTAGCAGAGACAAGTTATGCATGTGGTGTGCATTGTGAGGTTATTAATCAAATATAAACGGTAAAAGGGAATTGATTACATTGAACAGAAAAGAAAGATCTGCAACAGTAATCAGTTGTATAGACCATAAACATGAGTCGGGATCAGAAACAAAGAAGATCTTTCTATAATTTTAAGGCATTGATTCCAAATATATAATCCATATATATGTAGATAGGATTGATAAACCAAGCGCTGTGACAATTAGGTGACATAGAGTGACACATACTGTATGGGGCTAACAAAGAGTATAGAATTAGAAATATATAAGTAGTATCATACAAAATATTGCTGACATTCAGATGAATGCTGTTTTTTTGAGCCCAGAGTTTTTATAATGCTCAAAAGAAAATACTATCAATATTATTCGTATTTACAGTGATTTCTAATCATGTATATCAGAGACTTTTTCGTGATTGACCGCCAAAATAATGGCAGTAAGTAGAGGTAAGAACACTGTCAAATTTAAAGAGACAGAAATAGGGACCAAATGTGTGCGTCCGGGTCTCAGGTAAAGGGGCCGAAATATTAGAAAGAGGGGGCAGAGACAAACAGTGGAATTACTGTTCCCTGCCACCAGAAGAAAAACCCTCGAGAAAGGGCTTGAACCAAATGGTTTCGTTTAAACCAGGGGATTGGGTGGCCCTTAAATTGTATATCCAACGGGATTCCATTTGTAACAATGTCTTGTTCCAGTCGCCCCCCCTGGAATCAGGGTGCACACGGTCCAAAATGAAAAATGTTATCTTCGGAAATTCACCGTTGTGTACTATTGTAGTATGTCTCCCCAGTGGAAGATCGGGGTCACAGGTTTTCATACCCAGTATGTGTCTGTATGCCCTCCTCCAAAACTCTGTTTTTGTTTTTCCGATGTAAAAACATGTGCATTCGCATAGAAGCATATAGATTACTCCATGAGTTTTACAGTTAGCGAAGTGTTTGGGATAGAAAATTTGGCCATTCGGGAGGGTCGGGTTTTTGTCCGTGAGCATAAATTTACAGTAGTTGCAAGCCCCACATCTAAAGGTTCCCCTATTTTTACAGTGGGATTTGCCTGCTTCCCCCTTAAACTCACTAGTAGTGATTCTATCTCTCAAAGATGTGGTTCGTTTGAAGGTGAAGAGAGGTTTGGGGGGAACAAAGGGTCCCAGTGCTGGATCGCATTGTAGCATGTGCCAGTATTTTTCTACAATATTCCTGACTTGTCTATGTTGATTATTATATTTTGTAATGATTCTAATGGTATTAGTATCATTTTTATTTGTTTTTTTAGCTTTCTCAGAGTGAAGTAGCTCATTTCTAGATTGCATAGAGGCTTTCTTAAAAGATTGTTTGAGTGAAGCATGGGAATAGCCCCGTAATAGTAGTCTATCCCGTAATTTATTTGCCTCTATTCTAAAGGTGTCGTCATTAGAGCAATTACATCTCACCCTAAGGTACTGGCTATACGGGATCGAATCCAAAAGGGCTTTAGGATGGAAGCTGGTGGCATGCAAAATTGCATTGCTCGCGGTAGGTTTTCTGTACAATCTGCTCATCATGGCTCCTCCCTCTTCTCTGTAGACCTCCACATCCAAAAATGTAACACAGTGCTTGTCGAATGACATCGTAAAGTTGAGAATAAAGTCATTACGGTTCATCCTCAAAAGGCACTGTTGGAGTAGATCAATCGATCCGTCCCAAATAATAAAGAGGTCATCGATGTACCGGTACCACCCAAGTATGTGGTCCGTGTACAGTACCTAAACGCGAGATTGTGTTTCCAGCGCGATACCATCGCGCTGGTTCTCGGCGACAGGGTACTGTGCATGTCGCGCTAGCTCGCTCATCGGGAAAGGAAAACTTTTTTTCCTTTCCCGATGAGTGACAGGCAGTGCTGACAGCTGTCTGGTATGAATCCTGAGGGGGGAAACGCAGCGCCAAATTTTAAATAAAAAACCGGCATGAGTTCCCCCCCAGGAGCATACCAGGCCCTTAGGTATGGTATGGATTTTAAGGGGAACCCCCTATGCCGAAAAATCAGCGTGGGGTCCCCCCAAAATCCATACCAGACCATTATCCGAGCACGCAGCCCGGCCGGCCAGCAAAGGGGGTGGGGACGAGCGTCCCCCCTCCTGAGCCGTACCAGGCCGCATGCCCTCAACATGGAGGGTGAGTGCCTTGGGGGAGGGAGGCGCCCTGTGGCCCCCCCCGCCCCAAAGCACCTTGTCCCCATGTTGATGAGGACAAGGGCCTCTTCCCGACAACCAAAGGTTGTCGGGGTCTGCGGGCGGGGGGCTTATTGGAATCCGGGAGCCCCCCTTTAATAAGGGGGCCCCCAGATCCCAGCCCCCCACCCTATGTCAATGAGTATGGGGTACATGGTACCCCTACCCATTCACCTAGGGAAAAAAGTGTCAATAAAAAAAAACACAGTACACAGATTTTAAGAATAATTTATTAGGCAGCTCCGGGGTCTTCTTACGACTTCGGGGGGTCTCCTTCCGACTTCTTTCGGTGTTCGGCCTCTTCTCCCGCTCTTTTGCCAGCGAAGGGCCCGGTCTGCTGCCGCTATCTTGTCGCCGCTGTCTCGTTGCTTCTTCTTCCGGGCCCCTCCGCTATCTTCTTCCAGCTCTTTTGCCAGCGAGGGGCCCGGTCTGCTGCCGCTGTCTTGTCGCCGCTGTCTCGCCGATGTCTCGCCGCTTCTTCTCTTCTTCCGATGTTGACACGGCACTCTCTCCGGCTGGAATGCTGTGTGCGAGCTGCAGAGTCATTTATATAGGTGGTGACCCCGACCCCTTGTGAAGTCATGGTTCCAGCATGCACAGGGACTCTGGGGTCACGCCCCCTTATGACGCCTGAGTCCCTGCGCATGCTGGGACCGTGACGTCACAAGGGGGCGGGGTAACCGCCTATATAAATGGCTCCGCAGCTCGCACACAGCATTCCAGCCGGAGAGAGCGTCGTGTCAACATCGGAAGAAGAGAAGAAGTGGCGAGACAGCAGCGACAAGACAGCGGCAGCAGACCGGGCCTCTCGCTGGCAAAAGAGCTGGAAGAAGATAGGGGAGGGGCCCAGGTGAAGAGGCCGAACAAAGGGAGAAGAGGCTGAACACCGGAAGAAGTTCGGAAGGAGACCCCCCAAAGTCGCAAGAAGACCCTGGAGCTGCCTAATAAATTATTCTTAAAATCTGTGTACTGTGTTTTTTTTTATTGACACTTTTTTCCCTAGGTGAATGGGTAGGGGTACCATGTACCCCATACTCATTCACATAGGGTGGGGGCTGGGATCTGGGGGCCCCCTTATTAAAGGGGGGCTCCTGGATTCCGATAAGCCCCCTGCCCGCAGACCCTGACAACCAACAGCCAGGGTTGTTGGGAAGAGGCCCTTGTCCTCATCAACATGGGGGCGCCCCCTCCCCCAAGGCACTCACCCCCCATGTTGAGGGCATGCGGCCTTGTATGGCTCAGGAGGGGGGGCGCTCGCTCGTCCCCACCCCCTTTCCTGGCCGTCCGGGCTACGTGCTTGAATAAGGGTCTGGTATGGATTTTTGGGGGACCCCCACGCCGATTTTTCGGTGTAGGGGGTTCCCCTTACAATCCATACCAGACCTAAGGGCCTGGTATGCCCCTGGGGGGGACCCACGCCGGTTTTTTATTTAAAATTTGGTTCCCCCTCAGGATTCATACCAGACAGCTGTCAGCGTTGCCTATCACTCATCCGGAAAGGAAAAAAGTTTTCCTTTCCCGATGAGTGAGCCATCTCGGCGCTGGCTCCCGCGACGGGGCTTGCAGGTGTCAAATCTCGCCGAGAAATGCGGCGAGATTGACACAATATCGCGGTCACCTGCTGTACATCGATAGAGTCTCGTCATCCAGGAACATGGCCTCCCACTCCACCAGGTACAGGTTGGCGTACGATGGGGCACAGCATGTCCCTATCACAACCCCCTGCACCTGGAGGTAGTGGGAGCCGTTAAAGGTGAAAACATTATGACTGAGGATGAATTCTAACAATGAGATGATGAACTCTCCATATATAGGGTCCACATTTTTGGCTGTACGAAGAATGTGTTTAATGGCTGCTACGCCTTTCTCACGAGGAATGGAACTATAGAGAGATTCAACATCTATTGTTACCAGTAATGCATATTCGGGAATTTCCAATCTGTCAATAATTTGCAAGAAATGAAGTGTATCCCTAACAAAAGAAGGTAAAGATGAAACAAACGGTTTAAGAACTTCGTCCACTAATTTGCTGCCGTTTTCACTAATCGCCCCTACACCGGAAATAATCGGTCTTCCAGGAGGGTTGTAGGTGTCCTTATGGACTTTTGGTAGTGAGTAGAAGACCGGTGTGCGGGGGAAATAATTCCTAATAAATTCCCAAAGAGATTTGGTGATTATCGATTTAGAGTAGGCCGTATCTACCAATACGTAGAACTCATCATTGTATTTTTTAACAACACTTGTCGGTATCCGACGGTACCATTCCAAGTTGTTGAATATTTTATTGCACATGTTAATGTAATTTTCGTTGTTGAGTACAACGATGTTCCCACCCTTATCCGCAGCTTTTATTGTGATTTGGTTGTTACTTGAGAGCGTTTTAAGTGCTGCCATTTCTCTTTTGGTTAAATTGTTAGGGAATTTTGTGCAAATTTTTAACTTGTCTAATTCTTTGTTGACTAGTTTAAGGAAAGCCGCTGCATTTGGGTGGATGCTGGGTGTTGGACAGATTTTTTCTTTAATGTGGACTTGTTTATCCTGGGGGGCTCGTTAGATGTTTCGATTGACTCTAGAATTTGGGAAAGATCGATCACGTCAATTAGATCAGTTTGGTCATTTTCGTCAAGGAGGGAAACCAGCTGGTTTAATGCCTGATTTTCTTGTGGGGTCAGATCGTTCGACCCTTCCTGTCCATGGTAGAGTTTTTTTAAGATCAGTTTCCGTATGAAAAGTTGAAGGTCCTTGTAGATTTCGAATTTATCTACATTTTGATTGGGATAAAAATTTAGGCCTTTTTTAAGGACAGCAACCCCATCTTGGGAGAGTTTATACAATGATAGATTGATTATGTTTAACTCATTCAATTCATGTTCCTTATCAATATCTGGGGCAATTAGAGTGCTATCTGTGTATATGTGTTGAGATTGGGTTGTGTTGGGTTGAACACCCATCAGAATCTTTTCTAAAAAAGACGGATCATTAGAAATAGTGTCCAGTGAACCAACAGTTGGGGGATTAGATTGGAAAGTGGCTTCCCTTGATGGGATGTGCCTGTTGATTTGTGTATTTGATGTTTTTGAGGTTGACTCATGTGAAGGTGTGAGGGAGTTAATTTTCTTGGGGATATCAAGAGTTAATTTCTTCGCCTGTTGTCCCTCATTAGGATCGCCGTGAAATGTGCGTTTGGTGCTTTGCCCTGTTTTTGATTTGTGAAGGGTTTGGGCGTGGGGTTGGGGTAAATTGGAAGTAGATTGTGGAGTAGGTTGGTGCCCTTGGTATTGATAATTTTTGTTTTGATTGGATCTATACTGAGTCCATTTATAGGCCTTTCCATCTCTAAAGGCGTTCCTATCTCGAGTAAGTTTTTGTCGTTTCTTTATAAGTATATCTTTATTGAAAGACTCTAAATGTGTTCTGAGTCTATCCTCCTTGTTGGTAATGGGTCTCTGAGTTTTGAACTGTTATAATTTGTTGCATAGAGTTATGATGTCCGTGTCTAGAGTGTTAGACCTTTTCCTATACTCATCAATCAAAATTTCCATCAGGCTTTGTGAACAAGCCAGCAGTGTTTTCTCCCATTTAATTTTGAATTCCGAGTTCAGGCCACCAAGGGTAGGGAAGATCTGGACTCACAATCTCATGGGGTTGATGTCCTTGATATAGTCCTGGAAGGATCTGACATGCCAGTAAAGTAATGGTTTTTTCTCCAAGATTTTGGACAGTCTGGAAAATAACGAGGATATCTCGGAGTCGATGGACCTTGTAGTTGTAGAAGTGGTTAAATTGTAGCAAGGTTGTAAGGACATCCTGCCTCATTGGAGTTGTGCCTCTTCCTCCTCACTTTCCTCATCTCTTCTCTCAGGCACCCAAGTACAGTCAGTGACCTCATCATCCCCTCCCTCCTCGTCACTGGAGCAAACTTGGCAGTATGCTGCAGCTGGGGGGTACATGACTGCCAGTTTCTTGTCCTTCTGTGGCATCCCCTCTCTCTAGGCTCACGTTACTCCCTTCCTCAACCTGTGAACCAACATCAAAGCCTTCAAATCACTGCGCATCCTCCAGCAGCATATAACCGACACTGTGGTTGAATAATTCTGGGGACTCCTCTGTGCATGATGGTGGGGCTACGGAAGGAGTGACTGTGGACAAGGAGCCAGTGGAATAGGCTGCTTTGGCAGCTGCGTTGGAAGGCAGACTACTCTGAGCCTGGGTGACAGAGGATTAGGAGGATGAGGATGGGTTTGTTATCCACTCCACCAACTCTTCTGCATGTTGTGGCTCAATAACACAGCCAGCAGCAGGAAAAAAGGACAAGTGGGCCCCATGGCCACCTGCAGAGAATGCACCATGTCCACAATCACCACTGTTGACTGTAGACACAGAGGCTGCTTGCCCTCTTTTAGTAGCTTGTGAGTGTCTGCCTCTCCTTGGTGGCCTTCTGCACATGATGTATTTTTTTGTTTTGAAACACCACACAACACTGTATTATCTACTGTGTACACCACCTGAAGTGTATTAGAAACTATACACCACCAAATGCACTGTATAGGAATATATAGGAACACTGAATGCAGAGTATATATATATATATATATATATATATATATATATATATATATACTTAAAAAATAGATGGTTGGACTATAACCAGGGGATAATTCAGACAGATCTCCCAATCCCTAATATACATATATCATAAAAAAAGGAGGAGAGAAGAGGAAAACCTCTTTCTCCAAAGCAAGATGGGATTTTTCAAGGAAATACTATGTCCATCATTAGTAGGTGAAGATCAAACAAGTTGATAAAACATACAAATTTTATTTGAATGTAATTAAAAGATATAACAAAGATTGACACTTATAAGAGAGTATGACCATCCAGTAGTATCTTTCAGAATTCCTACGTGACTATCAGCCAACATGTTTCGCAAATAACTTTTCGCTTCATCAGGGATAGACACGATATCACTGATTCATATTAACTGTATAGGCAACAGACAATCTAGAGTTACATAATGGTCATACATATATTTGGACACAGGGTACGGAGGTTTTACTATTTACATACATTGTGTTGAATATTTATTATTTACCAACTGGGAGGATCCCTCCCCCTAACATAAATGGGGGGGTGTCTTTAGTGTTTTTGCCCTTTCAACCATGAATAGGCTGCCCCTTACCCCTATGCAAATGTAGTGAACATACCCTACATCCAATAGATCTATGTGAGTGTTTGATCAGTACTTATTAATAATGATGATTGAATATCACTGCTAGGTAGCAGTATTATTTATTAATCCTTAAATTATAGGAATTTATTGGTCTCCTGTCTCTTTTTTCAGTACGGGTTTCCAGTTTTTTGCCCTTATTTGTGTGGTCCAGTCCTCCTATTGGTATTGTCCGTCTGGGATCTGGCACCCAGGGATAATCTGCACCAGTTGGTGCCCGTTGAATGGTGGTGATTGCTCTGTTCTTTTTGAACCTTATTAGTAGGTGAGAATTCTTGTAATAAATGCTTTATTTTAGAATTTGTATGTTATGATTTGATTATATGTATGACCATTATGTAACTCTAGATTGTCTGTTGCCTATACAGTTAATATGAATCAGTGATATCGTGTCTAGCCCTGATGAAGCGAAAAGTTCTTTGCGAAACATGTTGGCTGATAGTCAAGTAGGAATTCTGAAAGATACTACTGGATGGTCATACTCTCTTATAAGTGTCAATCTTTGTTATATCTTTTAATTACATTCAAATAAAATTTGTATTTTTTATCAACTTGTTTGATCTTCACCTACTAATGATGGACATAGTATTTCCTTGAAAAATCCCTTCTTGCTTTGGAGAAAGAGGTTTTCCTCTTCTCTCCTCCTTTTTTTTATTTTATATATATATATATATATATATATATATATATATATATATATATACACACACACACATACACTAGACTATATATATGTATATATACACAGTGGGGACGGAAAGTATTCAGACTCCCTTACATGTTTCACTCTTTGTTATATTGTAGCCATTTGCTAAAATCATTTAGGTTAATTTTTTTCTTCATTAATGTATACACAGCACCCCATATTGA
The DNA here is from genome assembly GCF_042186555.1 of Aquarana catesbeiana. Taxonomy (NCBI): domain Eukaryota; kingdom Metazoa; phylum Chordata; class Amphibia; order Anura; family Ranidae; genus Aquarana; species Aquarana catesbeiana. The sequence continues at coordinate 360,984,361 of NC_133326.1, read as the reverse complement.
CAGAAAAACACAAAATTGGTGACATTTTTGCAGATTTATTAAAAAAGAAAAACTGAAATATCACATGATTCTAAATATTCAGACCCTTTGCTCAGTATTTAGTAGAAGCACCCTTTTGATCTAATACAGCCATGAGACTTTTTGGGAAAGATGCAACAAGTTTTTCACACCTGGATTTGGGGATCCTCTGCCATTCCTCCTTGCAGATCCTCTCCAGTTCTGTCAGGTTAGATGGTAAACGTTGGTGGACAGCCATTTTTAGGTCTCTCCAGAGATGCTCAATTGGGTTTAAGTCAGGGCTCTGGCTGGACCATTCAAGAACAGTCACGGAGTTGTTGTGAAGCCACTCCTTCGTTATTTTAGCTGTGTGCTTAGGGTCATTGTCTTGTTGGAAGGTAAACCGTTCGGCCCAGTCTGAGGTCCTGAGCACTCTGGAGAAAGTTTTCGTCCAGGATATCCCTGTACTTGGCCGCATTCATCTTTCCCTCGATTGCAACCAGTTGTCCTGTCCCTGCAGCTGAAAAACACCCCCACAGCATGATGCTGCCACCACCATGCTTCACTGTTGGGACTGTATTGGACAGGTGATGAGCAGTGCCTGGTTTTATCCACACATACCACTTAGAATTAAGGCCAAAAAGTTCTATCTTGGTCTCATCAGACCAGAGAATCTTATTTCTCACCATCTTGGAGTCCTTCAGATGTTTTTAGCAAACTCCATGCGGGCTTTCATGTGTCTTGCACTGAGGAGCGGCTTCCGTCGGGCCACTCTGCCATGAAGCCCCGACTGCTGGAGGGCTGCAGTGATGGTTGACTTTCTACAACTTTCTCCCATCTCCCGACTACATCTCTGGAGCTCAGCTACAGTGATCTTTGGGTTCTTCTTTACCTCTCTCACCATGGCTCTTCTCCCCCGATAGCTCAGTTTGGCCGGACAGCCAGCTCTAGGAAGGGTTTTGGTCGTCCCAAACGTCTTCCATTTAAGGATTATGGAGGCCACTGTGCTCTTAAGAACCTTAAGTGTAGCAGAAATTTTTTTGTAACCATGGCCAGATCTGCCAAAGGGCTGCATATATACATATAATAATACACCGCCAACTGTACAATGGCTGCACTGTATTAGAAACTATACAATGGCTGCACTGTATTAGATACTGACCACCTAAAGTGTGATAGAAAGTATACACCACCGAATGCACTGTATATATAGGCTACACTGAATGCAGAATATATATATATATATATATATACATACATATACACACACTATATCTTTATTAATAAAAAAGAATTTAGGCAAATTCGTTAATTTGGAAATATCCGAATTTCCGAATCCTAGAATTTCCAAATGTTTCCGAATATTCAGAAAAACAAAGATGAAATTCGGAAATCCAAAAATAAGAATGAAAATCCGAAAATTTAAAAGAATGAAAATCCGAAAATAAGAATGAAAATCCAAAAATTCAAAAACCCGAAAATTCAAAAATTTGAAATAATAACTAACTAACAATAACTTAACAATTAAAATTATAGGTATTGGAATTTCCTTTCAAATTTGGCTGTTAGTGAACGCAACGAATACGAATTTATCCGAAGTTATGAGTTATCCGTAATAACGAATGCTGTATCTAAACAAATGGAACATAACAAATTAATAATAATAAATAACAATAATAATAATAATAATAAAAACTTAATATTATTTATTATTATTTAGTTCTGTTCCATTTGTTTAGATGCGGCATTCTTTATTTTGGATAATTTGTAACTTAAGATAAATTAGTATTCGTTACGTTCACTAACAGCCAAATTTGAAAAGAAATTCCAATACCTATAATTTAATAGTTAGTAATTAGTAATTATAATTAAAGTTATTATTAGTTAGTTAGATTTTTTGGATTTTCATTCTTTCTAATTTGATTTACCTTAATTTTTTTTGGATTTTCGGATTTTCGATTTTCCGAATTTTCTAATTTCCAAACAAAATTTTCAACAGTGCACATGTCTAGTAAGCAGCCTTATATAGTGTGGGGTGTGGACTTAGTCCCCCTTAGCCACGATTGTCCAAAGGCACCCTGCTTTTGGCTAATTATGGCTCTCAGCAGATAGGCCAAAGCATGTAGGTCAGGCGCATGCTTTGGCCAATCATCATACAACAATGCACTGCGATCTCGCAGTGCATTATGGGGTGTACACAGAGCTCAAATTTCTCGCGAACGCCCCATAATGTTCGCTGTTCGGCGAACGGACGAACACCCGATGTTCGAGTCTAACTTGTGTTTGACCCAAACATCGAGCTCATCCCTATTATTGAGGATGTTATAGGTTAGTAGGAATCCACTGTGGGAAAAGTATGATGCTTTGAGCACCCCAAGGAAGAGTCTGTAAAGTTCCTGGTCTACCCCTGCAAGAAGGTTTCTTTATGCGACTTGCCTGGGTTGAGGACTCTGCTTGGTCTCAGTGTGCCTTTTTCTCCACCTTAGGTGCCAACCAATTTGCTTCAGCCACGACATCACTTAACCAATAAGTAACATTTTAAGAAAAATTGTAACATGATGCCTGGCTGCCCCATGATACTCAAAGTCATCACCAGAAAAATGTTAAGAAAAAACCAGTGGCCTCAACTAGCTCAATTTGCCATCGGGGTCTTCTCTTGAAAAGTATTTTGTTTCAAGGCTACTATCCAGTTCCAGTACTATCAAAACTCTAAATAAAAAAATACAAATATAGATGAATAGATTTGCCATTACTGACTACAACCACCCTCTGAAGCAGCCCAACATGTTCACTCATTCCTGTGTGCATTGTTGTTCATTTTATCATTAGTAGCTTTGATATATAATTCAATAAATATTTATTATAAAAACTGTAATTAAAAGGCAATCAGAAAAATATGATTATTTTAATTAATTGTCCAATAGGGATGAGCTGAACACCCCCTGGTTCGGTTTGCACCAGAACATGTGAACAGGCAAAAAGTTTGAGTGAACATGCGAACCCTATTAAAGTCTATAGGACACGAACATGAAAAATCAAATGTGCTCATTTAAAGGCTTATATGCAAGTTATTGCTATAAAAAGTGTATGGGGACCCGGGTACATGTATCAATGCAAAAAAAGTTTTTAAAATGAGGAGCAGTCATTTTAATAATGTTTAAAGTGAAACAATAAAAATGAAATATTCCTTTAACTATCGTGCCTGGGGGGTTCCCCTTAGTCTGCCCATAAAGTGGCACATCTGTGCAATGTGTAGAACAGTGCCCCAGGAAAATTACATTTCTAAAGGAAAAAATGTAATTTAAACTTGCTCGCAGCTCCCAGCCATATAGATGAATAATCAAGGGAAAAACATGGTGTGGGTTCCCCCCCAGTCCATATAGCCCCTCCATTGCCTATACTGTATAACAGCTGTCAAAGCCAAAAGACAGCAGTCGCCGGGAGGCCCCCCATGGAGGTGGAGTTTTTTGGGGGGTTTTTTTCTATTTTTCGGGTCTATCGGGCGGCATGATTATAAATGGTTGGACATCGCGGGACACTTTTTTTTCTTTTTTAATAAAGGAATTGTCAAAAACTGTCTATTGTGGTTTTTACTTTAACACTTTTCTTGGTGAATGAGTAGGGGTACATTGTACCCGATACCCATTCACAAAGGGGGGCTGGGATCTGGGGGCCCTCTTGTTAAAAAGGGCTTCCAGATTCCAATAAACCCCCACCCGCAGACTCCGACAACCACCGGCCAGGGTTGTCGGGAAGAGGCTCTTGTCCCCATCAACATGGGGACAAGGTGATGGGAAAGCATCCTCCCCATGTTGAGGGCAAGTGGCCTGGTATGGTTCAGGAGGGGGGGCGCTCGCACGTCCCCCCCTTTCCTGGCCTGCCGGCTGCTTGCTCTGGTAAGGGTCTGGTATGTTTTTTGGGGGGACCCCACGCCCATTTTTTAAAATTTAGTCATGGAGTTCCCCTTAAAATCTATACGTTTGACTTGAACATTGGGACCATCCTCTCAGAAACCATGAAATCAGACCGAGACAGAAGTACAGTTAAATCACACTTGTTTAATAATAAAAGTAAATTGAACAAACATAGTCAAAACTTCGGCAGAATCCAGGAACCGGAACGGATAGTCAGACAAGCCAAACGTCAGGGAGCTGGAGATGAGCGTAGTCAAACAGCAAGCAGGATCTGGAGCCCGAATGGATGTCAGTCAAGCAAGTCTTTTAACAGGAATGCAGGAGAGCATCTCTGTGATGATGACTAAGGCGAAGGCGGAGATCCTCTGGGCTGGACGGCTTAAGTAGGCAGGACTGACGAGCAGGATATCATAAACAGCTGAGTAACTGTGGAGAGATAGGAGCTAGCAATTGGCTGACAGCTGAGCAGCCAGCTCAGAGAAGGAAGGGCTGAGCCCAGCCCTGACACATCCCTATTGTCCAATGAGTCAGGTGAAGATAGAGGAATGACACAGGAATCTCATTAGCTTAAAGCGGAGTTCCACCCTAAAGTGGAACTTCCGCTCATCGGATTCCTCCCCACCTCCGGTGTCACAATTGGCACCTTTCAGGGGGGAGGGGGGTGCAGATACCTGTATAATACAGGTATCTGCACCCACTTCCGGGTATAGCTAGCCGCAGCTAGCCGCAGAGTCCCCACCCACCCCCGTTGTGTTGTGGGAAATACACAGTTCCCACAACACAATGGGGACCAGTGTAGACGCGCAGCGCGATTCGCGCATGCGCAGTAGGGAATCGGGCAGTGAAGCCGCAATGCTTCACTTCCCGATTCCCTCAGTGAGAATGGTGCCGACATCGCTGGACCCCGGGACAGGTGAGTGTCCTTATTTTAAAAGTCAGCAGCTGCAGTATTTGCAGCTGCTGACATCTAAAAAAAAAATTTTTTGCGAAACTCCGCTTTAACCAGTAGGGATGGGGGCGGAACACCCCCCGTTTGGTTCGAACATGCGAACAGGCAAAAAATTTGTTCGAACACGTGAACACCGTTAAAGTCTATGGGACACGAACATGAAAAATCAAAAGTGCTAATTTTAAAGGCTTATATGCATGGTATTGTCTTAAAAAGTGTTTTGGGACCTGGGTCCTGCCCTAGGGGACATGTATCAATGTAAAAAAAAGTTTTAAAAACAGCCTTTTTTTCGGGAGCAGTGATTTTAATAATGCTTAAAGTGAAACAATAAAAGTGTAATATTCCTTTAAATTTCGTACCTGGGGGGTGTCTATAGATGCCTGTAAAATGGCGCATGTTTCCCGTGTTTAGAACAGTCTGACAGCAAAATGACATTTCTAAAGGCATGGGATTCCCGCACAGGGGAACCCTGCGCCAAATTTTTTTAAAAAATGGCATGGGGTGCCCCCAAAAATCCATACCAGACCCTTATCCGAGCATGCAAGCTGGCAGGCCACAGGAAAAGAGGGGGGACGAGAGAGCAACCCCCCTTTTAAACTGTACCAGGCCACATGCCCTCAACATTGGAAGGGTGCTTTGGGGTAGCCCCCCAAAGCACCTTGTCCCCATGTTGATGGGGAGAAGGGCCTCATCCCCACAACCCTTGCCCGGCGGTTGTGGGGGTCTGTGGGCGGGGGGGCTTATAGGAATCTGGAAGCCCCCTTTAACAAGGGGACCCCCAGATCCCATCCCCCCTGTTTGAAATGGTAATGGGTACATTGTACCCATTACCATTTCTGTGAAAATGGTAAAAAAAACAACACACACCATGGGAGAAGTCCTTTATTAAAAAATAAAAAAATAAAACTGTCCCATGTAGTCCATTCACCTCCGCCGACGGAACGAAAAAAAAATAAAGAAGATCTGCCTCCATGGGAGGCACACGCCATATGACGCATCCTCGCAGGTGACAGCTCTTTTAAAACTGTGGGTGGGGCCACATGGTGTTGTCGCTGGGTGACCCGCCCCCCTCTGACGCACGGGGACATCCTTATAGCTTTCCCGTAGCACTACATACACTATATTAGCAAAAGTATTGGGACGCCTGCATTTACATGCACATTAATTTTTCATTTTAATGGCATCCTAGTCTTAGTTTGTAGGGTTCAATATTAAGTTGGCCCACAAGATTTAGGAGTGTGTCTATGGGAATGTCTGACCATTCTTCCAGAAGCACATTTGTGAGGTCAAGCACTGATATTGAACAAGAAGGCCTGGCTTGCAGTCTCCACTCTAATTCATCCCAAAGGACTCTGTGCAAGTCAGTCAAGTCCCTCCACCCCAAACTCGCTCATTCACACTATATTGCCAAAAGTATTGGGCCACCCCTCCAATTCATTTGGTGGGGGGGATTATGGTGTAGGGTTATTTTTCCGAGGTTGTGATTGGCCCCTTAGTTCCAGTGAAGGGAACTCTTAAAGCGTCAACATGACTGCGCACCAGTGCACAAAGCAAGGTCCATAAAGACATGGATGAGTGAGTTTGGGGTGGAGGAACTTGACTGACTTGCACAGAGTCATGACCTCAACCCGAGGTTCAGCCCTAAGTTCTCTTTGCAACACTTTTTACTCCATATCTGTGTGCATGAAGAATCCCATCAAATGTAAAATTGTGTAAGAAAAAATGTAATACAGTATAACATGCCATGTTACCTTTTATTGCAGTATTTTTATTGGAGATATTAAAAACTAAAGCAAGAGTAAAATAAAAAATGGGCATATTGCTTATTTCATTTTTGATTGTTCCATATGAACATTGCAAAATATGTAGATAGATATTTACTGATACACAGCTGAAGTTCTAATCTGCAGTAATTTTATGCATGCAATAATTCTTAATTGTGTCCTATTTTTGCAAGGTGATTTCAAGCTACTGTACTTCATCTTTTTAATTCTTTTTTCTCTTTTAAATGCACACTCATCTCTCCAACAATTTGAAAGAAGACAGAATAAAAGCCTAGAATAACTGAAAGTGATTTTTGTAATTCATACAGTATTCTATTGTTCTCTGTGCTGAATACAAAATAATGCCAAAACACATATAAATGATATAGCTATAAATATATATCCTCAGAATGACAGTGTTCAGTGCACATGAAGTACAATTTGGGAAATGAATTACCATGGCCCTTTTTATGCAAAAAAAGTTATGCAAAAAAAGTACACTCAAGTAAAATTTAAAACAAAGCCTTGTGATCCATATAGAAATTATAGTGCACATCCTCCATTCACCCTACTCTCCTGCTCTTGTTTGTCAGTAATCTGGTAAAAGCCATGTCAAACTAGCATTTTTATCATTGGTGACAAAACAACAGCAACAGGCTCAACTTACTTATTTCTACAAATCAACAGTGTTACTTTGTATCTACTCCTTTTCTAGGGACTTATATTAAGCTGCATTTTAGGCAGCAAGGGGTGAAGTTAAATTAGAGATGGTGGTTATGTTTCAATTGTGGGAATCATCAGTGTGAAATAGCAAAGACAGAATATTCTTTTTGTCACTGTTGTCTGCTTTGATAGTAATAATTCTGAAAGAATAGATTTTGTTGCTGTTTTTATGTTTGTTTTATGTAAGCTTTAGAGATCCTTCTCCCAACTCAACCAGACTTGTCTGAGTATCACTGCACAACTCCTGGTCCTTCAGTGAGGTTTCATGTGAACCTGGAAGTGCGTGGTGATGTCGAATGGCCTTCCTGCTGTGTTTTCCCCTGACTCCACCATTCTCTTTGCATATATTGTGAACAATGCGGAACCAGCCAGAGGCAAAACAAAATACAGGGCACCAAGAGCCTTGCTAGGATTTTTAAGGACATGGGGTACGCCTTACGGGCGCCGCCCTCCCAAAGCTAGTCACAAAAAACCAAAGGCCCTTTAAAAAAACGAAAAAAAAAAAAAAGGTCCTTTAAGTGCACTGTGTTCAGGCGCCAGACACAGTGCATTATAGGAAGCGTGACGTCTATGCAATCACATGATTGTGGCGCAATGCAATGCGCCTGATCGCTCCTTCATTCATCTTGAAGTCTTTTTTTGATTGGCACTGCCGTAAGACATGGGTGGTGCTTTCCCTCGGAGCCACGGAATCACTTCCGGTTTCTCACTGGCACAGAGAAACCGGAAGCGTACGGCCCAAGCGGTGCATTTTTACAGAATCCAGAATTTTTAGGCTCTTAGGAAAAGTAAAGTTGTTATTGCTGCATTAAAATTTGTTTGCTAAAACCAACTGAAAAATCAACTGAGGAGTCTGTCCCCCTACTGTGCTAGAGCGATGAGTCACAAGTTAGAGAAAAAGGTATGTTTCTGTTGGCTACCATTTTTAGCAAGCTCTGCACTGACTACATCCTCTCCGCAGACACATACCAAAAGACACCATGGGGAAGTGAATGTCAGGGCTGGGCTCTCAGCTGTCGGCTAATTGCCAGCTCCTATCTCTCCACAGTTACTCAGCTGTTGATGATATCCTGCTTGTCAGTCCTGCCTACTTAAGCTGTCCAGCCCAGAGGATCTCTGCCTTCACCTTAGTCAACATCACGTCCTGTTAAAAGACTTGCTTGGCTGACATCCCTTCTGGCTCCAGATCCTGCTTGCTGTTTTACTACACTCATCTCCGGCTCCATGACGTTTGGCTTGTCTGATTATCTGTTCCGGTTCCTGAACTCTGGCTATGTTTTGACTACGTTTGTTCTATTTACTTTTATTATTAAACAAGTGTGATTTAACTATACTTCTGTCTTGGTCTGATTTCATGGTTTCTTACAGTGGATATAGATCGATAATCATCAGTCTGTGCTGGGGCTGTATACGCTGTCCTGTGATGCTGTGGCTGTATACTCTGTCCTGGGATGCTGGGGCTGTATATTCTGTCCTGGGATGCTGGGGCTGTATACTCTGTCCTGGGATGCTGGGGCTGTATATTCTGTCCTGTGGTGCTGGGGCTGTATACTCTGTCCTGTGATGCTGGGGCTGTATACTCTGCCTTGTGCTACTGGGGCTGTATGCTCTGCCCTGTGATGCTGGGGCTGTATACTCTGTCCTGTGGTGCTGGGGCTGTATACTGTGTCCTGTGCTGCTAGGACGGTATACCTGTCCTGTGGTGTTGGGGCTGTATACTCTGTCCTGTGGTGCTGGGGCTGTATACTCTGTCCTGTGGTGCTGGGGCTGTATACTCTGTCCTGTGATGCTAGGACTGTATACCTGTCCTGTGGTGTTGGGGCTGTATACTCTGTCTTGTGGTGCTGGGGCTGTATACTCTGTCCTGTGGTGCTGGGGCTGTATACTCTGTCCTGTGGTGCTGGGGCTGTATACTCCTATTCTATGATTCTGGGGCTGTATACACCTATTCTGTGATACTGGGGCTGTATACTCTGTCCTGTGATGCTGGGGCTGTATACTCTGTCCTGTGATGCTGGGGCTGTATACTCTGTCCTGTGGTTCTGGGACTGTATACTCTGTCCTGTGGTGCTGGGGCTGTATACTCTGTCCTGTGATGCTGGGGCTGTATACTCTGTCCTGTGATGCTGGGGCTATATACTCTGACAAAGGAGAGACACAATTGAGGGAGGGAAAAAAAAAGTGCTGCTCACCCCTGATATGAAAGCAAAACTAGGAAAAGGATTTCCCCAGGTGGGGTTTTTAGGCAGCAGGGTTTAAGATATTAGACCAATGTTGTATCAAAAAGATAATGTTTTATTGTACAAAAATAAGTTAACACAAGAGTTAAAAAATGAGCTCTGATATAGAGTGTCTAATGAGATCAGACACGCATTATACAGACATATTTTCATAACAACATCATGTGAATATTGTCAATATTGAAAAAGTGGATCTGACGCGTTTCAACCTATATATTTAAGGTCTTCTTCAGAGGTCAGTCTGTTGAAAATATACAATCCGGATTTACATATAAGGGCTTAGTTACATATACCAAAAGAAATATATCATATTCCATATAGCATAATTACCCAATGATGCGTGTCCTACGAGCAAGAAGCTTCCTATAAAAGAGTCCCCTTAAAATCAAAATGCCTGCTCACTTTCCCCAAAGGGTCCTGTGACACCTCCACTACCAGAACCACCGGCGCCGGGGCAGAAACCAATGATGTGGCTTACGAGAGGTCACACTGGAAATCCCCCCCCCCACCCGGACCGCACGGTCGGTCGGGGAGAAGGCAACACCTGCAGCAGAAGCCCAAAAGAGAACACGTTTAGAAATCATACTCATGGTATATATCAAAGCTTTGTATTGAGAAATATATACTTGATTAAATAATAAAGTAAGGACATCAGTCTATATGCATACCTCATATGCAGACTGTGACTTTGTAATATTAGGTATATATATATTAGAAGTAAATAAATCATGCATATAGGTAAAATCAAAAATTGGGAAATCAAATAAAAAAGAAAAACCAGGTAGTGTTGATCAACTAATTCAAAGAAAAATTAATCAAGGTGGATTAAAAATAATAATAAAAAAATGATAAGAAGAGCATAGTGCATGGGTAGTGTTAGGTGCTTGGACTTTAAGGGTGAAGGCCTATAAGTGCGGTATGTATTACACGTGCTATATAACAGACAAAGTTTATAGAGTGCGTACAAAAGCGTGTCACTCTGATGAAAATAAAATAAACAAATATGTGAAAATGTGAAAATGAAAATAATAAGAAGTGCCCACAGAAAACGTGACAAAAAATCATCAGTGTGTTACCTTTGCCAATGTGCAAGCAAATGTGGGACTGCACTGTGTCGCCCTGTGTGCTTAGACTCAAATGTGACCCGACCCGGGATTGGCCACAGGAATTGTCAGGCTCAGTGGACGCTCATCCAACCAGAGTTGACAAGTCTAAAAATGTATAAGGAAGGTGATATTGTATATAATATAAAGTGTCTATTGCATGTATAAGATCAGTGTAATAGACTGATCATTTAATATGGGCTAAAACAGTGCAGGAACACATTACTGAAAAGTGTACTTACCAAGTGAGAGCTGCAGGAAAATCACACCAACCAAGTAGAAAGATTGCCAGTGATTGTGCTTTAGAAGCATGTATATATCCTTATTTTTGGCCGTGTGTAAATTAAGAGCAGATTCCCCACAGGTGTAAACACCTCCCCCCACTGCCCCGATCTGTGGGAACATCCTGGAGGGCATGGCCACCAATAGGGCAGCTCTGTGTGGTATCCCCGGCGTTCGGGACGAGCTGAAGCCCCGTCCCTGACATCATCCTCGTCGTAATCACATGACGCGCATGCGCAGTGACCGGGAGCGTCCGAGGGTGTCCCCGAACGCCGCCGGCAAGAGAGGAAGTATCCCCAATGTGGCAGCCAGGACCAGCCCGGGTGTCCAATGGGGAGAAGTGGGGGAGGAGCCAGCACCGAAGGCGGCACCCTCCCCCCTTGCCAGGAAGACACGTCAGAGGAGAAAACCCCGGCCCAGAGGCCATGGTAGCAGAGCCGTCAAGTCTCAATGGGGAAAAGGCAAGCAGAAAAAGGAAAAAATATGATGATCTACAAAAATAAATGTATGAAGGACTGATGGTTCCTAACATTTATGGGCATATTACTCATATATTCATTGGTTTAAAATGTGCTTACACATGAAACATCCATGTATGCAAAGAAAATCCACATATCTTGGTAAGTTGAAAATAAAATAAAAATAAAATAAATTATGTCCTAAGGCAAAAATGGAAGAAATACCCATATGTATATCGATATAAAAATTACATACGAACACAGCAATTCAGAATCGCATATATACCTAAAATAAAGGGAAAATGGGTTTTAAAAGAAGGAAACAGTGGAGGACCTAGGTTGAGCAAGGGAATGATTTAATTATCAAGAGAAGGAAAACAAGGAAAAGGGGATTTATTGGGTCTTACCGGACACAAAACCTTTTAAAAATGGGGCGAATGAGATAGCCTCATTTAATCCCGGGAACGAGGTGGCATTCAATTTAAATATCCATCTCTGTTCGTGTTGTAACAAAATTTTGTTCCATTCACCGCCTCGATTCGGTATGTGTATCCGATCGAGTGCGGTGAAGGACACTTTGGGCATCTTGTAGTTGTGAACTGTCACCACATGTCTTCCTAATGGTAGATAGTGATTACCAATCTGCATATGGTAAATGTGCTTGGACATCCGACGGTGAAATTCTTGTTTTGTTTTACCAACATAATATGCGCCGCACTCACATGACATGAGGTATACTATCCCTCGTGTCTGGCAGTTGGTAAAATGCTTAGGCTTGAACATGGCCCCATTTGGAAGGCGGAAAATTTTGTCCCGTTTTATATACTGGCAGAAGGAACAGTGTCCGCATGGAAATTATCCAAGGATTGAACAATGTTTAGATCCCGCTTTAAACTCACTTTGAACCAGTTTGTCTTTAAGCGAGATGGCGCATCTATAAGTAATTGATGGATTGTTGGAGATAAAGCTACAAACTTTCGGATCATCCGTGAGTATGGACCAGTGTATTTGGATTATGTTCCTGATCGCCTGATGCTGTCTAGAGAATCGCAGAATGATCCTGGTAGGATCCATACCAGGGCCATCCGTCACCCTCTTTTTGGATAAAAGTTCACATCTAGATTGTGCGGCTGCTTTATTGTAAGCTTTCCGCAGACAAGAGCGGCTATAACCCCGTGCCAACAATCTGGTTTGCAAGTTACGGGCTTCTTGTCTGAAAAAGATGTCATCTGAACAATTCCTGCGTAAACGCAGGTATTGTCCATACGGGATTGATTTTTTTTAAACTGTAGGATGGAAACTGTCCGCATGGAGCACTGTATTTCCTGCAGTGTTTTTGCAAAATAGGGTGCTTGAAATTTTATTTTCCGAGGTGCGTCCTAGCTTGACATCCAGGAATGTCATTTGGTTGCAGTTGTAGGTCATGGTGAATTTTAGATTGTATTTATTTTGGTTAATACAATCAAGAAATTGGAGCAGCATATCCTCAGAGCCCTCCCAGATGATGAGGACGTCATCGATGTACCGTAACCACAAACATATGTGGCCCGTGTACACTGCGAAGTTCCCATTATCTAGAAGGGCCTTCTCCCACTCCCCCAGGTACAGATTGGCGTAGGCCGGGGCACAGCAGGTGCCCATGGCCACGCCCTGCACCTTGAGGTAGTGGGAGTTGTTGAAACAAAAAAAGTTGCGGCGCAAAATATAATCAAGCCCATCAATAATGAACTCATTCAATGCTCCATCGTATCTGTGGCTTCGATGTAGAAGAGCCCGCACAGCTGCGATCCCCTGATTATGGGGGATCGAGCTGTACAGGGCCTCGACATCGACAGCCACCAAGAATGAGTTTGCTGGGAGGGTAATTCCCTCGATTAATTGTAGCAAATGTATTGTATCCTTCAAAAAGGAAGGCATGCTCAAAACAAAAGGCTGCAGAAAAGAATCAATCACCCTGCTCAGGTTTTCTGATATTCCTCCGTTACCGGAGATGATTGGTCATCCGGGAGGTTTGACCTGGCATTTGTAAATCTTGGGTAGGCTATAAAACGTTGCCACCCGTGGATGTTTAATCCTGATGAAATCGTATTGGTCCTTGGTGATTACTCCTCTTTCAAAGGCTGATTGGATTTGATCATAGAATTTAGTATAGGAGGCTTGTATGAGTCTAATGGGGCTGGTTTTATACCACTCCCCATTATCCAGAATGTTTTGACACATGCTAACGTAGTCCTCATTGTTCATCAGGACCACGTTGCCTCCCTTATCAGATGGTTTTATTGTAATTTTGGTGTTATTACATAAGGAATCAAGGGCCTTAGATTCCTCTGCAGTTAAGTTTTGAGGACAGATTTTTTTGTTGCATTGGAGCTTGGAAATATCTCTTAGTGTTTGTTTGACAAAAATCTCTATACTCGGATTCAAACTGAGGGGAGGAAATTTCGCTGAAGGCTTCTTCAAGCTCGTTGCAGGATTTGGTGTGGATTTCTTGTCATTAGAAAGTAGAGTCTCCAAATCAATTTGATCTATTAGATCCAGAGTATTATTTTCCTGAAAGAGAAGTGTCAAGTCCGTAGGGCTTTGAATTCTCTCATACTGAAGCTAGCCCAATCTGTTGTATCAAGGTCCGAATCTGTTTTTGCATGAAGGCTCTTGAGTAATAGTCGTCGTGCAAAAAGTTGCAAGTCAGTAATCACTTCAAAGGCGTCAAAATTATCTTGTGGGCAAAAAGTCAGACCGCGTGACAGTACACTAATTTCTGCTGGGGATAGGGCGTGGGACGACAAATTGATCACACTGAGGGATTCTGTTGCACCCTCGTCACATAAGCGTCCAGGTTCCCTACTCCCCTGCTTGTTTGGGGTAAGGGGGATCCTCGTATCGGGTTTAAAGGACTCTGAGATTCAGGTTTCAGATGCCCTATTGTTTGGCTCATATGAGTAGTGTTAGAGGCTACTACATTGAGGTGTTAGAGGCTACTGGGTCTGTTTCACTTGTTCCTATAGATGATGTATCAAGTCTAAAAATAGGGGGTGTTGGTTGTTCATAAGTGGGAACTTTGTACCCATTCTCCGCAGTTGTGTCAACGGTACGTTTCTTTCTATCCTGTTCGGGGGAACCCCCATTGTTTCGATTTCTTTTGAATTTTCCCCGTCCCTTTGGTGGTACTCTTTGATTCTGACTGGGACCAGCTTTATCTTTCTGTTTTGGCATGTTATTCGTATTTTTAGATTGCTGTTGTGGTATATATTGTTTAATTCTTTGATTTCTTGGGGTATGAGCATTCCATTTGTATGCTTGTCCTTCTGTTATCCCTCCAGAACTTAGAATCCTTTTTCTGTAGGATACCCCTATTGTGGGTTGACAGGCCATCCCGAAGGTTTTCCTGTAACTCCAAATAGAGGGCATGCTGTGTATAGGGTTTTAAGGCTGCTTCTATACTGTTCATTTCTACATCCAAGAGTACTATTTGTTTATTATATTCTCAGGTGAAAATAGCCATCATTTCCCTAGAGCATGCATTAAGGTTGGCCTCCCACTCTTTTTTTAGATCAGTACTGGTTTGATCCAGGTTAAGGAAAACCTGGATTCGCAGTCCTAGGGGGTTAATTTTTTTCTTTTATGTATCTATCTAACGATTTTACATGCCAAAAAAGTGCTGATTTTTTCTCCAACACTTTGGTCAGCTTTTGAACAAGGGATGAAATCAGAGTTTTAACACGATCACCCTGTTCAAAATCCGTCTCATAACCTAGCATAAGATTGGCCCACTCATCTCCCTGAAAGTTACTTATATTTGTGTAATTATGCCTTATACCATATAAAGACCAACAAACATCATATGAATGTCCCCACACTCTGGAGCTCATGTTTTTACCTCCCATGTGTCAAAAGGGGAAAGGGGTGTTTAACCACCCAAAAGTTAATATGACAAAGGAGAGACACAATTTAGGGAGGGGAAAAAAAAGTGCTGCTCACCCCTGATATGAAAGCAAAAATAGGAAAAGGATTTCCCCAGGTGTGGTTTTTAGGCAGCAGGGTTTAAGATATTAGACCAATGTTGTATTAAAAAGATAATGTTTTATTGTACAAAAAATAAGTTAACACAAGAGTTAAAAAATGAGCTCTGATATAGAGTGTTTACAAGTCTAATGAGATCAGACAGGCATTATACAGACATATTTTCATAACAACATCATGTGAATATTGTCAATATCGAAAAAGTGGACCTGACGCATTTCAACCTATATATTCACGGTCTTCTTCAGAGGTCAGTCTGTTGAAAGTATACAATGGGGATATACATATAAGGGCTTAGTTACATATACCAAAAGAAATATATCATATTCCATATAGCATAGTTACCCAATGATGCGTGTCCTACGAGCAAGAAGCTTCCTATAAAAGAGTCCCCTTAAAATCAAAATGCCTGCTCACTTTCCCCAAAGGGTCCTGTGACAGCTCCACCAGCGCAACCACCGGCGACCGGGGCAGAAACCAATGACGTGGTTTACGAGATGTCACACTGGAAATTGCCCCCCCACCTGGACCGCACGGTCGGTCGGGGAGAAAGCAACACCTGCAGCAGAAGCCCAAAGAGAACACGTTTAGAAATCATACTCATGGTATATATCAAAGATTTGTATTGAGAAATATATACTTAATTAAAGTAAGGACTTCAGTCTATATGCATACCTCCTATGCAGACTGTGACTTTGTAATATTAGGTATATATATATTAGAAGTAAATAAATCATGCATATAGGTAAAATCAAAAATTGGGAAATCAAATAAAAAAGAAAAACCAGGTAGTGTTGATCAACTAATTCAAAGAAAAATTGATCAAGGTGGATTAAAAATAATAATAAAAAAAATGATAAGAAGAGCATAGTGCATGGGTGTCGCCTTGTGTGCTTAGACTCGAATGTGACCCGACCCGGGATTGGCCACAGGAATTGTCAGGCTCAGTGGACGCTCATCCAACCAGAGTTGACAAGTCTGAAAATGTATAAGGAAGGTGATATTGTATATAATATAAAGCGTCTATTGCATGTATAAGATCAGTGTAATAGACTGATCATTTAATATAGGGCTAAAACAGTGCAGGAACACATTACTGAAAAGTGTACTTACCAAGTGAGAGCTGCAGGAAAATCACACCAACCAAGTAGACTCTTTTATAGGAAGCTTCTTTCTCGTAGGACACGCATCATTGGGTAACTATGCTATATGGAATATGATATATTTCTTTTGGTATATGTAACTAAGCCCTTATATGTATATCCCCATTGTATATTTTCAACAGACTGACCTCTGAAGAAGACCTTAAATATATAGGTTGAAACGCGTCAGCTCCACTTTTTCGATATTGACAATATTCACATGATGTTGTTATGAAAATATGTCTGTATAATGCGTGTCTGATCTCATTAGACTTGTAAACATTCTATATCAGAGCTCATTTTTTAACTCTTGTGTTAACTTATTTTTGTACAATAAAACATTATCTTTTTGATACAACATTGGTCTAATATCTTAAACCCTGCTGCCTAAAAACCCCACCTGGGGAAATCCTTTTCCTATTGAGGCTATATACTCTGTCCTGTGGTGCTGGTGCTGTATACTCATATTCTGTAAATCTGTGGCTGTATACTCTGTCCTGTGATGCTGAGCTAAATACTCCTGACACTATGGGGCTGATTTATGAACATGTTGGCGCATTTACGTGAGCAGGAATAGTTATTGCGACATGGCGCATACTTAAAGTAATAGAAACCAGCTGGTGACTTGCCCCGGATGCGCGGAATCGTTGCGCGCATGGGCGCAGACACATTCTTAAATACAGAACAGATATCGGGCACTTGCTCATTGTAATGCTGATCATGTTAATGAGCTTTTCCTTATCACATGGAGAATATTTCTTCCAGTTTTATTCCATTCATTAATTTCTTTTTGAAACAACTCAATAATTATTCTAGAGATCTTCCTCCTATCAACAACTGTGCGGATATTCCCTGGACTTGGATGTGAAATGTCATAATTGCCAAAATGTAATTGCGTGCATTTTATGGTGATAATCTATAATCATTGGTGGACCTGAAACTTCCATGAAAACATCTTCTTAATACATGTCTGTGTATTATGCATTCTGGACATTTTATTTCCCCATACACTGTGCAATGTGTAAAGGGTTAATACCCAAAAAGAGAAAGCAGCTTGTGTCTGGTGGTGTAGCTGATTAGTAACTCCTATTCAGAATGTGTCAGCACAAAACCAGATGCAGTTCTGTGCGCTTTTTTTTTCTGCCCTGAGGCTGGATTCACACCTATGCATTTTTAGTGCTTTTTGCATTTTGCAGATTTGCACTACAGAACATGTTCCATAGGAAACAATGTTAAATGGACTGTACTACAAATATGCAAAAAGCACTAAAACTGCATAGGTGCGATTCAGCCTCAGGGCCAGTTCACACCACATGCAGTTCCATGCAGTTCCGTTTTTTCTGCACCAATACAGTCAGTTGCGGTCAGTTTCTGCACCAGAAACTGACTGCATGGTGTGAACTAGAGCCATTGGAATACATTAAAAACACTGTGCATGCATTTTTAGTGCAGAAAAAAGCGCACGGAACTGCATCTGGTGTGAACTAGCACTAAAAATGCATGCAGTGTTTTCCATGTATTCCAATGGCTCTAGTTCACACCATGCAGTCAGTTTCTAGTCAGTTCCGGTGCAGAAAAAAATTGCTCAGAACTGCATCTGGTGTGAATTGGCCCTCAGAACTTTAGTTCTTAAAGAAACCAAAGGTAGTAAGGCTCGATTCACACCTATGCATGTTGCTTTTGAGCGTTTTTGGAGGTTTTTTTTTCATGCTTGCCGCGTTTTTGAGCCGCGTTTTTGCCGCGTTTTTGCGGCGTTTTTGCCGCGTTTTTGCCGCGATTTGCGTTTTGCGTTTTTTTTTTTTTTTTTTTTTTTTTCATTTTTTTTTACAGTCTTAAAAAAAAATTACAAAAAAAAAACAAAAAAAAAAAAAAAAACGGCAAAAACGCACCAAAAACGCACCAAAAACGCTGCAAAAACGGTGCACTTGCGTTTTTGATGCTTGTCCATTGAAAACCATTACATGCAAAACGCTGCTTTTTGCATGAAAAAAAGTCCCCAACCCTTTCCAAAAACGCAGAGATACAAAAAAGCATTGATGTGAACATGTTCCATAGGAACCCATGTTAAAAAATTCCCGTGCATTTCTGCAAAATGCAAAATGCATCAAAAAACGCGCTAGTGTGAATGGGGCCTAATGTTGTAACCCATTTTCCTGTCGCATCATGGCAGCATACACTTTGGGTTGTGACTCCGCCCCCACAACCTGATAGGACACAATGCTATAAATTGTAGAGAGGGCCCCCGCCCCAGCATTCTCTTATTTTTCCTCACCAGTCAGGACTGAACAGATTAAGAAGCACCCCCTTACCGCTTCGCCCTAGCCAGGTTCTAGCCTCTCCTGGGTGGAAGTCCTTACCTGTACAGCCTCTAAATGAGCTAGATGGAAGGAACCCCGCTCTGGTGATCTCAGGGGTATGTTGCGGCTCCAGTATAAACCTTAAACAGGCATAGTTGTTGTGCAGCGGTCTCCAGAATCATTCACTTCACTGTTACTGTGTTTTTTCTGTGCCTTGTAGTCCTTCTATGGCTCCCCTCAGAGTGCTGAGCATCTCGGCGCTTCCGCGCATGCGCAGTACACAGCTTCAGGGTATCCCTTTGTTTTTGCCAGGGTCCAAGATGGCGCCGAGCGTTGCGCAGTGCTACTGTGCATGCGCGAGGGGGACGTGACCTCGGTGGCCATGGCGGCAGATTTACAAGCGCCTGTTTCTTATGCTGGGCTCCTCCTGCTACCCTGAACGCTTCGTACTGCATTTCAGCGCTAATACACTGTTGGTGTACCCCCCCTTCTGGGTAAGTGACTTTGTATCTCAATGCACCTCTTTCTGGTCTCACTTTTGCATGTTCTTACCTTCCTCTATTTCTATTAGGTGTACCACCCTTCTTTTCCTATGGAGGCCGCTGCCCCTGCAGATCACCATCAGCCTAATAGGTAAGGGGGGGGGATACCCTTTGGTAAGTAGTGAAGATCGAAAAAGAGAGCAGGATTGTACTAACGCTGCCTAATTGGTCAGCCCTATCAGGTCCTCGAGATCGTCCAAATCAAGGCGAAGAGAGACCTCGCACAGAAGAAGCCGCTCTGGCCGCAGGCGAAGCCGCTCACGCGGAAGAAGTCACTCAAGTCACAGGGGAAGCCGCAGAAGGAGTCGATCCTACACTAGGTATAGCCGCTCCTACCACAGAAGATCCCCCACATGTAGACACCAGTCACCTGTGCGCTCTTTCCGCCCAGCCGGGAACGCTTGCTGGGTTTGCAGGGCCACAGCCCTCCCAGATCAACTGGCTTGTCGCAGATGTATTGAGGAGGCCACCAGGGAGAGAGAGACAGATATCATAGAACCCACCGGGTCTCAACTCCGCAAGTCTCAACTCCCGATGCGGAGTTTACAGCCCAGAGTGCCTCTCCTACCCATCCCAGCACATCAAGGGAACAAGAATTCCCGTCGGACAATGAGAAGCTGGAAGCTTCAGCCAGTTTTGATTTTTCGCTTATAGAGCCTTTTGTCAGATCGGTCAAGGAAGCAATAAACTGGGAGGAACCTAAGGAGGTGCAGCAGAAACAAAGGAAGTAACTTTCCAAATCTCAAAAGAGTTCCGGAGGCTTTCCCGTTCATCGATGAATTGGATGAGCTGATTAAGGAGGAATGGCAGAATCCTGAAAAGAAGACTAGTCTAACCAACAGACTTTCCAAACTATACCCACTTAGGGAACCCAAGGTATCCCCTTGGTTTCCCTCCCAGTAGTAGACGCATCTTTGATGCGTCTAGCCAGACACGTGACGCTCCCTATTGAAGACACAGTGACGTTCCGGGACGTGCTTGATAGAAAGGTCGATACTGACCTTAAAAGGGCTTACCTATTTGCAGGAGGCGCCTGCAGACCAGCAGTGGCCCTGGCTGCGGTCGGAAAGGCTATCTCCAGCTGGTCTTCTGGTACCGCAAAACTCGTTGCGGAGGGCGCAGATCAAGAGCAGATCATCAAGGCCCTACAAGAACTTAGCCTTGCAGGGGATTTTGTAGAGGAGGCTTCCGTGGACACTATTAGGTCCGCATCAAGGTCCATGCTGGCCACTGTACTGGCCAGAAGGGCGCTATGGCTTAAACCCTGGTCGGCTGACCCCGCATCAAAATCCAATTGGTGCTGAATTACGTACGACAGGGTAAACCTCTTTGGGACGAAGTTAGATACGGCAATTTCGAAGGTGACTGGTGGGAAGTCAGGTCTTATTCCATCAGACAGAAGGCCGAAACAGCAGAGACCCTCTAGACGCAATCTCCCAGAGAGGTACAGAGATGCAAAGGGCTATAGACCCGGGAAAGAATGGAGGAGTTGGAAGAACCCTCAGACCTCTTTCCTTAATTTCCAGAAACCTAAAACCCCTGCCTCCAATGACCAGAAGTCCTTTTGAAGGTGGTAGTGGGTGCCAGATTCACAAAGTTCAGGTTGGTCTGGGCGGGAACAATAAAAGACCCATGGACAGCAGATATTCCAGAGGGTAGTATTGGGGGCATTAGTGGTAGGTTAACCAAAGCACAAAAACACAAGGTGAATATAGTAGCAAGTCCTAGTTGCAATCTCGAAACACCCAATATGAGGACAATATGCGACCGGTCTAAACTATGTGGCATGTTCACCAATGCCAGGAGCATGGCGGACAAGATGGGTGAAATAGAGATACTGTTGTACGAGGAGGATTTGGATTTTGTGTGAATTTCATAGACCTGGTTCAACAGCTCTCATGATTGGCTGGCAAACATTCAAGGGTATACCCTATACCGCAAGGATAGAGAGGGTAAAAAAGGGGGAGGGGTATGCCTATATATCAAGAATAATGTACAAGTGAATGTGAGAGATGACATCAATGAGGGAGCTAGGGAGGAGGTGGAATCCTTATGGGTAGAGCTCCAATGGGATGAAGCTAAGGGGAAAATAATACTGGGAGTATGCTATAGGCCCCCTAACCTGAGGGAGGAAGTGGAGACAGATCTCCTATCACAATTTGGATTAGCAGCAAGGATGGGAAGTGTTATCATAATGGGGGATTTTAATTATCCAGACATAGACTGGGCGGAGGGAACCGCGCATTCATTTAAGGCTCGCCAGTTCCTTAATGTCTTGCAGGACAATTTTATGGGTCAGATGGTAGACGCACCAACTAGAAATAAAACATTACTGGATCTACTGATTACCAACAATACAGACCTGATCACGGATGTGGAAATACGGGGCAATTTAGGTAACAGCGATCACAGGTCAATTAGTTTCAGTATAAATCACACAAATAGGAAACATAAAGGGAATACAAAGACACTGAATTTCAAAAGAGCCAACTTCCCTAAACTACAAACCTTGCTAAAAGGCATAAATTGGGATAAAATATTAGGAACAAAGAATACGGAGGAGAGATGGGTTTGCTTTAAGAGCATATTAAATAAGGGCATTAGCCAATGTATCCCATTGGGTAATAAATTTAAAAGAGCGAACAAAAGTCCTGGATGGCTTAACTCCAATGTAAAAATGCATATAAAAGCAAAGGAGAAGGCCTTCAAAAAATACAAGGTTGAGGGATCATCCTCAGCATTCAGATCCCGGCCCCCCCCCTGTGTGAAATGGTAAGGGGGTACTTACCCCTACCATTTCACTAAAAAACTGTCAAAAATGTTAAAAATGACAAGAGACAGTTTTTGACAATTCCTTTATTTAAATACTTCTTCTTTCTTCTATCTTCCTTCATCTTCTGGTTCTTCTGGTTCTTCTGGCTCTTCTGGTTCTTCCTCCGGCATTCTCGTCCAGCATCTCCTCCGCGGCATCTTCTATCTTCTTCTCCTCGGGCCGCTCCGCACCCATGGCATGGGGGGAGGCTCCCGCTCTTCTCTTCTTCTTTTCTTCTCTTCTTCATTCTCTTCTCCGGGCCGCTCCGCATCCATGCTGGCATGGAGGGAGGCTTCCGCTGTGTGACGGCGCTCCTCGTCTGACAGTTCTTAAATAACGGGGGCGGGGCCACCCGGTGACCCCGCCCCCCTCTGACACACGGGACATGACGGGACTTTCCTGTGGCATTCCCCGTGACGTCACAGGGAAGTCCCGTCAAGTCACCTTGCCTCAGAGGGGCCGTTATTTAAGAACTGTCAGACGAGGAGCACCGTCACACAGCGGGAGCCCCCCTCCATGCCACCATGGATGCGGAGCGGCCCGGAGAAGAAAATGAAGAAGAGAAGAAGAGAAGAAAAGAAGAAGAGAAGAAAAGAAGAAGAGAAGAGCGGGAGCTTCCCCCTCATGCCATGGGTGCGGAGCGGCCCGAGGAGAAGAAGATAGAAGACGCTGCGGAGGAGATGCTGGACGAGAACACCAGAGGAAGAACCAGAAGAGCCAGAAGAACCAGAAGAACCAGAAGATGAAGGAAGATAGAAGAAAAAAGAAGCATTTAAATAAAGGAATTGTCAAAAACTGTCTCTTGTAATTTTTAACATTTTTGACAGTTTTTAAGTAAGTAAGTACCCCCTTACCATTTCACACGGGGGGGCCGGGATCTGGGGGTCCCCTTGTTAAAGGGGGCTTCCAGATTCCGATAAGCCCCCCGCCCGCAGACCCCCACAACCACCGGCCAGGGTTGTGGGGATGAGGCCCTTGTCCTCATCAACATGGGGACAAGGTGTTTTGGGGGGCTACCGCAAAGCACCCTCCCAATGTTGAGGGCATGTGGCCTGGTACGGTTCAGGAGGGGGGGGCCGTACTCTCGTCCCCCCCTCTTTTCCTGCGGCCTGCCAGGTTGCGTGCTCGGATAAGGGTCTGGTATGGATTTTTGGGGGGACCCCACGCCGTTTTTTTTTTTTTTTTTTTTGGCGTGGGGTTCCCCTTAAAATCCATACCAGACCTGAAGGGCCTGGTATGGAATTTAGGGGGACTCCTACGTCATTTTTTTTTTAAAATTTTGGTTCGGGGTTCCCCTCTGGGGAATTCCCATGCCGTTTTTATCAATGAACTTCTATGTGTATTGTCGGCAATGCAATAGCCGCGGGTAGGGATGAGCTTCGTGTTCGAGTCGAACCCATGTTCGACTCGAACATCGGCTGTTCGATCGTTCGCCGAATTGCGAACGATATGGGCCGTTCGCGCCAAATTCGTGTGGCGCGTCACGGCCCATAATTCACTGCGGCATCGCAGTGCATTGCTTGCTGATGATTGGCCAAGCATGCACTATGACCCGCATGCTTGGCCAATCACAGCGCCGCCTTAACAGAGAGCCATAATTGGCCAAAGCCAAGGAGGCTTTGGTCAATTATGGTTCAGGGGATTTAGTACACGCCCCACACTATATAAGGCCGCCTGCACGGCGGCCCTGTGCAGTGTGTTCCGGTGTGCTTAGAGAGAGAGAGAGACAGTGTCATTTCATTTGAGTTAGCTAGATTAGGCAGGACAGTCAGTCAGTTAGCTGCACTTAAAGTGTATTGTGTATATATATGCATCCCAGGTGTTGCATATATATATATATATACACTGTATTCAGTTTAGCTAGATCCGTACCTGTTATCTTCTAGACTATTTACATTTAGTGCAGTGCGTCCTGCTCACAGTGTTCAGCTAGATCCGTTCCTGTTATATTCCTACTGACAGGCAGGCTTGTCTTGTTACAGTATTTTGAAGAAAATTACTGGTGTTCTTTTGATCCTATTAGTACCACAGTCAGGCAGCTAGACTATTTACATTTAGTGCAGTGCGTCCTGCTCACAGTGTTCAGCTAGATCCGTTCCTGTTATCTTCTTACTGACAGGCAGGCTTGTCTTGTTACAGTATTTTAAAGAAAATTACTGGTGTTCTTTTGATCCTATTAGTACCACAGTCAGGCAGCTAGACTATTTACAGTTAGTGCAGTGCGTCCTGCCCACAGTGTTCTGCTAAACCTACAAGTAAGTGGGGTGCGTCCTGCTCACAGTGTTCAGCTAAACCTACAAGTTAGTGGGGTGCGTCCACCTCACAGTGTTCAGCTAAACCTACAAGCTAGTGGGGTGCGTCCTGCTCACAGTGTTCAGCTAGATCCGTTTCTGTTATCTTCTTACTGACAGGCAGGCTTGTCTTGTTACAGTAAATACAGCTACCTGAAGAAAATTGCTGGTGTTCTTTTGATCCTATTAGTACCACAGTCAGGCAGCTAGACTATTTACAGTTAGTGCAGTGCGTCCTGCTCACAGTGTTCTGCTAAACCTACAAGTTAGTGGGGTGCGTCCTGCTCACAGTGTTCAGCTAAACCTACAAGTTAGTGGGGTGCGTCCACCTCACCGTGTTCAGCTAAACCTACAAGCTAGTGGGGTGCGTCCTGCTCACAGTGTTCAGCTAGATCCGTTTCTGTTATCTTCTTACTGACAGGCAGGCTTGTCTTGTTACAGTAAATACAGCTACCTGAAGAAAATTGCTGGTGTTCTTTTGATCCTATTAGTACCACAGTCAGGCAGCTAGACTATTTACAGTTAGTGCAGTGCGTCCTGCTCACAGTGTTCTGCTAAACCTACAAGTTAGTGGGGTGCGTCCTGCTCACAGTGTTCAGCTAAACCTACAAGTTAGTGGGGTGCGTCCACCTCACAGTGTTCAGCTAAACCTACAAGCTAGTGGGGTGCGTCCTGCTCACAGTGTTCAGCTAGATCCGTTCCTGTTATCTTCTTACTGACAGGCAGGCTTGTCTTGTTACAGTAAATACAGCTACCTGAAGAAAATTGCTGGTGTTCTTTTGATCCTATTAGTACCACAGTCAGGCAGCTAGACTATTTACAGTTAGTGCAGTGCGTCCTGCTCACAGTGTTCTGCTAAACCTACAAGTTAGTGGGGTGCGTCCTGCTCACAGTGTTCAGCTAAACCTACAAGTTAGTGGGGTGCGTCCACCTCACAGTGTTCAGCTAAACCTACAAGCTAGTGGGGTGCGTCCTGCTCACAGTGTTCAGCTAGATCCGTTCCTGTTATCTTCTTACTGACAGGCAGGCTTGTCTTGTTACAGTATTTTAAAGAAAATTGCTGGTGTTCTTTTGATCCTATTAGTACCACAGTCAGGCAGCTAGACTATTTACAGTTAGTGCAGTGCGTCCTGCTCACAGTGTTCTGCTAAACCTACAAGTTAGTGGGGTGCGTCCTGCTCACAGTGTTCAGCTAAACCTACAAGTTAGTGGGGTGCGTCCACCTCACAGTGTTCAGCTAAACCTACAAGCTAGTGGGGTGCGTCCTGCTCACAGTGTTCAGCTAGATCCGTTCCTGTTATCTTCTTACTGACAGGCAGGCTTGTCTTGTTACAGTATTTTAAAGAAAATTACTGATGTTCTTTTGATCCTATTAGTACCACAGTCAGACAGCTAGACTATTTACAGTTAGTGCAGTGCGTCCTGCTCACAGTGTTCTGCTAAACCTACAAGTTAGTGGGGTGCGTCCTGCTCACAGTGTTCAGCTAAACCTACAAGTTAGTGGGGTGCGTCCACCTCACAGTGTTCAGCTAAACCTACAAGCTAGTTGGGTGCGTCCTGCTCACAGTGTTCAGCTAGATCCGTTTCTGTTATCTTCTTACTGACAGGCAGGCTTGTCTTGTTAAAGTAAATACAGCTACCTGAAGAAAATTGCTGGTGTTCTTTTTATCCTATTAGTACCACAGTCAGGCAGCTAGACTATTTACAGTTAGTGCAGTGCGTCCTGCTCACAGTGTTCTGCTAAACCTACAAGTTAGTGGGGTGCGTCCACCTCACAGTGTTCAGCTAAAGCTACCTGTAGAAGGTTGGTGGTGTTCTCATACTACAGGCAGGCAGTTGATTTTGCTAGCTGCAGTATCAGTATATATATATATATATATATATATATATATATCCCAGCTTAGTGCAGCTACAGGCCATTAGTATGTCTGGAAGGCCAAGAAGGAGAGGCAGACAGTCACAAGCCAATAAGAGAGGGCAAGCAGGCTCTGTGTCTAGTGCTGGTCGTGGAGACGGTGCATCCTCATCAGCACGTGGCCATGGGACACGCTTGGCCTTTTTTTCGGCAGCTGGCCATGTTGAGCCGCAACATGCGGAAGACTTGGTCGAGTGGATGACCAAGCCGTCCTCATCCTCCTCATCCTCTCTCACCCATGCCCAGGGTACTTTGTCTGGCAAAGCAGCGGCCTCTTCCCTCGGCTCAATGTCATCAGTGACTCCTTCCCTAGCCCCACCATGTCCTCCTGAGGAGTCCCTCGAACTGTTTGACCACAGTGTTGGGTACATGCTCCAGGAGGATGCCCAGCGTTTGGAAGGCTCTGATGATGATACTGAGCTCGATGAAGGCAGTAACACGAGCACGGACAGAGGGGGTGCCCAAGAAGGACAGCAATCTGGCAGTCATGCTCCCCCTGCTGCAGCATACTGCCAGGTTTGCTCCAGTGATGAGGAGGGAGGGGATGATGAGGTCACTGACTCAACGTGGATGCCTGATAGGAGAGAGGAGGAGGAGGAGGAGGCGGCACATCACCAACGAGGCAGGATGCCCTCCAGGGGCCAGCCTAAGGGCAGCACATTGACTGCATCACACCCCAAAGCTCCACATGTGCAGGGCGCTGCAGTCTCTGCGCGTTATTCAAAATGTTCTTTGGTGTGGGCCTTTTTTGAGACGAGTGCATCAGATCGCACCGCTGCTATTTGCAACATATGTCTCAAGCGTATCTCGCGTGGCCAAAACATCTCCCGCTTGGGTACCACATGCTTGACCAGACATATGTTGACCTGCCATGCAGTTCGTTGGCAAGCGTATCTAAAAGACCCACACCAAAGAACAAAGAGGACCTCTGCTTGCTCCTCATCAGCTGAGATTTCCAACCCCACTAGACCTTCAGTCCTCTCTGAGACCTGCACTGAGAGGAATGAAGGTGTAGAATTAGGTGTGTCACAGCCACGTACTTGTGGGCAATCTGATTTTGGTACACCGACGTCAGATTGTACCAGGCAAATTTCCCTGCCCCAGCTGCTGCACCGCCGAAAGAAGTTTGCTCCCAGCCATCCACATGCCCAACGGTTGAATGCTAGCTTGGCAAAATTGCTAGCACTTCAACTGCTGCCTTTTCAGTTGGTAGACTCTGCCCCCTTCCGTGAGTTTGTGGAATGTGCGGTTCCTCAGTGGCAGGTACCCAAACGCCACTTTTTCTCACGGAAGGCGATTCCGGCTCTCTACCAGCATGTGGAAGGCAATGTCCATGCCTCGCTGGACAGGGCGGTCAGCGGTAAGGTGCATATTACCGCTGACTCATGGTCCAGCAGGCATGGACAGGGACGTTACCTAAGTTTCACGGCGCATTGGGTGACTCTGCTGGCAGCTGGGAAGGATGCAGGACAAGGTGCAGTAGTGTTGGAGGTTGTTCCGCCACCACGCCTCCAAAATGCTAATGATTGTGACACACCTCTCTCCTCCACCCCCTCCTCTTCTTCTTCCTCCATGGCCTCTTCCTCGGAACCAGCGGTGCTCCGTAGTCGTTCAAGGGGCTACGCAAGTACGCAGGCCAAAAGATGCCATGCGGTGCTTGAGCTGGTGTGCTTGGGGGACAGGAGCCACACTGGGGCAGAGGTTCTGTCAGCTCTGCAGGGGCAGGTTCAGAGGTGGTTGACGCCACGCCAACTTAAGGCAGGAATGGTGGTTTGCGACAATGGCACCAACCTCCTCTCTGCCCTCCGACAGGGACAAATGACCCATGTGCCCTGTTTGGCTCACGTCCTTAACTTGGTGGTGCAGCGGTTCTTGGGCAGGTACCCGGGCTTACAGGATGTCCTGAGGCAGGCCAGGAAAGTCTGTGTGCATTTCCGCCGGTCATATAATGCCAGTGCTCGGCTGACGGACCTCCAAAAGGAGTTTAACCTGCCCAAGAACAGCCTAATCTGTGACATGCCCACCAGGTGGAACTCAACGTTGGCCATGCTGCAGCGGCTGCACACGCAGCAGAGGGCCATCAATGAGTACCTGTGCGACTATGGCACCAGGACAGGGTCAGGGGAGCTTGGTTTTTTTTCCCCACGCCAGTGGGCCATGATCAGGGATGCATGCACTGTCCTGTCACCATTTGAGGAGGCCACGAGGATGGTGAGCAGTGACAGTGCATGCATCAGTGACACTGTCCCCCTTGTCCACCTGTTGGAGCACACGCTGCGTGGAATAATGGACAGGGCACTTGAGGCAGAACAGAGGCAGGAAGAGGAGGACTTCCTTAGCTCTCAAGGCCCCCTTTATCCAGACAGTGTTCCTGCGTGCCCGCCGATCACACAGGAAGAGGACGAGGAGGAGGAGGAGGAGGAAGATTGTGTCAGTATGGAGGTGGAGCCTGGCACTCAGCATCAGCAGCAGTCTTTAAGGGATCAGTCCCAAGAAACACATGGACTTGTACGTGGCTGGGAGGAGGTGGCTGCGGACCATGTCGTCCTTAGTGACCCAGAGGACTCCGGACCGAATGCCTCAGCAAACCTACGCTGCATGGCCTCCCTGATCCTGCAAAGCCTGCGGAAGGATCCTCGTATTCGTGGTATCAAGGAGAAGGACCAATACTGGCTGGCAACCCTCCTTGATCCACGTTACAAGGGTAAGGTTGTGGACCTTATCTTGCCATCGCAGAGGGAGCAGAGGATGAAACATCTTCGGGAGGCCTTGCAGAAAGGTCTGTGCAACGCGTTCCCAGAGACTGGGAGGTTACAAACTCCTGTTTCTGGACAACGTGTTGCTGAGGCTTCGGTCAGTCAAAGAAGGAGCGGTGGAGAAGGTGGCCGTCTGACCGATGCGTTCAGACAATTTTTTGGTCCGCAGCCCCAAGGTATGATCGGTTCCAGCAACCATCGCCAGCGTCTGTTTTACATGGTGCAGGAATACCTAGGGGCAAGATCAGACTTGGACACCTTTCCCACCGAAAATCCTCTGGGTTACTGGGTCTTGAGGATGGATCACTGGCCCGAGCTTGCACAGTATGCAATTGAGCTACTGGCCTGTCCTGCATCCAGCGTTCTTTCGGAACGCACATTCAGTGCTGCTGGAGGCGTGGTAACCGATCACAGGGTGCGTCTGTCCACTGACTCGGTCGATCGACTGACCTTCATAAAAATGAATGAGTCTTGGATCACCACCAGCTACCAAGCACCTGATGCTGATGTAACCGAATAATTTTTTTTGAAATCTCAGATCCCTTCAAAGACTGCCTATGCTGATGCTGAGTGACTATCCCTGAGTAATTATCCTCTACCTCCTCAATCATCACGCTGATAGCTTGTAAGAACATTTTTGGTTCTGGGTGCCACCACCAGTGCCTAAGGCACAATTTTTCAGCTCCTGTTTAACAGGGGTGTGTAATTACGATTTTTGATGTAATACTTTGCAGCAGGGCTCGTTCCTGCAGTCCAACTAGAGTGTCTGTGAGGGGTTGCAGTGTTGTGGCACCAGTGCCTAAGGCCCAATTTTTCAGCCCTTGTTTAACAGGGGCGTGTAATTACAATTTTTGATGCAATACTTTGCAGCAGGGCTAGTTCCTGCATTCCAACTAGAGTGTCTGTGAGAGGCTGCAGTGTTGTGGCACCAGCACCAGTGCCTAAGGCCTAATTTTTCAGCTCCTGTTCAACAGGGGCATGTAATTACAATTCTTGATCTAATATTTCACAGCAGAGCCCTGTGAGGGCTTACAGTGTTGTGGCCACAGCAACACCTAAGGCCCAAATTTCTATATAGGGCAGGACCCTACTTTCAAACAACTAACTTACAAACGACTCCTACTTGCAAACGGAAGGAGACAACAGGAAGTGAGAATAAATCTACCCCTAGGAAGGGAAATTCTCTCCTGTAAGAGTTAATATGGGAAAAACATTTCTCCTTTCCACTGATGCTTTCCAATCCATTGGGACAAAAAGTGAGGTGAAATCTTCTGAAGAGGAGGAAAGACAGCAAAACAAATGTCACAGGGGTGATAACCCTTCCCTATGTTTTCCAAAAAGCTTAAAAAAGATTTTTTGGCTGGAGCTAAACACGTTAAAAATGTACCCGTTCAAAATTACAAAGAGATTCTACTTAACAACAAACCTACAGCCTGTATACTGCTGTTCAGAGTATATAGGGCCTGGTGGCCCCACACCTTTCCTTATTTTAATTTGGGTGCGGGGTTCCCCTTAATATCCATACAAGACCCAAAGGGCCTGGTAATGGACTGGGGGGTACCCATGCCGTTTGTCTCACTGATTTTCATCCATATTGCCAGGACCCGACATTATATTAAACCCGCAAGCAGTTTTAAATGAGATTTTTTCCTTTAAAAATGACATTTGGTGCAGGGACTGTTCTAAACACGGGAAACACGCGTCACTTTACAGGCATACTATAGACACCCCTCAGGTACGATATTTAAAGGAATATTTCACTTTTTTTTTTTTTTTACTTTAAGCATCATTAAAATCACTGCTCCCGAAAAAACGGCCGTTTTTAAAAGTTTTTTTTGCATTGATACATGTCCCCTGGGGTAGGACCCGGGTCCCCAAACCCTTTTTAGGACAATACCATGCAAATTAGCCTTTAAAATGAGCACTTTTGATTTCGAACGTTCGAGTCCCATAGACGTCAATGGGGTTCTAACGTTCGTGCGAACTTTCGGTCCGTTCGCAGGTTCTGGTGCGAACCGAACCTGGGGGTGTTCGGCTCATCCCTAGCCGCGGGTAGTTTTAAATGAGTTTTTTCCTTCAAAATGTCATTTTGCTGTCAGACTGTTCTAAACACAGGAAACATGCGCCCCTTTACAGGCATACTATAGACACCCCCCAGGTACGAAATTTAAAGGGATATTACACTTTTATTGTTTGACTTTAAGCATTATTAAAATCACTGCTCCTGAAAAAACGGCCGTTTTTAAAACGTTTTTTTGCATTGATCCATGTCCCCTGGGGCAGGACCCAGGTCCCCAAACACTTTGTAGGGTAATAACTTGCATATTAGCCTTTAAAATTAGCACTTTTGATTTCTCCCATAGACTTTTAAAGGGTGTTCCGCGGCATTCGAATTTGCCGCGAACACCCCAAATTGTTTGCTGTTCGGCGAACTTGCGAACAGCCAATGTTCGAGTCGAACATGAGTTCGACTCGAACTAGAAGCTCATCCCTAATCTTGGCCGACTCACTAAGCAGAAATTTTACCTCCAACAACGAGTGGTCTCTGAGTCCCCAGGCTTATGCTCTCATATCCCGGACCTGGGAATCGCCGGAGATAGACCTTGCGGCAACACCAGCAAACACAAAATGCCAAAGATTCCTGTCAAGGTTTCCCTTTCCTGCAGCAGAGGGGACAGATTGCCTTCAACATCCTTGGGAGTTCCGCCTGGGCTACATTTTCCCTCCGACTCCCCTCATAGCGAGATTCCTCCTGAGGCTCAAGAAATCAACTGCATTGGTAATAGCAGTAATTCCCTTTTGGCCAAGGAGACCATGGTTTACCACCCTCATGCAACTGAACACGGCAGATCCCCTCCCGTTAACAACGGACCTGCTCTCCCAGGGTCATCTACTTCACCCGAGTCCGGAGAGGCTACATTTGATGGCCTGGAGACCGAAAGGGCTAGGTACTTAGAGCAAGGCTGTTCCCAGAAGGTGGTGGACACCTTACTCCAGGCCAGAAGGCCTACCACCAACAACACCTACAGACGGGTCTGGCAGAAATGTATCGCTTTCACTCAACAGCGAGGCTGGGACTCATCCTCCCCTTCGGTTTCACAGATCCTGGAATTTCTTCAATCAGGCCTAGAGAAAGGCCTTAGGTCAAGCACTCTGAAGGTGCAGGTGTCGGCCCTATCCGCCCTGACGGGAGGTAAGTGGGCACAAGATCCCCTTGTCATTCAGTTTC
Organism: Aquarana catesbeiana; assembly: GCF_042186555.1. NCBI lineage: Eukaryota > Metazoa > Chordata > Amphibia > Anura > Ranidae > Aquarana > Aquarana catesbeiana. The sequence continues at coordinate 360,951,928 of NC_133326.1, read as the reverse complement.
AAAGGGCCTGCCTAAAACTGAGGCCTCCCAGAAAACCTTCTTTCCCGGTTTGGGACCTCTCAGTTGTTCTGGAAGCACTATCTAAAGAGCCTTTCTTCCTGCTTGAGAACGTCTCCCTCTAACACTGAAGGTTTCGTTCTTGATAGCCATAGCATTGGCTAAAAGGGTGTCAGAGATGCAAGCTCTACTGGCCACTGAACCATATCTGATTGTCTATCCTGACAGATTAGTCCTGAGGCCTTCGGATCGCTTTATCCCTAAGGTATCCTCATCCTTTCGTTTCAACCAGGAGATTAATCTCCCAGCACTCATCACGGATCAGGGTGACCCTCATCCATTGGACGTCAAGGGTAACATCTTGGAGTATCTCTCAGCAACCAAATCCATCAGAAAGACGGAGAGTCTCCTAATCATCCCGCATGGATTTAGGAGAGGTCAAGCGGCATCCTCACGCACCATTGCTTCATGGCTAGTAAAGACCATCAAGAAAGCGTATTCATTAAGTAACCATCAGATACCTGAGGGCTTAAGGGCACACTCCACCAGGGCAGTGGCAACCTCCTGGGTGGCCTACTGTAGGGTCTCGGCGGAGACAATTTACAGAGTGGCTACCTGGTCTTCCAGGAACACCTTTATGTCTCATTATAAGGTGGATTCCGCTCGCTTATCCACAGTGGATTTCGGAAGATCCGTTATCCAAGCCAATTCTTCTATTCTTTGTTAATAAACTTAGTTTGTAATCCCACCCAGTTTTGCGAGTTATTCCCCAAAGTGTATGCTGCCATGATGCGACAGGAAAACGGAAAATTGTATACTCACCTTTCCGTAATTTTCCTTTCCCGTCACACCTTCATGGCAGCATACAATCTCCCACCCTTTTAAGGTGATATATACGGAGAATGCTTGGGCGGGGGGCCCTCTCTACAACTTATAGCTATGTGGTCCTATAAGGTTGTGGGGGCGGAGTCACAACCCAAAGTGTATGCTGCCATAAAGATGCGACAGGAAAGGAAAATTATGGAAAGGTGAGTATACAATTTTCCGTTTTTTTGAACAAGCGTGAAAAATATATTGCTCACAAAGAGGGGAGTATTTCCAGCATATTATCTGTGTGATCATGTAGTCCCCCCCCCCCCCCATGTATATTATCTGTGTGATCGTGTGTGTCTATATATATATTATAATAAATCTATATAAAAAAACCACACACACACAGCATACATTAAGGCCCGGTTCACACTTGTGCGATGCCAGACATCGCATGTAATTCGCAGCGCACTGCCGTTCACATTACATGCGATGTCTGTGCGGTGCGATATCAGCCATACAGATTGTATGGCTGATATCGCACCGCATTCGGTGCAAATACGCACAGGACCCTTTTTTCTGTTCGGTCCAGAATCAGATCGCATGTGTGTTCACACATATGCGATCCGATTCATGTCCGAACTGTCAGTTTGCAGTGCGAGATGCAAGCTGAACTGGGGGTGTTGTTAATGTATTGACACTCCCCAGCGATTCGCATATGGCAGTGTGAACTGACATGCGAGTCGGTGCGATGCGGGAAACCACAGTGGATTTGCAGTGTTCTCGCATCGCACCAGTGTGAACCGGGCCTTATGCAGATTTTGCCCATAAATATGTAATGTGTCTAGCCACTAATGCCCGGTTCACACTAGTGCGATGCGAGAACACTGCAAATCCACTGCGGGTTCCCGCATCGCACCGACTCGCATGTCAGTTCACACTGCCATATGCAAATCGCTGTGGAGTGTCTATACATTGTTAACAAACACCCCCAGTTCAGCTTGCACTGCAAACTGACAGTTCAGACACGAATCGGATCACATATGTGTGAACACACATGCGATCCGATTCTGGTCCGAACAGAAAAAAGGGTCCTGTATGGCTGATATCGCACCGCACAGACATCGCATGTAATGTGAATGGCAGTGCGCTGTGAATTACACGCGATGTCTGGCATCGCACAAGTGTGAACCGGGCCTCAAGCTATTTCTATTTACAAGTTAAAAATCTGTATTTTTTGGCTTGAAAATTAATTAGAACCCTCAAACATTATATATATTTTTAGCAGAGTACAATGGATATCATTGCAATAATTTTTTCACACTGAGGCGTTTTGCAGGTGCTAAAAATAGCACCTGCAAAGCGCCCTGAAAGAGCGGCTCCATTCACTCCAATATGAAAGCCCCGAGGGCTTTCACACTGGAGACACAGTAGCGGCTGTCTCAGGGCGCTTTGCAAGCACTATTTTTAGCGCCTGCAAAACGCCTCAGTGTGAAAGAGGTCTTCATGTACAATCTGTGGCATGTAAACTCCCCCTCAATGTAAACCCAAGATAACAAAAAAACAGGGAAAGTCTTTGGGGTTGATTTACTAAAGGTAAATCCATTTTGCACTACAAGTGCAGTTGGTGGAGATCCAAGGGGGCCATGCAAGGAAAATAAAAAACAGCATCTTTGCTTCTATATTATTGGATGATAAAATCACCAGTGCTTTCCCTCAGATTTTCAGCGACTACACTTGTATTGCAGAGTGGATTTGCCTTTAATAAACCCCAAAATACCTAAGAATTTGGGATGTACACAACAAAGTGCTAGAGTGCAATTTGCCTAATGGGGACACTAGTTAGATTGACCTGTGTGTCCCCAAGGAAAGGCATTGGTAGGGTTTTACCCTCACTTCCTGTTTGGCTGTGTGACAGGAAGTGAAGCCAATTTTAAGAAAAAGGGACACAAAGCCCAACCTAAGAAAGACAAGCAGGGGTTCTAACACTCACTTGGTTTCCCTCACATGCCCACAATTAGAATAGGATTGTTAGATTTTAGCTCAGTGCTCTAAATCAGTGCTTCTCAACCCTGTCCTCAAGTATCCCCAACAGGCCATGATTGCAGGTTTTCCTTCATCTTGCCCAGGTGCTTTAAATCAGTCAATGGCTTGGTATTTTGCACAGTTAGTTTAGCCAAGATAAAAATTCCCTAAACATGTCCTGTCGAGGGTACTTGAGAACTGAGGCTGAGAACCACTGCACTAAAATGGGAAATTGAATACTTACCTCTCTGTAATTTCTTTCCTGGTGCCTATCCATGGCAGCATACGCACAATCCATGCATGTGCTACCATGAAGGCACCAGGAAAGTAACTTAGACAAAGCACACATTTTTGGGGATTTGCCATGCCTAGTTAAGCTGCAGCTGGGAAATGTGTTGCATGAAAAGTAAACAAAAAAACACAAAACATAAAAATTTGCTACCAATTTTATTGGTCAACAAAACAGGACTTGGAAAAGAGCAAGGAAAGCAAAAAACACATGTATGTTAATTTGAGACACTAGAATATGTTTAACATGAGTTAAAAGGAGTGCGCCCACAAATGGATATCTATTAAGGATTTTAACAGTCAACATCTTGAGAACGTTTTTGCAAAATAATGCAGCACAGACAATTAAATCAAAGTGAACAACCTACAAACGACACACATTGACATCAAATATATTTCAAGGGAAAATATCATCCACCCAAGAAATACAAGCCAAAATAAAAAGAAAAACTTGCTTGAAAACACATCTGTTTTGCAAAGACATAAACAAAATACATAGCGAAAATACATGTGTTACACACTCGATAAGGCCATCCAAATGTACTCTCTTGCTGGTCCCCAACACACAATCTTGCCTCTTTTCAGGGCAAGGTAAAGAATGCTATCTGCAAGCTTTACATAACATAGGTTTGTATGCTAATGAGGCAATTGCAAACACATGGACAGTCCATGCAACACACAAAATGCAAGTTCACCCAATGTAGAGAGAAATTCAAAGTGGGTACACCTTTTAAGGATGTCCGTAGCCTCCCTGACGGTAATCCCGAGTGTGGCTCAGGGTTAAATTTCAGTCCCATTAGCGGTAACCCAGAGCCACACTTGGGATTACATTGCAGGATCCTGGTGCGGCTTTACTTACCTTGTCCCCAGGATCCTGCGATGTCTCCCGCAGTGTCCGTGGGCTGTGTCTCCTCCAAAGCCTTTCTGTGCCAGGCTCCGTTCCCTGCGAGCCTGGCGGCAAATTCAAAAAATGTAAAAATCATAACACATTTAGTACTGTAATCTTACAGATTACAGTACTGTATGAAATTATTTCACATCCCTTTTGTCCCCAGTGCTTTGGCCCATGCCCTGCATGCAGTTTTATAAGATATATACTGTTCTTTCTGCCTGGAAACTGGAGATTGTCCATAGCAACCAAAAAGTGTCCCTTTATGTCAAAAGTGGCTTTAGATCAGCTAGAAAACAGCGATAGTAAATTAGAACACTTGCAGAATTGAGCGATAGTGAATCGTAGGGAAATTTATTTTATTATTATTATTTTTAAAAATTATTTATATTTATTTATTATATTATAATTTATGTTTTTGTGTTTCAAACTTCATCATACCCGGGATATCTACTAGACTCTTGTTTGGACAGATTTAAGTGGGTTATTGTTAGGAATTACAGGCCTACAATATAAAACGCCAAATTTCCATGCAAAATAATTCTACCGCTTTCAGCACCTAAAATCCGAAATAATCATACCACCAGGGAGGTTAAATTACTAACTCAAAAAACACACCCTGAGCATGCCCAGAAACATCCAAGTGTTGTTCACACACAAAAAAACCTTAAGTCCTTGAGCATGCCCAGACAAGTCCAAATGCAGCTAACACCAAATAAGCCACCCCTGTCCAAAATTAAACACATCATCCAGCATGTCCTTAATTAAGGTTAAGAAAAAAGGAGGTTGAAAAAAGTACTGGACTGCATCAAAAACGCACCAAAAACGTATCATAAATGCACTGGATCACATCAAAAACGCACATGCATCTGGACTGCGTTTCTATGGAGTGAACTAGCCCTAAGGCTAGTAACTTGGTGGATGGGGGGGGGGGCTTACTCTGCCTGTAAAGTGGTGCATCTGTAGCATGTATCCAAAATGCTGCTTCAAAGATGTACGGCTTTAGAGAAAACATCCAAATCGACATTGCAGATTTTAATACAAAACTAAAAATAGCCTGCCCCCCAATACATACAAGACCATTTGGGGCTGTAAAGGCTTAAAATGAGAACCCCCACGTGAAAAATACCACCCCAAAATCTAAAAATATTGTGCCCCTCCCACGCACTAACAAACCCCTAGCCAAACACACAGCAAGCCAGCCCATGAAAGGGGGGTGAGTGCTTAGGGGCATAAGGGGCTCGGGCACCCCAAAAGTCAACCACCTTGTCCCCCTATTCAGGGGGACAAGGGCCTCTTCCACACAACCCTAGGCTGGGGTTGTGGGGGATGCAGACAGGGGGCTTTACAGAATGTGGAAAGCCCCTTTAAACTAGTGGGTACAAGGTGCTATTGGGCTGAGCCCAACATGCCCCAAAGGCAGCCACCTATGTTGAGTGCATGGGGCCTTGTATGGTTCAGTAGGGGGTTGGGCGATCACTCTTCTCACCCCTTTCCTAGCTGGCCCTGTTGTTTGCTCTGAAAAAGGATGTGGTTTGGATTGGTGAACGCAGCTCACAGCCTTTGGAGATTGGAGAATGGAGTGTGGAGTTCCCCTTTAAAAACAAAAGCTATCCCAAGGAAATCATATGTATTAGAGGTGGTAGGTTAAATGGCCTTTTAGGAGGAGCTAGAGTAGCGAGAGTCTTTTTTTAATTTTAACAAGGTGTATGTCACATGTTGGCAACGTAACATGCTAACATGACCTGTGTGCAAATATCTGACAAAAAAACCACATAAAAGTGAACCAGCGTAAAAAAAAATAAATGTCAAGTTTAGAGGTGCGCCCGTTCAACCCACACAAATGCATTTACGTTACTTGACATTTACTAAGATTTTGGCTGCGCAGTGAACCAATGCATTTGAGCGAGCGCAAATGCCGCTTGCGCATGCGCAGTGCTTAAATTGACCTCACGCAGTTCTAAACGTACTTGCAGGCACAGCAAACTTGTTCAGAAAAAGTTACTTTCTCATTCTATTTTGGGCATATTTGTTACTTGGGCAGTTATTACTATACTTCTTCACATCACCCACATCACCCCCATAATATTGTCAATTCCAGCTTCTTTTAATTTTGAGTTGAAGATGTCCTGTGCCATGTCCATAGTGGCGCACTGATCGCCTCCTCCCATGCGCCGAGATTACTGTAGTAAATGGGGAATAGCGCTGTGTTAGGCTCTTTTCACACTAATGCGTTTTTTGATGCATTTTGCATTTTGCAGAAATGCATGGGAATTTTTTAACATGGGTTCCTATGGAACATGTTCACATCAATGCATTTTTGTGCCTCTGCGTTTTTTGAAAGGGTCGGGGACTTTTTTTTCATGAAAAAACAGCGTTTTGCATGTAATAGAATTCAATGGACCTACATCCAAAACGCAAGTAACGTGTTTTTACAGCGGTTTTACTGTGTTTTTGCCGCGTTTTGTGTTTTTTTCTTTCTTTTTTTTTACACTGTATACAGTATAAAAGAGAACACTGTAAAAAAAAAAAAAAAACCCACAAAAATGTCGCAAAAACGCATGTTCAAAAACGCGGCAAGCACTGCAAAAAGCACTGCAGAAACGCTCAAAAGCAACATGCATATATGTGAATCGAGCCTTACCGGCGCAAACGTTTCATAAATCCCGTGTATGGGGAAATGAATTGCTCAGACAAATGAGTGTATTTAACCGCTTCAGACCCGGAAGATTTTACCCCCTTCCTGACCAGAGCACTTTTTGCGATTCGGCACTGCGTCGTTTTAACTGACAATTGCGCGGTCGTGCGACGTGGCTCTCAAACAAAATTAATGTCCTTTTTTCCCCACAAATAGAGCTTTCTTTTGGTGGTATTTGATCACCTCTGCGATTTTTAATTTTTGCGCTATAAACAAAAGAAGAGCAACAATTTTAAAAAAACGCATTATTTTTTACATTTTGCTATAATAAATATCCCCCCAAAATATATAAAAAAACATTTTTTTTCCTCAGTTTAGGCCGATCATATTCTTCTACATATTTTTGGTAAAAAAAAATCGCAATAAGTGTTTATTGATTGGTTTGAGCAAAAGTTATAGCGTTTACAAAATAGGGGATAGTTTTATGGCATTTTTATTAATAATTTTTTTTACTAGTAATGGCGGCAATCAGCGATTTTTATTGTGACTGTGACATTATGGCGGACACATCGGACATGTTTGACACATTTTTGGGACCATTGTCATTTATACAGCGATCAGTGCAATTAAAAATGCACTGATTCCTGTGTAAATGACACTGGCAGTGAAGGGGTTAACCACTAGGAGGTGGGGAGGGGTTAAGTCAGTACTAGGGATGTGTTCTAACTGTAGGGGGGATGGGCTAGCTGTGACACATCACTGATCTCTGCTCCCGATGACAGGGAGCAGAGATCAGTGACACTTGTCACTAGGCATCTCCCCGTTCGTCCTCTCCGTGAGGTGATCGTGGGTATCCCCGCGGCGATCAAGTCCGCGGGACCCGCGACCCTACTCACAGAGCTCCAGGCCGGCGCGCGTGCACAATGGCACGGCGGGAAATTCAAATGGACGTACCTGTAAGTCCATTTGCCCAGCCGTACCATTCTGCCGACGCACATCGGTGTGCGCCGGTCGGGAAGGGGTTAAACGTCATCCAATCACATTGCACACTGTATGGGGAAATGAATTGTCCAGAATGCACAATACACAGTATTGAAAAGATGTTTTCATGGAAGTTTTGGCTCCACCAATGATTATAGACTATCACCATAAAATGCACAATTACAAGTCCAGGGAACATCCGCACAGTTGTTGATAGGAGGAAGATCTCTAGAATGAATATTGAGTTGTTTCAAAAAGAAGTGAATGAATGGAATAAAACTTGAAGAAATATTCTCCATGTAATAAGGAAACATAAATAGATAAAAAACACAGCGCTCGCAAATAAATAAATTATATTGAAAACTAATTCATGTGTTGCAGCTGCTAGATGAAAAAAGTGCTAACACTTTGAAAATATATAAAACAAAAAGAATCTGCGCTGGCAACTCCCCAAGTGTATAATTGTGAGAAAGTGATATTTTGAATTTAATATCAAAAAGCATATATACCATATGATGTTGCACAGAACCACATTTAGTGGATATTATATGAAGATGTACCAAGAACTGTGCATAAAACTACCAAACTATGTGAATAAAAATAAATCAATAAACATAAATATTGTGATCTAAATCAATTCGTCCAAAAAAACTCACTCTTGGACGCTATGCGACTAAAAAGTCACTAAACTGTTATAGAGATAATCCCATACATTTGTGAGTGACAATAAATTAATCTCTGGAGAGTAAAGAATATGTGAATCAAAAAGTCATAAATCATAACATAAAGTCTGTTAAATTAAACCGTTCCTTCACAGGATGATAATCTGCAGATTTCAAACTTGATTCATTCAAAATGATAGATTCCAAATAACAGATAAGGCTGATGCCGGTAATGCTTGAGAGGAGGCTTTAGAGATCACAACCCTCGCATTCCATCAGAAAAAAGAAGAAGAGAAGACACATAGTATAAAACCTATGACACCGTGAGATCACCTGCGCATAAAAGCGCTACTCACGGAACCGATGTGCAGAGCAGGCATTCAGATAGTTTAGTCGGTGTTCGCTGCTGTGCGGCGTGCGTTCCACCAACTCCAGGAAGTGATGTCACTGGTTCTCAGGTATACAAGCGTGGGCAGGATGTTACGTCGACGCCTTTCGCCCCTCCCCCAGGGCGTTATCAAAGACTCAACATCCCGTTCTTACCAAGAGTTATTTATACTATGCTCAGTGAGTGACAGCCCATTACGGCCAATGGGTGAAACATCACCCATTCCTTCCTATATCATCATATCCTGTTGCACTTGAAAAAGCTTTAATCAGTGACCGAAGACACAACACCTCCAGTCCCTGTGCTAACAAATAAACATATTTATACAGCCTATATAGGGTATCACATTAACGCTTATTGTTGCATACAAACAAAAGAAAAATAAATATATATGTTACAACAGGATATTTAAACAAATAAAAATGCTTACATGATATTACTAAATTTTTTGATTTTTCTTATTATACCTTGCAGTAGACATATCTTTAATGAAAAACATTTTTATAATATACAATAGAAATGAGGTTAAAAATAGAATAAAATAGACAAATAAAAATAAAAATTTTTTAATTAAAAATTCGTTAAAATAAAAATGAATTAAAATAAAAATATAAAATGAAAAATAACCAGTTCCTCCTACCATGATGAACCATACCCCGCTAATTACTATATTTATAGCAGGAGAAATCATATTCCATTGTATAAATATATTGATGGGCCTTCCCTCCCCAGACCCAAAAAACTACACACACAACAGGCACTTATATTTAAAAAAATGGAGCTACCAGTTAGATAAAAAACAGTTGAGGTCTAGCTCAATATTCAGGCCCAATATTCATAACTTGTAGCACCACACATGTCACTTACCTTTTATCTTGTCCTTGTAACCTCCAGTATATTGGAAGAACTACAAGACAATTGAGGGTAAGGCTCCAAGAACATGTGAACAGGATAAAAAAGGGGTATAAGTTTCATGGCCTTTCAAATCATTTTAGGTTGTTCCACAACAAAGACCCGAGTCTGCTCACTTTTTGTGGGATTGATAGGGTTGAGGAACACTGGCGAGGTTCCAATCTTAGGCAAAACATATCACAAAATGAAACCCAGTGGATACATAGATTACGTACTCTTAACCCCCTGGGCCTGAATATTGAGCTAGACCTCAACTGTTTTTTATCTAACTGGTAGCTCCATTTTTTTAAATATAAGTGCCTGTTGTGTGTGTAGTTTTTTGGGTCTGGGGAGGGAAGGCCCATCAATATATTTATACAATGGAATATGATTTCTCCTGCTATAAATATAGTAATTAGCGGGGTATGGTTCATCATGGTAGGAGGAACTGGTTATTTTTCATTTTATATTTTTATTTTAATTCATTTTTATTTTAACGAATTTTTAATTAAAAAATTTTTATTTTTATTTGTCTATTTTATTCTATTTTTAACCTCATTTCTATTGTATATTATAAAAATGTTTTTCATTAAAGATATGTCTACTGCAAGGTATAATAAGAAAAATCAAAAAATTTAGTAATATCATGTAAGCATTTTTATTTGTTTAAATATCCTGTTGTAACATATATATTTATTTTTCTTTTGTTTGTATGCAACAATAAGCGTTAATGTGATACCCTATATAGGCTGTATAAATATGTTTATTTGTTAGCACAGGGACTGGAGGTGTTGTGTCTTCGGTCACTGATTAAAGCTTTTTCAAGTGAAACAGGATATGATGATATAGGAAGGAATGGGTGATGTTTCACCCATTGGCCGTAATGGGCTGTCACTCACTGAGCATAGTATAAATAACTCTTGGTAAGAACGGGATGTTGAGTCTTTGATAACGCCCTGGGGGAGGGGCGAAACGCGTCGACGTAACATCCTGCCCACGCTTGTATACCTGAGAACCAGTGACATCACTTCCTGGAGTTGGTGGAACGCACGCCGCACAGCAGCGAACACCGACTAAACTATCTGAATGCCTGCTCTGCACATCGGTTCCGTGAGTAGCGCTTTTATGCGCAGGTGATCTCACGGTGTCATAGGTTTTATACTATGTGTCTTCTCTTCTTCTTTTTTCTGATGGAATGCGAGGGTTGTGATCTCTAAAGCCTCCTCTCAAGCATTACCGGCATCAGCCTTATCTGTTATTTGGAATCTATCATTTTGAATGAATCAAGTTTGAAATCTGCAGATTGTCATCCTGTGAAGGAACGGTTTAATTTAACAGACTTTATGTTATGATTTATGACTTTTTGATTCACATATTCTTTACTCTCCAGAGATTAATTTATTGTCACTCACAAATGTATGGGATTATCTCTATAACAGTTTAGTGACTTTTTAGTCGCATAGCGTCCAAGAGTGAGTTTTTTTGGACGAATTGATTTAGATCACAATATTTATGTTTATTGATTTATTTTTATTCACATAGTTTGGTAGTTTTATGCACAGTTCTTGGTACATCTTCATATAATATCCACTAAATGTGGTTCTGTGCAACATCATATGGTATATATGCTTTTTGATATTAAATTCAAAATATCACTTTCTCACAATTATACACTTGGGGAGTTGCCAGCGCAGATTCTTTTTGTTTTATATATGTAATAAGGAAAAGCTCATTAACATGATTAGAACTACAATGAGCAAGTGCCCAATGTATAAGCAGTTGTGCACCCTGGAGAACGCAGATGCGCCCGTGTGCAACACACATATTTAACAAGCTAAACCGTGAGCGCCCTCTCAGGCGAGGATGAAATGGTGTGCTTTGACAATAAGCATGTGCAGTTGAGTGAGCTGAAAGAAGGGTGTAAAAAGGCTTGATTAGTTGTAAGACAGATCTACATGTTCTGGACAGAATTTGTGCATTTAAACAATATTATATACATACTTTTTAGCTTGGTAACAGAAGATGGTAAACTGTAGTAAAGTTATCCACAGTATTCAGACAAAAATGTAGAAGATTACATTGGCTGCGCTTGCTAATGGTAGGCGCGAAAGATTGCGCAAGTGCGCAATAGCGCTTCCTATGTAAATATGGTTTGGTGCATATAAGTGCACCATAATTTTTGATAAATGTCTTGAGTCCCGTTTTTTGTGCAATTGCTCCAATTTCTCCACTACACCACAGGCGCAGGTCTTTAGTAAATCACCCCCTATGGGTGGAAACTAGTGGAATACAGGAGACGGAGTGGGTGTATTCTATAAGAGGTGGAGCTTATGAGAAATGGGATGGGTCAGAAAGGAGGGGCGGTGTCTGGCGCCCCCCATCCTAAAACTTCACCAGCCACCACTGCCCCTTGCCCTTCTCCCCCAACACATACTGTACATACAATGCAGCACCTTTTCCTCATACATACATACAAACAATGCAGCCCACTTAACCCTCAGACATACTGTACAGTACATACAAAGTAGCCCCCTTCCCTACACAAACATAAAATATGCCCCCTGCCCCTCATACATACATTCAATGCAGCTCCGCTGATCCCTCTTATATACAATGCAGCCCTCTGCCCTTCTTACACATACAATGCAGCCCCATCACCCTTACACAGACATTTAGTGCAGCCCTCTGCCCCATATATATATACGATTCACCCCCTGCTCCCCTCACACATACATACACTGCACCCTCTCACACATAAATATAATGCAGCCTCCTTCCTCTCCCACAGATACATATAATGCAGACCCTCTGCTACCCCTTCCCTTAACACATACTGTACATTAAAGTCCCTTTCACACACAAACAATGCAGCCCCCCTGCTCCCCCAACATACAAACAATGCAGCCCCCCCCAGCATAGTGACCCCCCCCCACAATCCTCCTGAAGATGCATCTAGCCATTGTTGAGTGTTGCTGCATGCAGCACTTTAGAATGCAGTTTGCTGCCGCTCCTACACATACAATGATGCAGCCTTCCCTCCTCACAAATACATACACTGCTGCTCCATCTTCCTTACCCATAAATACAATGCAGTCCCTTGCCCTCCTTCCTCTAGCAAATGTATACAATGCAACTCCCCATCCTCACACATGCAGCGCGGCCCCCTTTTCCCCCTCCCACATACATAAAATGCAGGCCCACTTTCATACATTTAATGCAGCCCCCTGCTTCCCGAAACACATACATACAGTGCAGCCCCATCTCCCTCTACACAAACATTTGGTGTAGACCCCCTGCCCTCCTTTCCCATACACATTTATGCAACAAAGCCCCCCTTCCTTACACATACATACAAGGAATCCCCCTTCTTTATATAGAAATACAATGCAGCCCCCTTCCCCCTCACACATACAGTAGGTGACCGCGAGATTGTGTCAATCTCGCCGCATTTCTCGGCGAGATTTGACACTTGCGAGCCCCGTCGCAGGAGCCAGTGCCGAGATGGTTCACTCATCGCGAAAGGAAAACTTTGTTTTCCTTCCGCGATGAGTGACAGGCAGTGCTGACAGCTGTCTGGTATGAATCCTGAGGCGGGAACACCGCAACAAATTTTAAATGAAAAAACCGGCGTGGGTTCCCCCCCAGGGGCATACCAGGCCCTTAGGTCTAGCATGGATTGTAAGGGGAACCCCCTACGCCGAAAAATTGGCATGGGGGTCCCCCAAAAATCCATACCAGACCCTTATCCAAGCACGCAGCCCGGCCGGCCAGGAAAGGGGGTGGGGACGAGCGAGCGCCCCCCCCCTCCTGAGCCGTACCAAGCCGCATGCCCTCAACATGGGGGGGGTGGGTGCCTTGGGGGAGGGGGGCGCCCTGCTGGGCCCCCCCACCCCAAAGCACCTTGTCCCCATGTTGATGAGGGGGCGTGACCCCAGAGTCCCTGCGCATGCTGGGACCATGACGTCGTAAGGGGGCGGGGTCACCGCCTATATAAATGGCTCCGCAGCTCGCACACAGCATTGGAGCCGGAGAGAGTGTCGTGTCAACATCGGGGAAGAAGAGAAGAAGAGACAGCGGCGACAAGACAGTGGCGGCGAGACAGCGGCGGCGAGACAGCGGCAGCAGACCGGGCCCCTCGCTGGCAATAGAGCTGGAAGAAGATAGCGGCGGGGCCCGGAGAAGAGGCTGAACACCGGGAGAAGAGGCCGAACACCGGGAGAAGTCGGAAGGAGACCCCCCGAAGTTGGAAGAAGACCCCGGAGCTGACTAATAAATTACTCCTAAAACCTGTGTACTGTGTTTTTTTTTATATTGACACTTTTCCCTAGGTGAATGGGTAGGGGTACCATGTACCCCAAACTCATTCACACAGGGTGGGGGGCCGGGATCTGGGGGCCCCCTTATTAAAGGGGGCTCCCGGATTCCGATAAGCCCCCCGCCCGCAGACCCCGACAACCAATGGCTAGGGTTGTCGGGAAGAGGCCCTTGTCCTCATCAACATGGGGACAAGGTGCTTTGGGGTGGGGGGGCCCCCGCAGGGTGCCCCCCTCCCCCAAGGCACCCACCCCCCCATGTTGAGGACATGCGGCTTGGTACGGCTCAGGAGGGGGGGGGGGGCGCTCGCTCGTCCCCACCCCCTTTCCTGGCCGGCCGGGCTGCGTGCTCGGATAAGGGTCTGGTATGGATTTTGGGGGGACCCCCACGCCAATTTTTCGGCGTAGGGGGTTCCTCTTACAATCCATGCTAGACCTAAGGGCCTGGTATGCCCCTGGGGGGGGGAACCCACGCCGTTTTTTTCATTTAAAATTTGGCACGGTGTTCCCGCCTCAGGATTCATACCAGACAGCTGTCAGCACTGCCTGTCACTCATCGCGGGAGGAAAACAAAGTTTTCCTTTCCCGATGAGTGAGCCAGCGCGACATGCACAGTACCCTGTCGCCGAGAACCAGCGCGATGCTATCGCGCTGGAAACACAATTTCGCGGTCAGGTACTGTACATACAATGCATCTTGCACCCCTGCCTCCCTCAAAAATGCATGTAGCGCTACCCCTGTGAGGGCCGCTAGTTGAATCAGGACCCCACTGGTTGCCCCGACCCTGCAAGTCCTCCGTCACCTCTGACACCCTGGGTTCAGACATTTTTATCAATAACACAGATAATGAAAAGCACACACAAATCTGGTAAACCAATTCATCTTTGTTTACTGATATAATAAAGGCAATAAAGGTAAATGTCATGAGCTTGTATCATACAGCAGTACCTCAGTAAAGCACCTCTGAAGGTGGTGGCAACAAACTATTTCTGAAGGCAGAATATAACAACAAATAGGTATAATCAAAACCCTGCTTAGAAATAGGAAACCTATGTGATCAGGCAGAAGGCATGCAGGGGAATGACCATTGACAGTGTCAGACCACTCCCTCCTGTACCTCAGCCCACAGGCCCCAGTGAAGTGTAATATTACATGAAGTTCAATATAAACAGTTTACCTTGCTAACTTTAACCTGTTCTTTTAAGGAATAGAGTTCTAGGTAAAACAAGGCCTTTTTTTGGCAAACGGGGGTGGGGGGTGGGGGGTGGATGTAGTTCCTTGAATGAAGTGGAGTCCTTGGATTTTCACATAGCACGTTAGGCGATTTATGTTGATGGGTTGTTCTGTGCACGGAATAAAGCAACTCAGATTGGTGTATTTTAGCAGGCGAGGGGTGAAGTGTATGCCTGTGATATTCTGAAACCAGATGAATGCTGTAGCTGCTTGATCAGGTGTAACGTGACACAAAATGCTTCAGATGTAAGCAGTGAAGGACAACATTGTCTGCATGCAGTGTCTTTTAGGGGAAGATGGGCAAGTGCCCGCTCACTGATCCTTGTAACTGGTGGTGTTAGTGACAAGATGTGGATCTTTACAGTGGCTCCCTCAGGGTCCTGGCTCAGGGGATGGCGTCCAACCTTGCGTTGCGCCATGGCCCAGCTGGATCTGATGTGGATGGAGCAAGAGCAGCCTCTAGGCTGTTGCCGATCAGCCAGATGATGCTGGCACTGGATGCCCCTCAACCACACATACAATGTCTCTTCCTTGCACAGGCCGCGATCCTGCCACATCACCCTCAGACACAGAGTCTTTGCTTGCAGATCCAGGCTGGGGTCCCAAGAGAGAGCCTGCTTGCTCAACAAGCCTTTTATCTCCTCTCCCAGCATTCTGCTCTTCCCTCCCAGCCGGCTGAAAGTTGTAGGTCGAAACAGTCCAGCTGAAAGTAAAATCCTGGCTCCATGGACTACACGTCCCAAGAAGCTTTGCTTCCCCTTTTTAGTTCAATATTCTATATCCATGAAGTAACAGTACAGAGTCCAAGCTCCACACTTGGCGAAAAACAGCTCCAGAACAGTAAGGCTGCACAGTGTCTCCTGACTGCAGGATAAGATAGCCGGCACCTGGCTACCCCCCCCCCCCCACTTGAAACCCTTGGCTTGGTCCCCAAAGGGATAGCGTAAACTAAGTAGTTGCTGAAAAAATCAGTTAAACGATCTACAACAACATTAACCACAATTCAGACTCAATAAGTACTGACACACGTCTGGGTTTTGCTGAAACCACTTATATACACTCTCAGTTAATTCATAATCAGTTTTCTGACAGGCCAGGGCAATAGCCGTGTCCCACCCATTGGTCAGATCATTGTCCCCTTCTACCCAATTCATGGCAGTGCGGTCAGGCAGGGAAGCTTGTCTTTGAATGGTAGTTCTCTCCCAAAGTGTCATAGGTGAGCCTCTTGGGGGGATTTATAGTCTACCTCAATCTATGTGGGAATGGTTCTCAGGCATCAGAGTGGAGTTTCTTTCTGGTCTTCTTGCATTAGCAGGACTGTGAGATTCTGGAAATCTGTAACTGGGGCCACAGGATCAGATCTTAGAATGGGAAGGTCGACCTCTTCCGTGGGGCCAATATTGGGCACCCGATTCCCACCTTCCTTTCCACCTAACAATGGTGACTCAGCCTCCATAGGACAATCTGGCTCAGGTAGTTTGTCAATTTCCCTGGATGATGGTAAGATATCCACCTCCAAACTGGATGCACTTCCTACTGCTCTTGGCAGTTCTCCTTCTCTGCTAAAACCACTGGTTCCTGCATCAGCCCCTGTAGTTCAAGGCCACAACCAGTAAGGCTATATTTCTTAATTTTCACTGTCTTCCTCTTCCTGCACCACAGGGGGAGTGGGAGGTCATCGATGTGAACAAGTCCTGGGTGGTGTTGGTTTTGAAGGAGGTGGAGGGGATACCCGAGGCACCCTAAAAGCATCAGACAATGGGAGCAGGCGGTTTCAGTGCCACATTTTCAAGGGCCCTGGCTTTCCTACGGGTTTAATTTGAAAAATTGGCAACACAGGAAGTTGTTTGCAGACAACATAGGGTTGAGGTCTTCAACGGTCAGCCAACTTATGCTTTCCAAGCACACCCAGGTTCTTTACCAGCACCCGATGTCCAGGCTGTAAATCCTACACTCTCACCTTCAGATCAAAGTTCTTTTTATTTTTCAGCTCTCTGGTAGCAATGTGTTCCATCCTTTCAAATACCAGAGTAACCGTTCTACGTATCCCCTATAGGGTTGAGCTTGATGTTCGAGTCGAACGTAGCTTGAGCTAGATTAGGCAGGCAGGTTATTTAGTTAGTTGCAGTGCATATATATAATGTCCAAATTGGGCAAAATTGGGCCTAAAGTGTCAATATTTTGTGTGGCCACCATTATTTTCCAACACTGCCTTAACCCTCTTGGGCATGGAGTTCACCAGAACTTCACAGGTTGCCACTGGAGTCTTCTTCCACTCCTCCATGATGACATCACAGAGCTGGTGGATGTTAGAGACCTTGCACTCCTCCACCTTCCATTTGAGGATGCCCCACAGATGCTAAATAGAGTTTAGTTCTAGAGATATGCTTGGCCAGTCCATCACCTTTACCCTCAGCTTCTTTAGCAAGGCAGTGGTCATCTTGGAGGTGCGTTTGGGGTCATTATCATGTTGGAATATTGCCCTGCGGCCCAGCCTCCGAAGGGAGGGGATCATGCTCTGCTTCAGTATGTCACAGTACATGTTGGCATTTATGGTTCCCTCAATGAATTATAGCTCCCCAGTGCCAGCAGCACTCGTGCAGCCCCAGACCATGACACTCTTACCACCATGCTTAACTGTAGACAAGACACACTTGACTTTGTACTCCTCAGCTGGTTTCCGCCATATACACTTTACACCATCTGAACCAAATAAATTTATCTTGGTCTCATCAGACCACAGGACATGGTTCCATGTCCTTAGTTTGCTTGTCTTCAGCAAACTGTTTGCAGGCTTTCTTGTGCATCATCTTTAGAAGAGGATTCCTTCTGGGATGACAGTCATGCAGACTAATTTGATGCAGTGTGCCTGAGTCTCAGCACTGACAGGCTGATCTCCCACCCCTTCAACCTCTGCAGCAATGCTGGCAACACTCATACGTCTATTTCCCAAAGACAACTGGATATGACGCTGGATATGACGCTGAGCACGTGCACTCAACTTCTTTGGTTGACCATGGCTAGGCCTGTTCTGAGTGGAACCTGTATGATCTTGGCCACCATGCTGCAGCTCAGTTTCATGGTCTTGGCAATCTTCTTATAGCCTAGGCCATCTTTATGTAGAGCAACTATTCTTTTTTCAGATCCTCAGAGAGTTCTTTGCCATGAGGTGCCATGTTGAACTTCTAGTGACCAGTATGAGAGAGTGAGAGTGATAACACCAAATTTAACACACCTACTCCCCATTCACACCCGAGACCTTGTAACACTAATGAGTCACATGACACAAAGCACAATGGCAAATTGGGCCCAATTTGGACGTTTTACTTAGGAGTGTACTCACTTTTGTTGCCAGCGGTTTAGACATTAATGGCTGTGTGTTGAGTTATTTTGAGGGGACAGCAAGTTTACACTGTTATACAAGCTGTGCACTCACTTTTTTAACATTGTAGCAAAGTGTCATTTCTTCAGTGTTGTCACATGAAAAGATATAATCAAATATTTACAAAAATGTATATATATATATATATATATATATATATATATATATATATATATATATATACACACTCTGCATTCAGTGTAGCCTATATATACAGTGCATTCGGTGGTGTACAGTTTCTAATACACTTCAGGCGGTTTACACAGTATCTAATACAGTGAAGCCTGTGTACAGTTTCTAATACACTTCAGGCAGTGTATACAGTATATAATACAGTGTGTACCGTTTCTAATACACTTCAGGTGGTGTACACAGTATATAATACGGTGCAGCTGGTGTACACAGTATATACCATATATACTCGATTATAAGCTGAGTTTTTCAGCACATTTTTATGTGCTGAAAAGCCCCCACAGCTTATATTCGAGTCTCCCTGCCTCACTGTGCCCATCTGCAGCCTCGTGCACCTGATCTCCTGGCGCTGTGACATGCAGTCTAGTCGGTGGCCATCCAGTGTAATAAAGCCCTGCCTTCTCCTCGTCCTCATCCGTGATAGGCGTAACACTGACTCACTGCTGGGAAAACTGAATCAGTGTTCCGTCATGGACGAGAAAGAGGACGAGGATGAGGAGGAGGAGGCGGGGCTTTGTTACACTGGACGGTCGCTGACTAGACTGCATGTCACAGCGCCTGTGTGCTGGAGATCAGTTACATGAGGCTGCAGATGGCACAGTGAGGCATGCAGATGGCACAGTGAGGCATGCAGATGAGCACAGTGAGGCATGCAGATGGCACAGTGAGCCATGCAGATGAGCACAGTGAGGCATGCAGATGGCACAGTGAGGCATGCAGATGAGCACAGTGAGGCATGCAAATGGGCACAGTGAGGCTGCAAATGGGCACAGTGAGGCTGCAAATGGGCACAGTGAGGCTGCAGATGGGCATTGTTGACCCTCTTTTCCACTTACAGTAGCTGCTCCATTTCTCACCCTAGGCTTATACTTGAGTCAATACGTTTTCCCATTTTTTCGTGGTAAAATTAGGTGCCACAGCTTATATTCGGGTCGGCTTATGCTCGAATATATACAGTAATACAGTGTAGTGTGCTGTGAAAAGAAAAAATCCCCATTGTGTCCGGAAGACCACCAAGGAGAGGCAGATGCTCACAGGCCACTAAAAGAGGGCAAGCAATAGACCTATGTGTAGGTACCCCAAACATGGTCGGATACCGGGGGATGACGGCCTCCCGATGGAGGTTTACACTCAATATAGTGAATTAATATTGCCAGAATTGTTGAAAGTCTTTAATGCCAGTCTAGCAGAAGGTAAACTACCGGACTCTATGACCAGAGCGAATGTGATTCTATTGCTTAAACCAGGGAAGGATCCAGTTGACCCGGGCTCCTACAGGCCCGTTTCATTACTTCAAAGTGATGCAAAAATCCTTGCCAAGGTCCTGGCACCTGTCAATGGGATAATATCCTCCATCATTCATCAAGACCAGGCTGGTTTTATGCCACTAAAGTCCACGGCCACGAACCTTAGAAGGCTGTTTATGAATATGCAAGTACAAGCGGATAATGGGGGCCACAGGGCTCTCCTGTTCCTAGATGTCAACAAGGCATTTGACAGCATTAGCTGGAGATATTTATGGGCAGCGCTAGCTAAATTTGGTTTTGGGCATCGGTTCGTGGCGTGGGTAAAATTATTGTATGCATCTCCCCAAGCAAACATCAGAGTGGCGGACAGGATGTCGAGTGCTTTTGCTCTGGGCAGGGGGACAAGGCAGGGTTGCCCACTGTCCCCTCTGCTCTTTGCAATCGCAATAGAACCATTGGCAGCCCAAATTAGAGACAGCACACAGATAGAGGGATTCAAATATGTAGTCATGCACGAAAAGATCATGTTATACGCGGATGACATGATGCTTTTCTTGGGAGATACCAGTCAATCCCTGTTAGGAGTGATGTCCATAATAAAGCAGTTTGGTCACTACTCTGGTCTAACCATAAATTGGACCAGGTCAGCTCTGATGATATTGGACGAGAGCCAGGAGGTAGATCTCCCCGACTCGTGCCCAATCCCAGTGGCTACCAGCCTCAAATATCTAGGCGTTCAAATATCACCCAAGATTGGGGATTATTGTTCCCTAAATATATTCCCCTTACTGTTCCACTTCCGAGACAAGATAAACACATGGAACAACCTCAAAATGTCACTGGCTGGTAGGGCAAACCTAATAAAAATGATATTAATGCCCCAATTACTATATTTTTTACATAATTCACCAGTAGTCATACATTTAAAGATTTTCAGAGTAGTCAATACCCTTTTTAGGCAACTGCTTTGGCATAACAAAGCCCCCAGTGTCAGGCTAGAGCAGTTGCAACAACCTAAGGACCGCGGAGGGTTGGTGGTCCCCAACCCTTGGCTGTTCTATATTGCAGCTCAGCTACAACATTTGGTTGGCTCTATGACACATGAACCTATGGGCTCAGCTGCACAATTGATGCTATTTGCCACTGGGGCTGAGACCTTCCCAATGCTCTCCCTAATACAAAAAATATGGAATAAGGCCAGACAGCTCCAGGGGGTCCAGGGCTTTACGGACTACAGTTCAATATGGGGCAACCGCACATATGTGGAACTGGCCAAGTTGCAACGGGAGCCCAGATGGAGTGCTCATGGAGTGACTATGCTGTCTCACATATTCAGTGGTGGTATATTGCTGTCTTTTACAGATCTACAAGCCAAATTCAACCTCCCAGATACCATGCTCTACTTATATCTTCAGCTCCAGCATGCAGTTGGTGCGCAGGGAGATGCTGGAGAGTGGGAAGTATCACCCACCCCGGTGTTTCATGTGCTGCAAACTAATAATGCAAATAAAGGGATTATATCCACATGTTACCAAATGCTACTTACAAGGCACCTAGGTGCATATCCCTCTAGGGCAGTGTCAGCATGGGAGAGAGATTTTGGCCAGATTACAGGGGATCAGTGGGAGGAAGCTCTACAGGCCATATCCACATGTTCCCTAAATGTAGCACAAAAAGTTTCCCAACTTTACATAGTACTTAGAGTGCACTACACCCGATAAAACTGCATAGGATGGGCAGATCGACGGACCCTTTGTGCTGCTGTTGTCGGCAACACGACGGGGACCTAATTCATTTTTATGTGGCAATGCCCGAAACTCCACAGGTACTGGCACGAGGTTGTCGGTACACTTAATAGGGTGTTTCAAACAAAGGTACCTATAGACACTATGTGTTGCCTATTGGGGGTACTGGAAGAGGCAATCCCTGAGGAACTGCTCAGGGTGGCTTTCTCCAGGGCATTGTTCCAGGCCAAGAAACTCATCCTAATGACCTGGAAGTCTGCAGCACCGCCCACTAGTGGTGCTTGGATAACGCACATGGGAAAAACCATTATCATGGAAAATTACATATACCAACACAGAGGATGCCCGAACAGGTTTGAACGCATATGGGCAAGATGGCTAGACACACCAGGACCCAGTCCTGGAGAACTGGTATAGACTAGGCTCCTGCAGAGTCCTTAGATACAGTGGCAACTAAGGCATGGGAAAGATGTATTATATTTATGTGGAGAGAGGGAGAAGAGGAGAAACAAAAAACCAAATGCGTGAAGGGAGTTAAATTTGATATATATTTGCATAAGGATGTTAAAGTCGTTGCTTTGATTGTGCATTGGAAGATGTTGTTTAAACGATTGTTTAGTAAAAACTTTTCTGATTTAAAAAAAAAAGAGGGCAAGCAGCCTCTGTGTCTACAGTCAACAGTGGTGGTCGTGGACATGGTGCATCCCCTGCAGGTGGACGTGGGGCATGCTTGTCCGTGTTATTGAGCCACAACATGCAGAAGAGTTGGTGGAGTGGATAATGAAGCCGTCCTCATTCTCCTCATCCTCTGTCACCCAGGCTCATAGTAGTGTGCCTTCCATTGCAGCTGCCAAATTCCATTGGCTCCTCGTCCACAGTTACTTGTTCTGTAGCTCCACCATCATGCATGGAGGAGTCCCCAGATTTATTCGACCACAGTGTTGGTTACATGCTGCTGGAGGATGTGCAGCAATTTGAAGGCTCTGATATTGGTTCCCAGGTTGAGGAAGGGACTAATGTGAGCCTGGGGGAAAAGGGATGCCACAGAAGAACAAGAAACTGGCAGTCATGTTCCCCAAGCTGCAGCATACTGCCAAGTTTGCTCCAGTGATGAGGAGGTAGGGGTTGATGAGGTCACTGACTGTACTTGGGTGCCTGAGAAGAAGAGAGGAGGAAAGTGAGGAGGAGAAGGCACAACTCCAATGAGGCAGGATGTCCTCCAGGGGGCAGCTTAAGGACGGCCACCCTATTGCATCACACCGCAGAGCTCCGCAGGTGCGGGGCACTGCTGACTCCCCGCTGACTTGCAAAAGTTCCTTTGTGTGGGCCTTTTTTGACACGTGTGCAGCAAGCCGCACCATTGCTGTTTTGCAACCAATGTCTGAAGCAGATCAAGCGTGGCCAGAATAGCAGCTGCTTGGGCACCACATGCTTGACCAGACATATGACGACCTGTCATGCAGTCCGTCCGCAGCAGCACCTGAAAGACCCACATCATATAAAAGACAGACTTCTCCTTGCTTCTCATCTGGGATCTCAAACCCTACTATACCTCCAGTCCTCTCAAAAACCTGCACTGAGAGGAATGAAGGTATAGCAATAGGTGTCCCAAGTACTTGCAGCCAATCTGTTTTGTGGAATGTGCTGTACCTCAGTGGCAGGTTCCAAAATGCCATTTCTTTTCACGTAAGGCCATTCCAGCTCTCTATCGCCATGTGGAAAGCAATATTTTGGCCTCATTGGACAGGGCGGTCAGCAGTAAGGTTCATATTACTGCTGACTCATGGTCCAGCAGGCATTGGCAGGGACATTACCTTTCCTTCACGGCACACTGAGTAACTCTGGTGGCAGCTGGGAAGGATGCAGGACAGGGTTCAGTGTTGGAGCTTGTTCCGCCACCACGCCTCCAAAAAGCTAGTGGGGATTCTGCCACAACATCTGTATGCTCCCCTCCATCCTCTTCTTCTTTCTCTATGGCCTTTTCTGCAGAATTGTCCTCTGAACCAGCAGTGCTTCCTAGGCGCTCAAGGGGCTACGTAAGCAGTTAGGCAAAAAGATGCCATGCGGTGCTTGTGTTGGTCTGCCCAGGGGACGGGAGCCACACTGGGGCAGAGATTCTGTCAGCTCTGCAGGGGCAGGCTCAGAGGTGGTTGATGTCACGCCAGCTTCAGCCAGGAATGGTTGTATGCAACAATGGCACCAATCTTCTCTCCGCCCTCTGACAGGGACACTTGACCCATGTTCCATGTTTGGGACACGTCCTTAATTTGGTGGTGCAGCGTTTCTTGACCAGGTACCCAGGCTTACAAGATCTCCTGAGGCAGGACAGAAAAGTCTGTGGTCATTTCCGCCAGTGATACAATGCCAGTGCTCGGCTGGCTGACATTATAAGAGAATGCAACCTGCCCACATGCCCACCAGGTGGAACTCAACGTTGGCAATGCTGCAGTGGCTGCACACACAGCAGAGAGCCATCAATAAGTACCTGTGCGAGTATGGCAACAGGACAGGGTCAGGGGAGCTTGGCTTCTTTCGCCACACCAGTGGCTACTGAAAAAGGATGCATGCACTGTCCTGTTACCATTTGAGGAGGCCACAAGGATGGTGAGCACTGACAATGCATGCATCAGTGACACTTTCCATCTAGTCTTCCATCTGGAGCACATGCTTTGTGGTATCATGGACAGGGCACTTGAGGCAGAACAGCAGGAGGAAGAGGAGGACTTCCTTTCCTCTCAAGACCTCCTTTATCCAGATAGAATTCCTGCGGTCTACCAAATACACAGGAAGAAGAGGAGGAGGAGGATTTTGTCAGCTTGGATGTAGAGGATAACACTCAGCATCAGTCTTCAAGGGATGGTTTTCAGTCCCCAGAAACCCAAGGAGTTGTACGTGGCTGGGAGGAGGTAGTTAATGTGATCCTTAGTGACCCAGAGGACTCAGAATCGAATGCCACTGCAAACTTACACTGCATGGCCTCCCTGATTCTGCAAAGCCTGCGAAAGGACCCTAGGATTTGTGGTATCAAGGAGAGGGATCATTACTGGCTGGCAACCCTTCTTAATCCACGTTACAAGGATAAAGTTGTAGAACTCATCCTGACGTCGCAGAGGGAGCAATGGATGAAACATCTTCAGGAGCTTTGAAGAAAAGTTTGTTTAAGGCATTTCCAGACCCTGGGAGGTTACCATTTTCTGGAGCTGGACAACGTGTTTCTGAGGCTTTGTTCGGTCAGAGGAAGAGCGGTGGAAAAGGTGGCCGGCTGACCGATGCCTTTAAACAATTTTTCAGTCCTCAGCGCCAAGGTCTGATAGGTTCAAGCAACCATCGCCAGCGTCTGCATTATATGGTGCAGGTATATCTAGGGGTAAGAGCAGACTTGGAGACCTTTCCAACAGAGCATCCACTGGGTTACTGGGTCTTGAGGATGGACCACTGGCCAGAACTTGCTCAATATGCAACTGAGTTACTGGCCTGTCCTGCATCCAGCATGCTTTCTGAACGCATATTGAGTGGTGCTGGAGGGTTTGTAATGGATCAAAGAGTGTGCCTGTCCACAGACTCCATTGATAGGCTCACATTTATAAAAATGAATCAGTCCTGGATCAGCAGCTATCAAGCACCTATTTCTGGTGTAACTGATTGAATTTGCTATGGATCTGGGGTCACAAGCGGCCACCCCAGTGCCACAAGTTGGCACTGGGGTGGCCGCACTCACTCATCCCACTAGCATGCGGGCTCCTAATGTGACAGGGTGGTCTGTGATATATATTAAAATAAATTTTGCGCAATATTAGCAATTGACATATGTGAAATAATGTGTAAACAAAAGTAGTGACTATATTGAATGATAATTGCTGCGATAATGGTCGCTAGATTCTGCGATCTGACTCAACAATCTCTAGGGTCAGTAATCTCTATGTAGCAGCCTATAATAAATATTACTAACTGTGATAAAGTGCTGGTGTTATATTGAAGGAGTGAAAAAACATATATATGACTGATGTATTATTGTGAGAAAACATCCGTGAATAAAAAACATGCTAAAATTGAACACATTCACGTGAATAAAGCTAAAAGTAAAAATCTTCCTGTGAAATGAATGATATACATAAATAAATAGCCGTGAAAAGAAAACTATCAAAAAACTTTTAAGAAAAAAAAATATATCTGTGAAATAAATATATAGCTTTGTGAATAAAAATCCTTCTGTGAAATCAATATGCAACCAATCCAAGATGGTACCTAAACAATAGAGGGTGCCAGCAATAATCTTTTTTTTTTAATGAAATGCAGTCACAGTTCACTAAAAAATAACCTTTAAAATATAGATGATAAATATAAAAAGTCCTTGGGGATAAAGAATAGGTGGCAATATATATAAAAAGTTCATAAATAATTCCTCTGTTTAAACTGGTTCTTTGTTATATACATAAAGTATATTGTTTCTGTAGTAATGCCTCCTACTGTGGTCTCACAGAACTCTCGCCTTAGATCAGTAATAATCAGGCTTTTAGTGATTGTGTCTTTCAGCAGTAGAAGCAGTATCATGAAGTCTCAGTTTCTTTCCTGTTAACTCTCCATGGTTTCTTCTATATCACTCCGCTCTAATAAACTCAGTAAATAAAATGAGGGAGGAGGGGAGAGAGAAAGAAGGCTCCACTAGTGTATTAACGTTTTAAAACCAACAGGGGGATATTTATTTAAGTATTGCTCTTACATTTGTTACATTAAAAATAGGCAGAGTAAATAGGTAAATGGTGTGGCGTTCTCAGCGCCCTCTCACTTGTGCTTCAGTCTGTGTGTGCCGCTCCAGCCAATCCCTACGCGTTATGACACCATCACGTGTCTTCATCTGGGGACCCCAGAGACTATCTCTATCCCAACAGCTTTTGCTTGTGCATCGGTCTCTAGCACAACAAAGGGGCCAGATTGATCCCAGGTGAGCTTGATGGTGGCCTTCAGACAAGCAACTTTTCCAGGCTGCAACACTCTCTCCTTAGTTCCCAGCTTCCACAGGCGTCCCACTCCTTCAGCAGGGGTACTCTGTTCCTTAACCATTTCAGCTCAGGAGGATTTTTTACTTTTTGCTATAATAAATATCCCCCAAAAATATGTAAAAAAACTATTTTTTTCCTCAGTTTAGGCCGATATGTATTCTACATATTTTTGGTAAAGAAAAAATCGCAATAAGCGTATATTGGTTGGTTTGCACAACATTTATACCATCTACAAACTAGGGGATAGTTTTATGGCATTTTTATTTTTAATTTTTTTTTTTTCGGGACTGCGACATTATGGCGGACACATCAGACATTTTTTACACTATTTTGGGACCATTGTCATTTATACAGCGATCAATGCTATACAAATGCATTGATTACTGTGTAAATGACACTGGCAGTGAAGGGGTTAATGACTAGGGGACAGTGAAGGGGTTAAGTGTGTCCTAGGGAAGGATTCTAACTGTTAGGGGGCTGGACTTCAACACACAGGACAGTGATCACAGCTTTCGATGAGAGAGAGCTGTGATCATTGTCCTGTCACTAGGCAGAACGGGGAAATACTTTGTTTACAAAAGCAGATCCCCATTCTTCCTCTCCGTGACATGAATGCAGGCAACCGGCGGACATCGAGTCTGCGGGACCCACGGTCCTGGAGACCGCGGCGGGGCGCGCACTTGCGACACCTCTTCTTAAAGGGGATGTACCTGTACGCCCTTTTGCCTACCAGCGACATTCTGCCGACGTACATTGGCATGCTCTGGTCGGCAAGCAGTTAATCACTTGTTTACAAACCTGGTGCAATGGGGGGGGTGGAGTTCATTAGGCACCAAACCATCTTCCCTGATCACTGAGGCTAACAGTCTTCTACAGTCTTCTCACCAAGTTGGTGTTTGTCCCAATCAGCATGGAATTCTGCTCAGTCCCCAGAGGCATTGGGCTCACTACCACTAGTGTGTCAAATGTCTCCACTTTCCCAGTGGCTACTGGTCCAAAAGTGATCTTGATGGGGATGTATCCATCGTATGGGAATTTGTCAGTCCCAGTTCCCCAAATTTCCAGTTCTTCAAGTTGCATAAGGGGATGTGCTTCACATATCTCTACATCTCTGTAGAGTAGTGTGACCTGTGCCTCTGTATCTAACAGTGCCCTGGTGTAGATGCCTTCTACCTATACAGACACAATTGAGAATGGAGCCACTAACCGCTCTGGTAAACATCCTGGGACTTTCCCAGGAGGGGCTTTCCTGTGATCTTTCCTAGCTGTACACTGAAAGGACCCAACAATGGCCTTGGGTGGTGGTGGGACATTGACTCCCTGTGCCTGAGTCCCCAACCCTGGTGATGGGTTGCTTGGCTGCAGGAATGATGGAGTTGTTGACCCTGGATCTTTCTTCCAGCGTCTCTGTCTGGCCTTTTTCCTTGGTTCTTGGAGCTCTGTTCTTGCTTGGGGATCTCTGCTGGCTCCTTCACTGAGACCCCTGGGAGTTTCCTGCCTTCTGACTCGACAGCAGCTTCTGTAGCATTTTCCACAGTTCTGAGAGAAGGTCTGGTTCCCCTTCCATTCTAAGGTGCCCAGGTTCGCCACACTGGAAACATCTCCTGGAATCAGTCTTTCCTGTCTGAGCTTTTGCTTGAGCTTCCATCACATACAGCAGGGTCTGCTACATTTGATACTGAGCTTGGGCTTCCTGTGTGAGCAGCTTAACAGGAGCAGCCTCAGGAACTGGCTGAACAACGGGGTCTTGGAGCACTCCCCCACTCTGACTCCTCATCACTGTCCACTTCATGCACACCATTCTACACCTGAACTTGCTGAACCAATACCTTCTCTGTCTTTGGGGGAACCTTTGTCACCTCCCATGACTCTTGATTCTTCTTGTTCAACAGAGCTTCTTCCTCTCTGACCAGCTTTATGAGCTCAGGGTAGGTTGGGGCCACTTGTGTCCTCTTAACCAACACCTGGAGCACAATTGGGTGATTGGGTCTGGCCCCTTGCAGAATTCTTTTAAGCCTGACTTTTTCAGCTTCTCGAGGATCAATTCCCTTCTTCAGGATAATCTGATGCAGGATTGGATCTACTCTGACAACATAATCAGACAGTCTTTCCCCTTTGCACTGGTGGGTGTGCTCAAACTTGTACATGAGATCAGGTAGCTTCTCCACTCTCCCTTAGACTGCACACAAGGCCTCAATTTAGTCCATTGCCACGCAATGTCTGGTTTTCCCTTTTTTAGACTTCAGATAACATCTGCTGCTGGGCTTCTGAGACTCTCACTTATCCTCTGTCTCTTCACCACCTCTGGCACATTCCATTCTTCAACTGCTTGCATGGCTTGATCCATCCAGCTCTCAAAATCTTCTTCCCATCTTGGGTTGGGTATGCGGCCTGAGAAGAACTGCAGCTTCCGATACCCTTGATGGTCTGAGATGATGTTGCTGTTTATCAAGCTTTTAACCAGTCAGCTCATGTCTGTATATAAAGAAGCTGGAGGCATCCCCATAGCAGGAGTGTCTGCCTCCTCCGAGACTGGACTCAACGACCCAAGTTGAGAGCAATCTTCCTCTGGGTCGCCTGCTTTCAGTAATGCCCCGTACACACGGTCAGACTTTGTTCGGACATTCCGACAACAAAATCCTAGGATTTTTTCCGACGGATGTTGGCTCAAACTTGTCTTGCATACACACGGTCACACAAAGTTGTCGGAAAATCCGATCGTTCTGAACGCAGTGACGTAAAACACGTACGTCGGGACTATAAACGGGGCAGTGGCCAATAGCTTTCATCTATTTATTTATTCTGAGCATGCGTGGCACTTTGTCCATCGGATTTGTGTACACACGATCGGAATTTCCGACAACGGATTTTGTTGTCAGAAAATTTTATAGCCTGCTCTCAAACTTTGTGTGTCGGAAAATCCGATGGAAAATGTCCGATGGAGCCCACACACGGTCGGAATTTCCGACAACGCGCTCCGATCGGACATTTTCCATCGGAAAATCCAACCGTGTGTACGGGGTATAATAGTATCACTCGGGCGTCTAGCCCCTCGACCAAACTCACAGCATCCTTTTTAAACCCAGCTGGGATTGCCACTTCATCAGAAGCAAATACATAAAGTATCTATCATTGATACTTTGCTTAACAAACAAAATTGATACCGAAAAAAAGAGAAAGAAAACATACAAAATGCAAAAAAACATATACTGAGAATACCATAATTATTGGAAATTAGCAATTTTTTAAATTTTCTTTTTGCTAATTCCAATAATTATGGTATTCTCAGTATATGTTTTTTTGCATTTGTTATGTTTTCTTTCTCTTTTTTTCTGTATCTATTATGTTTGTTACATAAAGTATTTATCATTGATACTTTGCTTATTAAATATATATATATTCATTTAATAAATGTTTACTTTTGTTATTGTATACTCAAGCTCATTTGCTTTGTTCACCATGATCTGTGGGTTACCGTTATGTAGTTAGCAGTCCCACAGTGTTTTTCAGGACTATTCCATCTCTTGCCATCATGGGGGCCCTAATCTGTGGGATTTCCCAGGGTGTTAGGCATGGTTTGTGACCATATGGACGCCCAGGGTGCTGAGGGAAATTGTTCCTCAGTCAGAGCCCATTCTGCACCTCCGTGCTGCCCCTGTCTCTTTTCCCTTATGATGTTTTCATCACGTAGTGTTCATCTGGTCCTGAACACACCAGCCTCCTGCTTGTAGTGTTTACCCCTTTCTTCCTCTTAACCAATGGACCATCTGGATTGACTTGAGGGATGTGCGGCGATCCGGTGCGATGACTGGCTTGGTCCATTCTTCCTGTTCGCGCCGATGACCGCGTGCCCCTTCCCCTGTGTTTGTCGCTCGGCCCCTTGGTTGTTGTAGTTTAGAGAGCACTCCAGAGGTCGGATGCATGCGCAATGGCACCATCATGTCCGCATTCGGCCGGTGACGTCAGACGCCAGCTGAATGGTGAGCACATTTAAGCCGGCGTCTCAGGCATTACAACAGCCAGAGACTGAGGGCAACCTCTAGATCAGACCTTTTTATTTTCCAAGTAAGAAGCGCCATCACTCTATATGCAATTCTGTTATACATTTGGATTATTTAGTGCATTATTTGGATGTCATATTTGTATCCGCTGTGATCTTCTCTTCTCCCACATATGTCCTTTAGACATTGAGAGCTGGATGTTTAGGCTACATGTCTCAGATTTATATTTTTTGTATTATCTCCTATCTTCCCCTTTTCTTTTTACCTTTTTTGACACAAATTTTTTAATATCCTTCATATTGGCATCTTATGATAGAGTGAGACTTTAGTCTTATGTGCTTGTTTGCACTGATTTATCAAAATTGTATTAATTGATTGATATATGAATACTTTAAATCTTTTGCATTTACCATACTATAACTAATTGCTATATGATATTGTAGTATAGTCTTGTATGTGTAGTTTTTAGTTTTGGGGTCACCCATATGGCAAATGTTAGGATTTTGAAATTACTATAACATCATCCTTCTTTTCCTCCCCTTTTTTCTTTACTTTCAGCTTTTGCTTTTGTGTCCTTATTGGGCCTATGGTTCTCTATATACAGGCGCCCTCCCCATGCTCTGAGTACTCTTGTTTTTAAGTAAGTATCTCATTTGGGAATTTTTATCTATATCAACTAAGGTTTCTGCTGTTTGGATTTTGGTGCTATTTTTTTATTTTTTGATACATTTTTTTTTAGATATATTTAGGATTTATCTTACTCTCTTCTTGTTAGCCTGGTCCTTGTGTGCCCACTGTGGCTGCATAGTGCCTTCTATTCGTATCACTCCTACCACTCCCTTCTTGGGGGTTTTGAGGTGGTAAGCTCCTGTCTTTTGGTGAACTTTGGCAAATGTTCTCTTGTTTTCTTTGTGTAATTGTGAAATGTTTATTTGTGATGTATTTTCTTATGCAATATTTTTGTTTCTGTATAGTTTTTCTGTTAATCCTTGATTGATGCATATATCCCCTAATGAAGTCATAAGGCGAAACATGCCAGGATAACATATAATTATTCAATCTTTGTTCAGTTGAAACCCTCTATATTTAACCACCATAATGAAGATGTTCAACAAAACTCAATGACTTACCATGTTTTGTTATTGGTTGTAGTCATGTTTCTAATAAAATTATATTATATTTTTATATATGCTTGTATGGTTTCTATTATTATCTGTAAAACACCGCTATATCCCTTCCCAAACCCTCTCCTTCTTTGAATTATGGGTTATGCTATGTGACTGCACATACTGGGATGGTTAAACTATGGATGATGATTAGGCTGCATTGCCTCCCTCAGAAGGATAGTGGACTAAACATAAGTGAATCACTGCTACAACAAACTGGGTGTTGGATGCTGTAATACAGCATCTGTAACTGGTCCTATGAACCCAGAGTAAAGGAGAAAAAATTTTTTACTTTTTGTACATTACAATTTTGTAAATTTTTAAAACAAAACACTATTTTAACACACTAAAACCAGCAGTTCCAGGTTTTTTGCTCCTGGGGACCTAAGAAGATCAAGGTGTAAAGTCATGAACCTGAGAGTGTCTGAACTTCATCCAGATTTAGTTTTTAAACAGATTTACCATATATATATATATATATATATATATATATATATATATATATAATTACAGGTTTTTTTATGGCAAAACTCATTTACATATACTCACTGACTTTCTATTAAAGTTGCACTTTCCTTGTTAAGTTTAATGGTTATTAGGGTTGCCACTTTTTTCTGGGGGTATAGGGGTAGAGTAGGGGATGGAGTAGGGATGGAGCTATCAGCAGCATATTTGTTAAGGCCACCTCTTAGCACCTATCCTGCCGCTGCACCAAGACCGTAAGCTTGCAGTTATGGGATGTAAGGTTTATATCACAGGGTACACAGTGATTCACAGTGATGGAAAGCAAAAGGTGGAGCAGCTTGTAGTTCCATCACAAGTCCCTCTTAATGCTGATGTCACCCAGGATCTCCCAAGTCCTGGCTGACACGTTTAATAGACAAATTAAGTGGATAGGCTGGGAAGATGTGCAATACAATATGAGACAAGCCCTGTCCTTTACTGAACCAATTAAGGACAGAAGTTTTTTCTTTGAGGCAGCACAATCCTATATTATAGAGGACAGGTGGCAACCTTAATTGTCATAAAAAGATTTCTTTTTTTTAGTTCAGATGACTGTCCACAATGCACTTAAAATATACAGTATGTAAACTATTAGGCTCCATTCACACCAAGGCAATTTGAGTAGCGGGTGGAATTGCCGCGATTCTGCCTGTGATTCCAGAAATGCAGCAAAATGCGGAATGCCTTTGTAATGCCATTATTTCTCAATGGCACCCTAAATGCAGTGGAATTTCTTGCATTTTGCGGCGATTTGGAACCGTGGCCAGAATTGCGGTGATTCCGCCCGCGATTCAAATCGCCTAGATGTAAATGGAGCCTTGCCTTGTAAATGACCAATTTAGTTTAAAATAGAAATGCAAGGCAAAAACTTTGTTTATTAATGAAAATAAAAAAAACATAACAAACACTTTTTTTCTTCTATTAATGTTAAACATGGTGAAGGGAATTAGAACATTGATTGACCAGCTTCTACCTTTTTTTTTCAATCAGGTAATTTTTAATAAACTTTTTTCAATTTTTCACGAAAAACAAGAAAAGGAAACATAAACACGGGTACAGTTTCTTCTAGTGCAGATACATAAAAGAGTGTGGAACACAGGGCATTATATTGGCCAATGCATGCAAGACAATTGAGTCTAGGTACAGTTGAGTTAGAGTACAAAAGAACCCCAAAAACTCCCAAACTTCACAGCCATGTCATGTTTAGAAGAGCATACCAAGCAATACCATAATCTCTTGGGTGAAGCATGGGTTATGGGAAAAAAGGAGCCTACTGTGTAGATGACAGCCATTGAAACCAGATAGTTTGGAATTTCATACACCCTCTATGCTGATAATTTAGCTTTTCTCTGTCTAGGATAATGTTAATGGCATTGTACCACTGAAGCAAAGTAGGTGGTATAGGTGAGAACCTCACCCAAAATTTGTTTTTGGGCAATAAACAAGGTATGACTGCTTCTATCCCTGGTTATGAAAACTGCATTCACTTTGAGAGCTTGACTTTGAATAGTTGCTATGAGCAGCTGGTCCAGTTGGTCTCTCCAGCCACTCCCTGCCAAATGCGCTGCATACATTTCTATATTTGTCAATTGTATAAAAATAAAAAACCTCACCTCTGTTTTTTTGTTCTCTTGCAAACATTTTTTTCCCGGTTAGAAGTCAGAACTCTGTACACATCCTCCCATTTAGGCTTTTTCATGATGCATTCTCAGTATTCAGGACATCTAGGTCCCTATATCTCAGGCCATCATGCACGAAAGCTATTATGGCCTTGTGAGAGATATCCATTCCACCTGTCTCCAATTTGTACCCTCCCTGCTACATTCTGTGTCCTTCCTAGGTATCCTATGCGACTCTGAATTGCTTCCTGTTTTTTTCTTTGATTTCTGAAGGTGTTGTGCAATCCACAGCTAGACATGTGCACACTGAAATATTTCATTTTGGAATTTCGTTTTCGTCAGAAAAATACATTTATTTAGTTACTCCCAAAATTCGTTTTTATTTATTTTGTTTAGTTAAAAAATGCATTCGTCCGAAAATCCGAAATAATTAAGGTTGAATCTGTCATTTAAGGCTTATGGTGTCTGTCGAATGCTCTAAGAAGTTTTGACGGAGCAGCTAAACTGTACGACGCCGCAATCGTACATTTCCGGTC
Source organism: Aquarana catesbeiana (assembly GCF_042186555.1). Lineage (NCBI taxonomy): Eukaryota > Metazoa > Chordata > Amphibia > Anura > Ranidae > Aquarana > Aquarana catesbeiana. The sequence continues at coordinate 360,917,421 of NC_133326.1, read as the reverse complement.
GAATGTTCCGCCTACAAGCTATAGTAGGATTCTAATGTTGTATGACACTAGTAATAATTATATTTATTCATTATTATTACTAGTCAACCAACATTAGAATTCTTCTATAGCCTGTGGGCGGAGCATTTCACCATAAATGTCTGCTTGCGGCGACTGCTTCGTCGAATCTTCATGTCGAATGTTTTCTCTCTATGTCGAATAATCTTGGACTAATAGAGTTAGGTTAGGCACATTTGACCTTTTTTGCTATTGTCTCTATAATGTCGAATCTTTTCTCTCTATGTCGAATAATCTTGGACTAATAGAGTTACTTTAGGCACATTCAACCTTTTTTGTTATTGTCTCTATAATGTCGAATCTTTTCTCTCTACGTCGAATCTTTTCTCTCTATGTAGAATAATCTTGGACTAATAGAGCTAAGGTTAGGCACATTCGACCACAGGTTCGATGGACACAGATCACTATTGTCAGCGTCATGTCGAATCTTCTATCTATATAGAAATGTTGATGCAATGAAAACGAAAATAAAGCATTTGTTTATGTCGGATCTTTCGGTTTTCGGATTCTGCACGTTCATCTCTGATTAACTGAGATTAGTTACAGATACCTGTGAACCACTGCCCCTGGACGCAATCAACTATCAACTTCATTTTTAAAAACCACATGTATCTGATATAATTGTTATCATTGTTAAATGCACCTTGTGAAGCGGCAATTGAAATGATCTGTCTGCATTTAGCTGTGGTTAGTAAGAACCTTTATCTGCAGCTAAATGCTAAATTCTCAACAGCCGTGTGCAGTAGACATGTGCAATACATTTAGTAACTCATCGAAATTCGGCTGAATTTTGCATAAAAAAATAATAAATTTCAATTAATACAAAAGAAATTATAGCGAAAATAACAAATTAATTCCGCATGATTCGTTAATTCATTAAAGGTCTAATGAAACAGCAGGTTGACTCTGAGTAAATCTTATGCCGCATACACACGAGCGGACTTTGTGACCGGACTGGTCCGACGGACCGAATCCGGCGGACAATTCAACCGTGTGTGGGCTTCATTGGACCTGCAGCGGACTTTTTTGGTCGAAAATCTGACGGACTTTAGATTTGGAACATGTTTCAAATCTTTACGTCGGAACCCCCGCCGGACCCAGTTCCTATCGAAAAGTCCGCTCTTCCGTATGCTAGTCCGACGGACAAAAACCAACGCTAGGGCAGCTATTGGCTACTGGTTACCAACTTCCTTATTTTAGTCCGGTTGTATGTCATCACGTACGAATCCATCGGACTTTGAAAGTCCATTGGAAGTCCATCGAAAGTCCGTCGGATAGTCCGTCGGACCAGTCCGGTTGAAAAGTCCGCTCGTGTGTACGTGGCATTACAGTCCAATCAGCTGATTATTTTGTGCTAATGGTTGGATTACTGGCAAAGTGCATTCCTGAGAACTGAGTGAGAAGGGTGTTGTATTTGGGCAGAGGAGACGAGTTTTGAGAAGCAGCAGAAGAGATATTGTGTGTGTGTGTTAATGGATTTCAAGCTCTATACATCAGGTTCCTCCTGGTTCCAACAGCAGTGACACAGCACAACCACTGGCAAAGCATTCCTGAGAAGGGAGTTTTATTGTATTTGAGAAGAGGAGACGAGTTTTGAGAAGCAGCAGAAGAGACATGTCATTGTGTGTGTTAATGGGTTCAATAAACAAACGACTTTCCGAATTATGATTCATTATCTCAAATATATATTCATAAATAATAAATGATGCGAAAATTAAACAATTAAACAATTAAACAATAAAACAAATCGATTTGTTATAGCAATTATCTATACTCTACAGAAATATTGAATTATCCGAAAACAAATTAATGTAACATAATGAATATAACAGAACAAAATTATGTATTTTACGAATGAAAATGAAAAAAACAACATTTTCTGCTGTTCACGGGCCTAACAGTTCATTCTCTTTCTGAGGGCTGGTTCACACTGGTCCGACATGCGCTCCGTCTTCTAGAGCATAAGTTGCATGACATGTCAAAATGAATAGTCCCCTTTGGAAGCCGTCTTAGCTGGCCCGACTTTTGTTGGTCCGACATTGAAAATGCTCCCTGCACTACTTTGGTCTGCCTTGGGCACAATTTCAGCCCATAGATTTGATTGTAAGTCGCATCGAAGTCAGATCATCGTCTTAACTGATCCGACTTGTGGCATGTGACTTGTGCTCTAAGGATCTTGAAGGGGAACCCCACACTAAAATAAAAACAAAAAAACGGTGTGACCCCCCAAATACATACCAGACCCTTATCCAAGCATGCAGCCCAGCAGGTCAGGAAAGGGGGGGGGCTCTGGACCATACCAGGCCATATGCCCTCAACATTGGGGAGTTGGTGCTTTAGGGCAGGGGGGCCCACCCCAAAGCACCTTGTTGTGGGTTGTGGGGATCTGCAGGTGGGGGCTTATCAGAAACTGAAAGTCCCCTTTAACATGGGGCCCCCAGATCCCCCCATGTGAATAATGAGGTCATGCCCCAGAGGGTGATGTCAGAAGGGGGCGTGGCCTCCAGATGATGTCACTGGATGGCCATGCCCCATGTCTATAAAAGAACAGACAGACAGCTGAGCTGGCACAACTGTGATGCCCCGTACACACGGTCGGATTTTCCGATGGACAATGTCTGATCGGAGCGTGTTGTTGGAAATTCCGACCGTGTGTGGGCGCCATCGGACATTTTCCATCGGATTTTCCGACACACAAAGTTGGACAGCAGGAGATAAAATTTTCCGACAACAAAATCCGATCGCGTCAATTCCGACCGTGTGTGGCCTGTTCCGACGCACAAAGTGCCACGCATGCTCAGAAGAAATTCCAACACGGGACAGCTCGTTCTGGTAAACTTAGCGTTCGCAATGGATACAGCACTTTCGTCACGCTGCAATGTTAAAAATGGTTTAATACAGCGCACTCTCTTCTTCTTTATAATGTGACAAGAATTAAGTAGTTTTGCTGCTCGTATTCACACACACTTCTCACAAACTTTTATTTGTGTTTTTTTAGTGGGATTCCCTGAATATATTGTTATTAGTTGTCACATCTGACAGTTTGATATTTTTTAATTTTTTTTTATTTTGGATTTTAAGCCTTTTTTTTTTCTTTAATGTTTGGATTTTTTCCAAGGCTGATCTTTGTTCAATGTTATTTTTATTTTTACTCCAGAATATTTTTGGGTGTGTTTTGTGTGTCAAGTTACCCCAACACCATTGATATCTTTTATTATTTAATCTCAAGGAGATTGTTTGTTGTTGGTGTCCCTTGTTCATTTCACATTGTATATTTGAAATGTACCTGAATCCTCACAAACAAACTGTCCTTTTTGAAGTAAAACACATAGGAGAGTATAATTCAAAACAAAAATCCTTTATTAAGGGATCAGAACCAAATAAAGAGGAAGGCAACACTGGATCAACAAAAGAAATTAGCGAAGCCTGGGACCCCCACAGCAGACATCAATTCTTCAACATCAAAATTGGTGGCCTGAGGAGTCCATATGTAAGGGAGGGCAGTCTGGTCCGGGATTCACAGAGACTTGGATAGCAGCAGATGACATGTGTGTCCGCAGGCTGTGGTACCACAAGAGGCTGCATTTTTTTGCCCAACAGACTGGATCCAGGGTCCTCACTGTCTGGTCTTCCTTTCACGCTTCATTCCCGGCTGTGGCTGTGCAGTTGGAGATGTGGCAGGAGGAGGAGTAGGACCTGGAGGAGGAGTAGGACCTGCAGGAGGAGGAGGAGGACCATCCCAAAGCTGTGTGTGAGGTGTAATTTGGCCCCTCACACCTTTCTCCAGAGCCTCTGATATGAGGGCCTCACACATGGCTTTTTGGCCCTCCTCCATCCTCTGCATTTTATAGGCTATGAATGCAGCAATGTTCTCCTGTCTGGTGTGTGGTGCTCCCAGGACCTCTGTAGCCCTCCAAAAGAATCTGATAGCCGCCTCCTCTAGGGCACTCGTCCTACTGCCACTTTCTGTTTTCAGGGGGGGTGGAGGGACCTTGATATCAGCCAGCCGGCTCGGCCCGGCCACCTCCTGGCTGAGACTTCCCTGTGTATGAAAAAGGGACATGGTTGTAATGTTTTGCATCATCAATCACAATCCTTAATTAGTACTCCCAACTAACATATAGTTCACATCATTGATTGGACAAGCAGAAATATTTAGAGGAATGCTATACCTGGCTCAATCTGGGCTCCTCCACATGTGGCCTGGAAGGCCCAGGTTGGGCGTCAGAAGCCTCAGCTGGAGGGGAAGGAAGCGTGGAAGGAAGACTGGAGAGGGATGGCCTGGGTTCAGTCTGGCCTGCCAGAAAGTGCAGCCTGTCATAGTACAACATCCTGGGGACATAGATGTCACCTGCTGCTCCGGATCTCTGCGAATCAAGGACTTTATTGCGCTCCCACAGATATGTGCTCCTCAGGCCACCAATGAAAATCTTTAAATAAGTGATGTCTGCCGTGGGGATCACCTGCTTCACAATTTCACACAATTGCTCCAGTGCTGCCTTCCTCTTTGCTTGGTTCTTGTAATGGGGGTGTTTAATCTCCCACAGACAGGGCAGCTCCCTTAGCATCTCTATGAATACTGAAATGAAGTCATTATCTTTCATTAAGATATCCATGTTCACTGCAAGACACAACACAAGACAAAGCCTAATGTCACACAAAACTCTCCTAATCTTGTTACAATATAGGCCTCAATCTAGAAGCAGTATAGGCACAAGTTTGTCTCTTACCTTCGTTCTTACGATCGGCGCGTCCAATGCTCCTTCCTCCGCTCACAGATCAAACGTAATACGCACGCGTGTTACGCTTTATACACACTGCGCATGCGTGTAACTCCGCCCGCCCCTGACGTTCTTTCTAGTGTATTCCCCGCCCCTTTTCGTTCGGCGCAGTGGGGGAAGAGCATGATGGCAGACATACAGCAGGTGCGGGCTAATTGTAGCAACGAGGAGGAGGAGGAGGAAAGGGCGGATCCAGGCACGTCCCGATCCAGAAGGAGACGTTTTAAGGCCACAAATATGTCGTTTGGGGAGATGTTGGAGATGGTCGACATCATGAGGAAGCCGACTATGACGGAAAATATGGGCCTTACCCCAACCCGAACATCCGAAAGGCCAAGATCATGGCGAAAGTGGTCAGGAGTCTAGAGCGGAATTTCGGGGTACGAAGGTCTAAAGATCAGCTCAGGAAGCGGTGGTCGGACCTGAAGTTGAGAGAGCCAGAGCAGTACCGAAAGATCCGGAGAGTGCTGCAAAAAAGTAAGTAGTTGTGCTGTGTTCCTATTCTTTCTGTCTTTATTACGTTCGTTCTGCTCCATATGCTTTTATTAGTTGTAACGTTTAAAAAGGTCAACTTTAATGTTCATGGGCACATTATTCGTTCGTATCAAACATTTTTCTTTCGGCCTCTAGAACACCATTGTTTAGGCCATATGCATTTTCACATATTTTTGGGGGCCTACTTGGATGCCAAATATTTGTTTGTGTAGATGGGTTTGTTACTAGAATGAAATGCAAACTAGATTGTGTGTAAGGAGAGGACACTGAGCAGCTGTTTTCACATCTGGACACTGGAGCACTAGTGTGGGACACAAGAACACCATTTTTATTAGGGGGGGCACACAGGTGCTCCAGTGTATACTATAGGGGGGGCTACATCTGTGAAGCTTGTACCAAACAGGTAAAGTATTGCAGCTTGACAAAGGGCAATAAAAAATATACATCTTGGAACTCTGCTAAAATAGACAATTGTACCCCACTTCCGAGCAATGTTTCCTATTTCTAGTTCTGCCATCAAATATCTGTGTGCTAATTATACCATTTTTGTTTTACATAGGGGAGAAAAGACTCGGACACCCCTCATCCCAGGAGACCAGAGACCCCCCCCCCCTGGAAGAAGGGGAAATACCAACCCAAGAAGAAGAGCAGGAGAAAGAAGAAGACGTGGTGGAGATTGGCACCACAACAGGTGAGTGTCTGGGACCACAGGCTCAGGTCAAAGAGATGGATGGTGGCAGATTTTTGAGACCTTTTTTTTTGTTCTTTATCTCTTTTTAGGTGATCGTGATCCAGAACGCTTTACAACTGAAAGTGCCCAGATACTGATCGGGGAGATCATGGGGTGTAATCTCCAACTGCAAAACATCCAGCAACAAATCAGTGATGTTATTAAAAAAAATAATAACATCATTGATGTTTTGGGGCGAATTTAAACCCCACAAAATCACCTGTTTTCTCGTACCAAAATTTTTTCAATGTTTAGAAAAGCCAAATTTGGAGGATGCACACAGTGTGCCAACATGTGCTATCTGCCATCACGGGAGATCAATGGACGCGTTTTGGGGGTGCAACCCCTTCCTCAATTATAAAGTAGCGTTGAGGAAGGGCTTGCTCCCCCAAAACACGTCCCTTGATCCCCCCTGATGGCAGATAGCACATGTTGACATTCGTAAATTGGTGTGCATCTTCCAAATTTGGCTTTTCCAGGGGTGATTTCCCCCCATCTGAATGCTATATCAAACACAGTTCATAAATACTCATGTCTGATATAGCCTTCAGGTTTTACCATATGTGAACTTTGTAAGTTCAAGTTTTTTGGCTTTCTTGTTGGTTTTACACAGGCCTGTTTTATCTGAAATGGATATTTCAATTTTTGATAATGCTACTGCAAACATTGTTATACAACAAACATGTTGGTTTGTTTTAAAAACCTTTGGGAAATGCACATGTGATTGTGCAGGTATAAAAAAGTGCCTTACTCAAGAATGTGTGGATTATTGTCTCAACAGTACAACACTTTTGGGGTGATGTAATTGCTGTTTTATGCAAAAATGGGGGTTATTTCCTAAGGGCAAATCCTCTTTGCACTACAAGTGCAGGTTCAGTGCAGTTGCAAGTGCACTTGTAGTGAAATGTGTTTTTACATTTAGGAAGTACCAGCCAACACTGTTTTTTATAAGGTTACCCAATCACGACATTTTCTGCACTCAACACATTTCTGTCAGGGTCAGCTAAAACAAACACAAGCAGTAAATGTCCACAAAGAATTTCTTTTGGTTGTTTTTTATTTGAAAAAGGTGTCACAGATTGTCTGGCATATTGATAGCCCCCCTACCCACAAAGAACTCCAGGTAGCGTAACCGGACATCACGGGCATTCAGGGAGGGCAAGCCAGGACGGCCACTTTCAAGCGCCGTCAGTGTTGATGGATTAGGGATTCCGGCCTCAGGCCCAACTGAGCCAGCATAGTTGGCTGAATGTTTTCTTAAAAAATTATGGAGAACACAGCAGGCAAGTATTATATGGTTCAGTTTATACTCCGCCATATGGATGGGTGTCAGAAATAATCGGAACCGGCTGGCCAGGATTCCAAATGTGTTCTCCACCACTCTTCGGGCTCTGGCCAGCCGGTAATTAAAAACCCTCTGTTCCGGGGTGAGGGTCCTCATCGGGAATGGCCGCATCAGGTGGTCCCCCAGCGCAAATGCTTCATCAGCAACAAACACAAATGGGAGACCTTCAACATTGTCCTCTGGAGGTGGCAAGTCCAAGCTGCCATTCTGGAGACGCCTGTAGAACTCCGTCTGGGCGATCACTCCACCATCGGACATCCGGCCATTCTTCCCCACGTCCACATACAAGAACTCGTAATTAGCCGACACCACCGCCAACATCACTATACTATTAAACCCCTTGTAATTATAATAGTACGACCCCGAGTTGGGTGGTGGGACGATGTGGACGTGTTTCCCATCAATTGCCCCTCCGCAGTTAGGAAAGTCCCACCGCTGGGCAAAGTGGGAGGCCACAGTCTGCCATTCCTGTGGCGTTGAAGGAAACTGTTGAGGAAAAAAAAATAAACATTACTATTTTTTCACAGAAACATGGCAAGCAGATTAGACACAAACATTATGGGGCAACATCCAGATAGCATTTACTAAGGGGAATTTAACAACAACAAAGTATAAGGTACACCTATCATATTCCCCCTCCACCCCTCTCATGGGCCATTTCTAACATTATGGGGGGGGGGAACTCTTGGACAGGTAACCCTCTTCACTTCATTGAGAGATGAATGCCTAAATACAGGGTATTACTTGGAACAGCCCCTCCTTAGTTACACTATTGGCAGACCACTGAACAGGTAAGAAGTGTCATAATACAAAGATATAAATACACACTGTACACATTTGAGGACATTTGAACATTCTGCTATTACCTATCAAGATAATAATACGATACAAAAACTTTAAACAGTACCATTGGAAAGTATACAGGCAGGCCCTTGCACTACATGCTTTGGGGAATTCATCCATAAATCTGACCAGTAAAGAGGTGGGTATAGTGTGTATGGGTTTGGCAAAGTCAGCAGATAGATGATTGAGGATAGAGAATTGGGATCAGCTGACTTAGCAGTTGGGGGGGAGGGTTAAAAAAAATTTGGGGACACCACAAAAAAAAGCCTCTGGCACTCTGCCTGAA